>NW_022196897.1:56908334-56909210 GCF_008632895.1 Mastomys coucha
TGAGAATTAAGATAGCAAAGGAATTAATTTTTTGCTTTGTGCCCAGTGAGATTTATAAACATTCCCCGAAATGGCTTTGTCTTCAAGTTGTTTTGAATGAATTCTTAGAATGTGAGGTAGGGACTTAGTGACAGTGACCTGTGCTGCTTCGATATAAAGCAATGTGAGCATGAATTTATGTGTCTGGGGACCTTGCAGGTGCTAGATGACTGAACAGGTATTTTTATTTCCTACATTTTATCTCTTGTCCCAAGTATGTATGATGTCATTGTTTCTAAGTGAACGTGGAAGAGAATCTGAAGTTTGGGCTTGCCCTTATAGTTCATGGGCTATTACAATGGCTTATAGAGATTGGTCTCTGAACCAATAGAGTTCTGCCCCTCTTGAATTTATGCTAGGAAAATCAAATGTCTAAGCGTAGCATAGTGGCACAATCCTGTAAGCCCAACACCAAGGAGGCAGAAGCAGGAGGATAAAGCATTTTAGATCAACCTAGACAATCTAGTGAGCTCTAGAGCAACCCAGGTTAAAGTGTGAGATCCCGACTCAACAACAACAACAACAACAGCAGCAGCAACCAACAAGAAGAACAAAAAGAATGCAAAGAAGAAGAACATAAAGAAAAGAAAACCCTATTGATGTGACAAATCAGAAGTTCTGGGAGTATAACCCGGTGCTGTATGGGCATCTTCTTCCCCCATGATTAAGAGTACTGTGCAGTGTAGTCCCTCATCAGTCCCAATTAATCATCAGTGTCCCCTACTAGTCTCCTCCCTTCAAGAGGCAACCTTTCCCATCCATTCTCCACCACCCTTGATCTCCTTAATGAAACTCCAACTGTAGAACATTCACACGTACCAGGAAGCCCATGTTCCC
>NW_022196897.1:56909220-56932943 GCF_008632895.1 Mastomys coucha
CTGCACTCATCCATAGGGAAGGCTGATACAGTGGACCATAGTAGTGATGAGGTGTAGGTGGGAACCAGTAGGGGAGAGGGTATTAAGCAAACGGTTCTCTCTTCTTTCTTTCACTATAGGTGGGGTTGGTGTGGTGTATCCAGGTTCTTTTTGAGATCCACTCCATCTGAGATGTAAGATCAGGAGGGCCAGGACTGAAAAGGGCCTGCAGCAAGGATCCAAAGGATCCTGCTTTTTTTTTTTTTTTTTTTTTTTTTTGTAGGTCTGAAGGCTGCTTGGAGCTGAGGCAAAAGGATTGTAGCAGCGGTTCTCAACCTTCCTACTACTTCCTGTATGTTGTGCTGATCTCCAATCATAAGACATTATTTTACTGCTACTCTATAAGTGTAGTTTTGCGACTGTTATGAATTGTAAATCTGATATGAGATCACCAAAGGTGTCTCGACCCTCAGGTTGAGAACTGTTACTCTAAAGTTTAGCCCATTTTGCTAAAAAAATCATGCAGTGGGTAGAGTTCAAAGCCCCAGCTAATAATTAAGAGTTACTGAACCTGGAGCAACGCTTCTGTGTGTTTCTTTAGGGTCTGGAGGCAAAAGTGGCATCTGAGAATTCTGGAACTCAGAGTCCCTGCTGTACATTATCCTAACAGGTCAAACATCTTTTCTCAAATCCCAGGCTGGCCCATGATTGCCTGCAGGTAGAAACCCAGATCCCCTTCTCTAGCCTCTAGTCCACCACAGTCTTCTTTTCTTTTGATTCTGTCCAGATGCCTTTGTCTCTCCAGCCATATGAAGTAAAGCTCCCTACACAAGACATGCCTGCTTGGTTCTTCCTGTTATACAGTATACACACTGCACATACTGCATAAACTGCACATACTCTACACACTGCATACATTGCAAACACTGTTCACATGGCGCATACTATATACACTGCACACACTGTACACACTGTATACACTGCACCATTGAATAGGCCACACACTGTATATACTGCATACATTGTATACACTGTCTCTCCAGTCTGGGATCCATACCTCTCCCTGCTGTCACCCACCGCACCTCTCACATTCCCCCTGGGACCTCACCTCTGTCCTCACAGTGACTGTCCTTCAGAACCTAGTTTCCAGGCCACCTTCTCTGTGAGATTCTCTTCAATCCCCTGAAACAGGATGAGAAATATACACAAAACCCTTTTTGAAACAATTGTTTTGCCCACTGAAAAGTCAGACATTGCCATAATCAAAATGACCCCAATTTTCTAGGCCTCATAAACCTGCTTAAATGGGGGTGGGGGAGGCAGCTGGCAAAGCCACAGATCTTCTTGCTAAGCCAACAAAACTGCTTAGATTAGGATTTTGACTGAAAGAATCAGCCAGTTGGTGCTTGTGACCTGAAGAGTTTGCTCTGAGATGGTCATAGTAGATATGAGTTAATATGGATAAGAAGAGAAGCACAAGAGCCAGGAGGGATGAGGGAGGGAGAGAGGGAGGGGAGGAAGACTTTAGAAACCAGTGACATAATAATGGCCATGGAGATAATCCTGTGTCCCTGGCTTCCTCTTTCTTCTCCTAGCCTGGTTCACTTGAGGCCTGTCAACTCTGTTTTATTATATATCAGAGTTCACAAGTAAAATGCTTTAAAAAAGCTTTTTTGATATATTGAAAATTGAACCTATGGCCTTGCATGTGCTATGCACAGCTCTACCATTGATTTTTGTCCCCGGATTGTGTTTTATTTCCCATTTTATTATTTTCTGAAGTTGCCCAGGATAACTTCGAACTCACTCCATAGCCCTGACTGACCCTGAACTTGTAGGATGCCTGACTCAACCTCCCAAATATCTGACTCTACAGGCCTGTGCTGCTAGGCCATGTTGACTAACACTCCTTTTACTTAGGCTATTTGAAGCAGGTTTCTTTCAATGTAACCAGGAGAGCTTTGCCCAACTCCCCCCCCCCGCACCCCCCCACACACAGGGCTTTCTGAGGGAAGACACAGGCACCTGGTATCCGCAGTTGGGTGCAGTCAGGCATGCCAGAGATTCGTGGATACTGGAGCAACCAGGAAGTTACGCTGTAGAATTAGAACTGGAAAGGCAAACTGAGTGCCTTGATATACATGGGTAATTTTAGTACTGGGAGCTGGGGGGTGGGAGCTGAGGTGACAGGATTAGAGTCTGAGGCCAACCTGGGCTATGTAGTATGTTCAAAACCAGCTCAGGCCTATATTCAAAGACCTTATAGAAAAGCAAACAAAGGGCACAATATCTCTGAAAGGCATGGGTACCTTTCAACAACAGAGAGGCAAGGACGACTGTTTTAAGTGATAGCTATGTTTTAGGTCTTGAAGTTGCAGTTACATAACTGTATATGTTTGTTAAAATACATGGAACTCTATATCTAAGAAGGATTTGAAAGGTGATTTTTTTTTTACTGTATTAAATTATAACTCAGTAGGCATGACCTCAAAAGAAATCAATTAAGAAGAAAGCAGAAGAAGCTAAGATTTTTTTTAATAATACTGTCTCAGTCAGGTTTCTATTACTCTGATAAACAACTAGGGAAAGAAGGGGTTTGTGTGGCTTACATGGCCTCGTCACAGTCCATCCGCGAAGGAAGCCAAGGCAAGAGCTTAAGCATGGCAGGAGTTTGGAGGCAGGAAGTGAGGCAGAGGCCATAGAGAAGTACTGCTTACTGGCTTGCTTCTCATAGCTTGCTCAGTTTGCTTTGATTTTCTTTTTTAGATTTCTTCATTTTATTATTTTAGGTATATGCGTGTTTGCCTGCATGTATGTATGTGCACCACTTGAGTGTCTGGTTCCTGAGGCAGAGAAGAAGGCCTCATGGTCACCGGAACTGGAGTTAGGTAGAGCCAGTTGTGAACTGCCATTGGGTGCTGGAATTGAACCTTGGTCCTCTGCAAAAGCAATCGGTGCTCTCAACCACGGAGTGAACTCTCCAGTCCTCAGTTTGCTTTTTTTTTATATATATATATCCCCCTGGACCATCTGCCCACAATGAGCTGGGCCCTTCCACACAAACCATTAATCAAGAAAATGCCCCTAGACTGGTCCACAGGGCAATCTGATTGGGCATTTATCTCAACTGAAGTTCCCTCCTCCTAGATTTCTGTCAAGTTGACAAAACAAGCAAGCAAGCAAGCAAACAGACAAACAAAACTTACAAAGAATCTCAACACTTTCAAGTGCCAAGCTTTACCCAGTATTCCCCTTTCTAGTCATATGACCTTAACAGCATGGGTGCTAACTGTAGGAAATGGTATCCTTTTTGCTATGATTGGTGTTCAAAATGTTGCCAGGTACCCTCTACTTTAGTAAAAGATTGTGTTCAAAGAGACATCTGCACCATTGAGCTTCGTTTTCTGCAAGGCCAGCAATGAATGTTACCGCTTAACCATTAGCTTTTTGATTAGAGAGCTTTAAACAGTATTGCCTATGTTATTGCTAAAGAGGCATTTCCCAGACTTAAATGCTGGTCCGTAGGATGTTTAAACAGTCTGAAAACAACAACAGCCAGCTTAGGAAGGGTGCTACGATCAAATGCCTTTGGGATACTCTAGTTTAAGTAATATAAATAGGCCTGGTGCACTTCTGGAGCCTAAGACCACCGCATCGCCATTCACCCAGTTTCCAGGTGCTATCTCTTTCCCACATCCTCACAGTGAAACTTGAGTTAATGCTGTCACTTCTGTTACTGTGAGTTATTTCATCTTACCTATGTCATAAACACTACGTGGTTGGATTCATTTTTTTTTTAAATTTATTCTAGAAAGATACAAAACTAGGGTCCTTTGAACATCTCATTTGTGTTTATACCAACTGATCCATATATTGATGTCTTGGTCAGTTTTTCATCATCTTGACACGACCTAGAGTCATTGGGAAAGAAGAAACCTCATCTGAGAAACTAGCCCCACCAGCCTGGCCTGTGGGCAAGCCTGTCTGACATTTTCTTATTTAATGTGAGAGGGCACAGTGCCCTGGGGGTGGTGCCACCCTTAGGCTGGTGGTCCTGGATGATATAAGAAAGCAAGCCACGAGGAACAAGCTAGTCCACAGTGTCCCTCTGTGGCTTCATCCTCAGTTCCTGCCTCCAGGTTCCTGCCCCGACTTCCTTTGATGAGTGAGAGGGAAATGAAAACTGAAATAAGCCCCTCCCCTCCAGTTGCTTCTGGTCCTGGTGTTTTATTGCAGCAATAGAATCCCTAGCCAAGACAATTAGCTGCACACCAACTCTTCTTGCCACTGAAGTGCAGTGGCCCCAGTGCACACCCTATTTATTTACCTACTGACTTACAAAGTAAATCTCTGGAATTTAATAAAGGGGGCACACTGTCAGGGCACAGATGGCTTTATTGCTCTCTGGGTTGACTTCTGAAACTTTTTTTTTTTTTTTAACTGAGGAACTCTTTTTTGCTTTATGGAGGATACATAGAAGATGTCAGTAATAGTGTTTCTGCTTTGGTAGCATAGGAAAAAATAGAGCAGAAGCAAGCAGCCGAGTGTCTCTGCATATAGTTACAGCTCATGTAATTATAGTGAATGTGAGTCTTTAAATACTCTCTGTTCTTTACACATCTCTTTAATGGTAGAAGTTTGTAAACTTCACTAAATCTAAGCTGCTGTCCTCTCCACAGTAACTGAGTGGCTTTGGCTTGCCTCTCTGCAGGGCTGTATTTTTCCATGCTGCCAGTGACATTTCTCAGAAGGGATCATTCATAGATCACTCATGAATCTTGTGCTACAAAGCGATACTCAGGCTAGACAAATCACATCATGTAGAGTGCTGTTGTGGGTTTCCCACCAATCTGCACTGTCACCCAGGGAGGCTTACAACCATGATGGGTTGTCTGGAAACCAACATGGGGTCAAGTCGCAAGTGAATTATTTCCAGCATGGTCCATTGAAGTGGCACATAAACGGGTCATTTAGAGCACTTTGCAGCAAGGTGACTGGATTCTGCTGTTCATAGGCCACTTCTTCAAAAAACCCGAACTGTATTAAGTTGGGTGTCATGGTGCCCCAAAGAGCTATTCTGCAAAATTTGTATGCTTACTCATTGTCCAAGAGCTTCCAAAGTGGAATTTGGTAAACAAGAAAACATGAGATATAGTATGGCAAACCCTGGGGCTTAAGAGTCCCGCCATCTTATACAGTTAGGTTACAACTAGGATGTATATTTGTGGTCAAGTGCATTTGACCAATTATTGGAAGCACAAAAATAAATCTTTACATCACTAGTAGAGCCAGGAATGATGGCTGTCATGGAGGCAGGTGGGAACACTGTAAATTCAGTCCTCACAGGTAGACAGTAAACCTATCCAGTATAACCAGTTACTTTTCTTGTAAACATAATTCTTTGATCTCTACTCCTATTCAGAGATTCAATATTCTACATGTCACCAGCAGCAAACGAATCAGGGCACTTTTTATTTTGCAGTTTATTCCCGGGCTTAGATGATTATTCTCACTTCTGGTTTCAATATATTCCAGGCTAAAGAAGGGGGAATTATTTATTGAGTTCCCCGCCCCCAGGTATGGACTGTTGTATGGATTGTTGATGAATGGACCTGGAACACAAATGTTATCATTCAGATCCAATTGGTCAGGCCGAGAGTCGAACGCTGAGATGAAGAGAGCATCCGCTCTGTTTTACTTTAGTGGAAAATGACAAGGTCAGTGCTGGGAGCTCTGTCCTTAAATTGCTGCAGCACCAGGGCTTCCAGGACACTTCTCCCTTCCCCTCCTCCTCCCCCTCCTCCTCTACCTCCCCCTCCCCCTTCCCCTCACCAAGTGAGCGTGAGAAAGGTGGAATGTGAACTGTGGGGTGGGGGGCTCCAGCTGCACCTCCAAGCCGGTTTTGAAGGACTCAGGCTCTGTTCTAGAGGGTGTGACTATTCTTTGACTCTGCTTCGTGTCCTCGGAGTGTAATGCTTTGAGCAGGCTTTTTCAAGAAGCTGGACCATCATGGTGTCTTCCACCGACCACAGCTGTGACAGTCTCATAGGCAATACTGAAAAGTCACTAGATCAAAAGCCGTCAATTGTTGGTTTTCCAAAAATCTTGAGGTTTGCAAACTGTAAAATGGCAGGGAGTGGCTCCAGAGATCACACTGGGTGCTTTGATGCTTTTGCAAATGAAAGGAGGTCAGAGGGAAAGCGGCCTTTTAAGAATGGCGTCTATTGTAGGAAGCCACTTCTTTTGGGCTGGCAATTTAATGATAATGGTGTTGGGGAGCTAGGAATTTCTTCTTCCCTTGGCTGTACATTTGATCACATGTTAAACTGAAAATTAAAATTCAATAAATATTGCCCCATGATATTTTTCGGAGACTAGAAGCTATGATGGTCCCACCGCCAACAGTTAGCTGTAGTGATCAGCTGTTTTCTATGCAGAGTGCATACACAAATACTGTACAATTTGCTGCCCCCTCCCCAGCATTTTAGGTGAAATGTAGCCCAGAAAGGAATTTTCCGATATGTCATAATACAAACTAACTTTTCTCTATATTAGCTTTTTCAAATTATGTTTGTGTGTCTAGAATAGGTTAAGAAAGAGACATTTTCAATGCCCATTTATCTCTGTAATTATTCCAAGTCCCAGAGAGGTTTCGGATGGTTTATTAGCTAGATTTGGAAAGAATAACTGCAGTATTAAGCTTTTTTGTTACATAGTGGGCTTCCAGTGCACAGAGCATTACAATTATTTGGAGACAATCTGTAGTCTTGGAGACAAGATGGCAGTAGTGACATCAGCAGCAATTATGTGTAATTTTTACCCGCAGTTTATCACCAAGGTAACCAGAGTAGGTTTCCCTGCCTGCAATTTTAAGAATGTCATCGTCCTAAATGCAGCCAGGATGTAGGAACAGATTATACTCAGAATCCCTTCTCCTCTCTATTCCATCTCCCTTACGCAACAGCCCTTTGGAATTCAGATAGCACAGACCTATTTTTGGCAACAGCTTTGGTTTTTTTTTTTTTCTTTTGAAGCTATTAAGAATGATTTCAAATGCCCTCGGTATGAAAAAGTATTTGTCATAGTGTTTAGATTGTGTGATGCTTCTTCTTAGTAGAATGTCTCCTCCTGCTTTGAGCAGCAGTCACGGGGCAGAGCCTCAGAAATGGAAGGGAGACAGGGGAAAGTCATTTGGTCCTTCATAAATCACACTGCCCGGATCACTCCTAAAACTAACTTCCCAGAGGCTATGGGGCAGTCTTGTTGTTTTGTTTTTCTTATTTGTTTGTTTGTTTTTGTAGTGCTGGGCATCAAACCCGGGGCCTTGAGCATGCTAGGCAAGCTCTCTATGATTGAATTACAACCCCAGCCTCTTGCAGCCAATACATTTTTAAAGGTTTATTTATTACATATATATGTTGCTGGTGCCCAGGGAGGACACAAGAGGGGTTGGGTCCCCCGTGACTGGAGTTACAGGCTTCTGTGAGGTCTAGGAGATTGAAACCGGGTCTTATTTCCATCTTTCCAGCCCCTCTAGTAGTGATCTTTTCAGCCCCTCATTGCCAGAAATTTTCAGGACAGTGCTCTGTGCAGAGGTAAATGTCAGAAGGCTGGTGACAGGCAATGATGGTCCTAAATGGAAAGTGACAGGTACAGAGGCACATTACATTTAGAGTCTCAAGTTGTCTTGGCTCAGTTATACTGTCTGAATGGATGAAGAAGCGACTATGTGAAGACAGAGATGCTCAAAGGTTCAGCTGTGCATTTGGGCAATGCTGTAGCAGTATCCCAGCCCTGCACTTCCCAAGAACCCACAGCTGAGTTGTTTCTTGTTAGCTCTTTGCCTTTATATAGTGCTTCTAGTCCCTATCATGAGCAGAACCCCATGAATCAAAGACCCTAAGGATGAGCATACTCCTGCTGGTCCAGACCTTTCAGTCCATGAGGGAAGTAATTGAACAATTGTTCTAACCTAGAAATAAGCAGCAATTCACTTAGGAGTCAGTGGAAAGTATGTAACAGTGACAGCTGTGATGTATATGTATATGTCTACTATGAGTGTATACACTGTGTATATGTGTCTACTATGAATGCATACACTGTGTGTATCTACTTTGAATGCATGCACTGTGTATATGTGTCTACTATGAATGCATGCACTGTGTGTATATATATACTGTGTGCATGTGTCTACTGTGAATAAATATACTGTGTGTATGTGTCTACTGTGAATAAATACGCTATGTGTATGTGTCTAATGTGAGTGTGTATACTATGTATATGTGTCTATTGTAAATATACTGTGTGTCTGTGTCTACTTGGCATACAGAGAACTAGAGCCACTCTGCCTCCAGCCTTTTCCTTATCTTTATTCTGAGACATGATCTTACTAAGTTGTCCAGGCTGTCCTTGAACTCGCTGTACTGGACTACAGTGTTATGATTTTCTGTCTCAGTCTCCAGACATGCACAAGGATTTCCCTGGAGGGTGTCCTGATTCAGAAGTACAGCTGCTGTCCCAGTTTACTCAGTTAACACCAACGTGCATCCCAAAGAGGTTGGGGGTGAGAGCTTCATTAGTTTACAGGGCGATCTTGTGTACTCTGGACTTCACTTTTTTTCTGGGTTGCAAATATCTTCTCTCAGGCTGTAGCCTGTCTTCTAATATGGTTATGTGAATGCCTTTAAAGGTTGAACAGTCAAGTTCCCCGCTGCTTTTGTCTTTGATTTTTGCTTTTCCTATTGTAGAAGTCATTATCTATGTCAATGTTTTTTGCAAGCATTAAGATTTTGGTTTTCTTATTGAAGGTCTAGTTCATTTATAATTTTAAAAATGTATATAATGCAAGGAACAAATCTAAGTATTTTAAATATATAAATATAAATAAATTGTTGTAATAATATTTATTGACTCTGTAAACTAACCCATTGCTCTATAATGTCAGGTCTTCTATATGATCTGATTCTTGTCTATATGTAGATCTTCTTCCCATCTTTGTATTTGGTCCCACTGCCTTTACAGATGCAGTGGGAATATCACACAATTTGAATTATTATGCTTAGATAATAATTTTTGGTAATGTAATGCAAGTTCTTTTTAATCAGCCAACTTATGGAGTGTGAGGGACGTTTGAAGACAGGAGCACAGAACTTCCAGAGTGGAGAGTAAGTAACTCTGAGGACAGGCTGTGTCCTTCCTTCCATTGCTCTCTTACTGAGCTGCCACCAGTCAGAGCTCTTGGATGCTGTGTTGATGAAGAGCCTCTTAGGTCTGGTGACCCCGAGGCTTGAGGCATGAACAAATGTAAATGCTTCTACACTGGCTGTGGGTCTTGCTGGGTCAGTACTGGGGCAAGTGGCCTGCACTCTGGTATCTAGGGTGTTTCCCACTTGTGTCTAAGCAAGTCAGAAGTCTTATTCTTCTTCTCCCTCCCCAAAATTATGGCTATTTTTGCCCACTTAGCTTTTCATATTAAATTAATAAACAGTATATAAAAAAATTCTGTCTTATTGTGAATCTGTTTGGAATCGCATATGGGGTAACTGGGTGATTAAACTTCTTTACTATATAAGACTTTCCACAAATCAAAATGGCACAGGCTTCCTTTAGTTTTTCTTGATTTATGTCCTTCGGTTTGGATTTTTACTTTCCTTATTGAAAAAAAAAAGAGCACATTAGAAAACTTAATTTAGCCGGGCGGTGGTGGCGCACGCCTTTAATCCCAGCACTTGGGAGGCAGAGGCAGGCGGATTTCTGAGTTCGAGGCCAGCCTGGTCTACAGAGTGAGTTCCAGGACAGCCAGGGCTATACAGAGAAACCCTGTCTCGAAAAACCAAAAAAAAAAAAAAAAAAAAAAAAAAAAAAAAAAAAAAAAAAAAAAAAAGAAAGAAAACTTAATTTAATAGATAATTTTGTTACCGCTGTCGTAAATGGTGGTTTTGGCCATTGGTTCGAAAATGCTCATACAGTGTGTTGTGTTGAAAAGGCCATGGTAGCAGGCTTCTGCTCACTTGTCATCTTATGAGAATGCTCTTCTGGCGTTTGATGGCAATGAGGTAATATACACTGCTATGGAGCTGGTCTTACAGGTTCATCTCTCTGTAACCTCCATGTCCCTATCTATTCTCCCCAAGTCCCCCCTCCGGTCTTCCATCCAGCAGTCTGGGAGTTTGTTTACTCTGCTTTGCTTTCCAAACCTACCTCAGAGCAGTCTGGGAACAAGTGGTTGGAGATGGAGAAAAAAGTAGCGGAGCTTGTGTCACCTTTGAGACACAGATCTGCCGAGTGGCCCCTGGAGAGCTAAGGGCAGTCTGGAAACCTATTTCTTGCTTCTCATTCTGAACCATGGAATTCTTCTAGAACTTTGCTGCTGCTTATGTCAGTATCCATTTCTGGGGTCAGGCCGTTTTGACACCAGGATGGGGGTCATGGGGAGAAAGAGATAAATATATCAATGTTTAGGGCCTACCTGGGATTTTATTCTTTCTTCTACAGTCCTGAGTCTTTCCAAAGCTCTCAAATATTTTTTCTGTGTAACTGTCCAAAGTCTGTAGCTGTGTTGATTAGGGGAGATAAGGCAAAATGAATTTCCTTCATTTTGCCTAGAAACGAGGCCCCTTGGCCTTCAAATAAACAGCTTTTGGTTCAATCAATCCTGTTATTTCTTTGTTTCTACTTCATTAACTTTTATGCATAGTAAAATTTCCTACTTGCTCCTTTCCTTAAGCAGCTTGTGATTCCAACCTAATGTTGAAGACAGTTCAATCATTCTCCTTTGCCCCACATATACATAGAAATAACATTCTATCAAACTACTACTGAAAGCTGATTTCAAATAAGTTTATTTTTAGTGCAAATCTGTTCTGTGACGCTCCCAGTTTCCATTACTATACTTTACCCCTGACAGTGTTAGCCTCGCTCTTTCAAACAGACGGTTTGCTGTAATTTTTTTTTTTGAAAGTTGAATTTTGTTGTGGTCACACACTGAGGTTTATACAATTCAATTTCATCCTGTTTATTGAGAAGTTGTGACCCAGTCCATATTCAGTTTTTGAGGAAGGAAGTTTCATGGGTGCTTGAAAGGGATGAGGATCCTTTAATGATGAATGGCGAGGTCTGCATATCACTTACTGCTCTAGATTAATACCACTTATAAGATGGCTTCCGAGGTAGAAGGTCTTTCCAAGGATGATTTTGGCCTTAAAGTTCTTACCCTCATAAGCAGAGTGCTGGACGCTGTGTGGGTGAAGAGTGTCAATCTAAAGTTTAGCTGAAAGACATGGTACTAGTGAAAAGACACTGTTTCAAGGGGGAGTAGATTGTTAGAGCCTGTCCTTGTAGAAGCTGGAATTGTAATCTGAATTTTGTTCTGATGTTACTTGTCTATCCCTGCTGGTGGCAGGGGATTCAGATCCACCCAGTGACCCAATGTGAGAAGAGTGCTCAGATGGACCCTCTACGAGGAATTACTTAGGTTTCTCCACATCAAAGCACTGAGTGATGATTCTTTCTCTCTAGGGACTGGAAACTACAAAATATCATGCTGTAGGCTTGGAAGGTGGCTGCTGTCCTGATCAAATACGCCACAAGACATAACCTGTAACAGAGAGGTGTGAGAGTCTTTGTGGGCTATGAGCCCACAAAACCCTTTCATGAGTTCATCCCCTTCATATATTCGACATGATTACTAATAAGAAGTAGCCTTGAAGGACAGTCACAAGATGCATAGCTTCATCTTCATCGAACCTTCATTTGCCATTCACTGTGACCCAGGCACATCAATAGGGGCTTGACCATAAAACTTCACCCTAGAAAAAGATTCTTTTCCTCCTACATGATCATATTTTATAGACATGGGAAACACACACACACACACACCAGATTGCTGCCACAGACGGCTAAGAATGTGTGGGCATTCTCCATATACCATTTTAGAATGAATTGAGCTAAATTATAGCTTCCCATTTGTAAAACAGTGGTAGTCTAACGCTGTGGCGTGCAAAATTCAGACATTGCCATAGTAACTCTGTTTTTCCCAGGAAGTAATTGAAAAAGGCACTTTTACAAAAATAGAATATTGATGTTCATATCTATAAAGGAATTAATTTACTGACTTATAGAGGGGAAAGAAGAGAGATGAGCTGCAGGCTGCATTTTAATGTGGTTGTGATTATCCCCAGGGTGGCAGGCAGCCTGCACTTGTTCTTTTATTTTTGCAGCAAAGAGCACTTTTCTTTTCAGCTTGGTTTATGTATAGAAATCGTTTCCAGAAATATAGAGTGTAATAAGGAATTAGCAAGCACACTTAGTAAAACACTGAAAAGCTCCAATTTGTTTCTTGCCATTATCAATTTGATGAATGTTAAAATTGCTTGCAGGAGAGTTAATCGCCGTTCTTGATGGGCGCAGTGGTAGGTCAGCAGGGATAGCAGAGAATAGACTTAGCACTTAGGGAACACCAGCCTGTCACAGGTACCATCGTGAAACTGAAGAACAAGTGGACAGGAGAAGACACTTAGGACAGGAAATAATAACTGATGGTATTATTTAGTTAAGGCTTATGTATGTGTGCATTTAAATGTGTATATTTATATGCATATATATGTATATACATATATATACATATATATACATATATATGTGTATATATACACACATACACACATATATGTATATGATCATATATTCCAGGGATGTTTCTTTGGAAAATTTCTTCTAACTAACTAGAGTTTTTCTGATTTAATCAATTAATTAAATAACTAATTAATAATTAGATCCTAGCTGGCCAATGGATGATCCTAATGACACGTCTCAGGCTTGTGACTTTTGGGGGGCTGGGGGTTTCAGGACAGGGTTTCTCTATATAGTCCTGGCTGGCCTGAAACTCACTCTGTAGACTAGGCTGGCCTAGAACTTAGAGATCCACCTGCCTCTGCCTCCCAAGTGCTAGAATTAAAGGTGTGCACCACTGGCTAAGACACATCTCAGGTGCTGGACTATTAGGCCTCGTGGCAGGGAAGGGAGGAGAGCCCGAGGATGGCTTTCTAAGATTCCATCCAGAGCATATCTCTAGGAGGAAGTAAGAAGAATGTGGCTCTTCCCTCAGGGCTGTTTCCATCTTAACAAGACAGAAAAATTCTTCTGCAAGCCATTCAACATGCAGGATAAAATCTGAAGCATAGAGAACCTGGCCTGGGAACTGTGGGTGGGTGCTGATAACAGGCTGCCCAGGCTCTCCTACTGGTGTGTCCGCGACAGAGTTTCTCAGGTTTGGACCCACTATACTGTTATCAGTTCTGTCTATGCTGTCCTACTTGGATATGAGTTTCTAGGGGAAGGGAGGGATGGTGCCATGACTGGATCTGGAGCCAGTGGCCTGGAGAAACTCCTGAAAGAGGGAGAGGGTAGTAAAAGCTTTGCCTGGTTGATGAAGCAAACAGACCTGTGGAGGAATTCACACTCCATCTTTGATGGATGTTCTCACTCCCGTTGCTTCTCTCTGACTGTGGCCCTCAAAAGAACCCACCAGGAAATTTCTTTTTTTCTAGCAAAAAGAAAAGACACAGAAAGAGTGAGCATTTAGTGAATACTTGCTATGTGCCACTTGCTAGTCTGGGTACTTTATGTGATGCGATGTAGTCAATCTCTTCAAACAGCCTGGGAGGGTGGTGTGAATTCCCTAAGTTGAGAAGAAACCTGAAGCCAAAGAGTAACTCAATTTGTTTGTTTTTATGTGTGTGAGATATACGTATGTGCACAAGTATGGGGTGCTCCTGTATACCAGGGTGCATGAGGGTACATGTGGAGGTTAGATATTGATTCTGGATGTGATCCTGAATCACTTCTCTTGTCTTGTTTGCACAGTTCCTCACTGAATCTGGAGCTCATCATTTGGCTAGCCTGGCTGTTCAGCCAGTTCTCTAGATGTTCTTGGTACTCTCCCTGCCTTCCCCAGGCTATGGTTACAGGTGTGTGTGGCCATGCCTGGCTTTCACGGGGTGCTTGGGGAACCCTAGCTCAGGCCCTCATGTTTGTACAAACTCTTTGCTCACGGGAGAGGTCACTCTAGCCCCTTGCTTTTATTTCTTGAGACAAGCCTTAAGCTGTCCTTGAACTCACAGTGGTCATGCTCAGTCTACTTAATTTGGTGTGTGTGGGTTAGCCACCATGCCTGGATTTGGAAAATAACTTGATTAAGATTTTAGAACCAGAATATGACAGAACCAGAGTTAGAAATCAAACATTCTAGCTCCTGTTTTTCTCTGTTTTCCCAGAGATTGGGAAACAAAAATCTTTTAATTGTGAGCAAGGGCATCGAGGTGGAAACTCTAGTTTTAGATAACAGGGATTTTTATGCAGAGTCTTTGGTAGGATCAAAAACCACTAAGCAGCTTCTGCTGAGTATCAGAAAATGTTCATGCTTGCGATGATGTTGGAGACCGTAGCTTCCCCCTGAGGGAAATGTCTTGAATAGTCTCAGTGCTGTGGTATTTGATACAGCAACCCATTGTTGTCTAGGGTTTTGGAAAGAGTGATCATTTCTTGCTTTATCTGAGGTACTTCAGCATAGATATGATAGTAAGTAGAGCTGGCTCATATTCTGGTTCCCCCTGTGGGCACAGGGTGGATGCTTTTCGTCAATACTCTGCAGGGAGCTTTCCCTGTGGGTTGTTTTGGCCAGGGAGTGTGAGTAGAGACAACATGTGACTCTCCTGGGTAGACACTGTTGAAAGATGGTTCACCATGTTGTCTTCTCTGCTTCGAAACCATCAACCTCTCTTACCTCTGATTGAACTAGAGAAGGGTTAGCCTGCTTTCTAAAGATGTACCATTTTCTAAATACTTATCCTTGTGTATTTTATCCTAATCGCATTCCCCTCAGCTATTTATCTGAGGAGCCCTGTGAACCACTGATCTCCATGAGGACACTGGGTGGCTGGAACAAGGTGTCAGAACAGGGAGCTTAGTGCTGAAGATGGGTACCTGTCTTTTGAGTTCTTATTTGGGTTTTGCCCTGCACAGGGTGGGTGTCACAGGAAACGGTGACCACAGGCAACTGAGAATTTCTACTGGTCACTTTTATCTAGAATAGTGGTTCTCATCCTCACCTTTCCTAACACTGTGATCCTCATGTTGTGGTGACCACCCCCCCCAACCACAAAACAATTTCATTGCTACTTCATAACTGTGATTTTGCTGCTGGTATGAATCATCATGTGAGTATCTGCCTTGCAGGTTATCTGAGGCATGACCTCCAAAGGAGTCATGAGCCACAGATTGAGAACCACTGCTCTAGACATGTCCTATCTGTCAACAGCTTCAACTACTGCATATGAAGCAGACATCAGAATATCTACCTGCCGTTTGCAGCTACTTTATTACATCTTAAGTGACTTACTCAGTAAGACTTATAGTTACAGCTTTTAAATTTGCCTCCCCCAACGCCATCTCAAAATTAGACATGCATGAGGATGAAAATGATTTCTAAGGACCAGATCTCTTGGAGGTTAAGAGCAAATCTCAGGAAGAAAAGGTGGGTTGCAGAGGTTTGGTAGCTGCTCATGAAGCATGGAGGTGCCTGTACAACAACATCTGATTTCACAGGCTACATCCCTATCAGCTGCCAATGGAAAAGGCAGCCCAGCTGGGGAAAGATCCTTCAGCAGAAAAGAATCCTGGACTCTAGTTGGCTGGCAACAAAATGATTTCCTTGAATGCTAAAGCAATCTCCTTGCCAGGGTGTGGTGATCACTCAGTGGAACTGGGAAGGTCACAGGGCTCTTAATTATCTGTACCAATGGCTCAGGCGAGTTATATTTTAGTGGGTGAAATTCGAGGACTGAGATCGGTAGTTAAATCCTAGCAATAAATTCAGACCTCAGAATTGGAGGTGTTGTTGTTTCATGCTCCTTTTTTTTTTTTAACAGCAAATGATTTATCTGAAATAAAAAATAATTATAATCATAAACTTCAAATTATTAGTGGTTATGGATTGTTGTAATGTTATTTATTTCTTGAAATCAAAGAAGATGGGAATGCTATAAATAAATTTCTCTGTGTTTCAAGTCTTCTGCTAAATTCAATTTACATTTCAAATGGTTGGAAAGGAAGGAGGTAGAATCTGAAGAAGGAGAATGCCTGAGTCAGAATGCCAGCATCCGCCAGTTGAAACAAAACAACAGGCACTCTAATGGCTGATCTTCAATAGTATATGTGCAATAACAAATGATAGTTATCATGAGTAATTGCTTCCTGAGTGTACGATGTGCAGTCACTTGGAAAGAGGCAGTGGGGACACACTGGCCCAGCCACAAGGGCCTTTTTGTTCATGAGGGTCTGTGCAACAAGATGAGCAAGCCCCCAAGACAGAGGCATTGTAGAGTTGCCACAGAGGAAAGTGGAGGCAGGGGGCTGGAATTCCCCTCTCAGGCACTGGTTAGGTAATTAGAGCCAGCAGCGGGAGGCAAATGAAAGCCTTACTGGGAGATTCTAAATAGATTGGTGTTTGTGGGGTTTGGAGAATTCTTGAAAGCCCTCAAGCAAGACTGAGTGTCAGGGTAGGCACCAGCAAGTCTCACCAAGCTGGATGTGTCCCTTGGTAGCTTTCAAAGTCTCCTACATCCAGAAGAATACCATAAGGACCTCTAATTTCAAAAGTAGACAGGTACAATGCATAATAGGAGGAGAAGATCCGTGACTAAGATTTGTGTCTTGCCTGTAGTCCTGTATTGTTTTTTAAGCTTTGCACCACAGAGCATTTGCTCTTAGGGTCACATCTAAATCCTCACAATATTTACTTAATATGATTAGTTAAAGTTTGGAGATTGAACCCAATCTCAATATGGAGTTAAAGTTCTTACCTTAAATGAGTGGGTCCCCTCTGCTGCATGGCTGGAATGAATCAGCTAGGGTTGGAACTGTGCAAGCTAAGTAAGTGTTACCGACAGTGACAGTGGCCTTAACAGCAGCCTGGAGTCCTGAAGTAGGACAGCCCTTAGAGATGGGTCCCAACCCTCCTGCCCACACACTCTGGGAAGGGCTATAACATCTGGTTATAGTTAGTAAGAGGACTTCACGATGTTGCGAAGTTCACTCTAGCTTTCCCTATGACACTACACAGGTAGAAGAAAAGATAGCTCTGGAGCAGATGGTATACGCATGATTTGAAACACTGCTCTAGAGTGCCCTGTGAGACAAGTCCACATGAGTTGTTCTCTCATATTTTGAGCATCTATCAGAAGAAAGCAGAAACATGGAGGTTGTGCTCACGAGAAGCAAAGGTGCAGGTGGCTTCGGTGTTGCCATGCAGCTGCAAACAGAGATGTGCCTACTCGTCACTAATCCTTCTATCCCATTTCATGCTTTGATTGGTTTTTCTATTCCCGGACAAATGTCATAGATTCTTGTTTGGAAAAGATGGTGCAATCCAGAACACTGTTAATATTCTCTGTTAGATGAAGCCTCTAATTACAGTGTGGTTTGTTTCCCGTCTTCATTTCTTGTGTATGTTTGAATATATGTGATCATGCACATTTATGTCTTTTTATGCACATGCTAATATACTAAGATATTATAATGTCGTTCATAAATGTAACTCATTTGTTTCTTGCCACACTGACACTTCTATTACAATGCTTATTACTCTATGTCTATGGTGGCGAGGGACGGTGACTTTTCACTACTGAGGGTTTTTTTTTGTTTGTTTGTTTTTAAAGTTTACTTACTTTTATGTGTATGTTTGTTTGCCAGCATGTATGTGTGTGCATCACATGAATGCCTGGTGCCCATGGGGGCCAGAAAAGGGCTTTGGATGCCCAAGAAATGGAGCTATAGACAGTTATGAGCTGCTATGTGTGTGCTGGAAATCGTACTCTAGTCCAGTTGTCCATGTTCTTAACCACTAAGCCGTCTATCCAGCTCCTTGCCTAGCAATGTTAACATCTAGCATCTACACTGAAATCTCACGTACACGTGAGTCTGATCCTGCACATTTTAGCACATCGTCTCCATCTCTTTCTGTTGTATTTTCTTGCCTGTGAGCATGAAATCTCATTGAAAAGAAACAAGCGTAAACACAAACTTCCTCTGTTGATTTCTTCTTAGTCACCGCCCAAGAAGCAGTTGGTTGACTTGGTGACAGGCAAGAGATAATCTCAGAGGCAGCCCCTTTTGGGACTGCAATGGACAACTCACCCCTGGTATCCCTCTAGGAATCCCTGTTTCCTACCTTATTTCTACACGTTATTAACTCTGGCACAGTAGGAGGAAAGTCTGCTACTCACAACTTTTCAGGAGTCTTTTTCCTGTGTCTGTCACCAAATCAGCCCTAGTCCCGAGTGTCCATAAATGTAGTTCCATACGCCATAAGGTTGTGACATGCCAATCTATTTAGAACTATACTGAATTACAACAGGGATTTAATGTTTTACTGACCTACACTTCATGATGTGGAAGTCAGGAATTTAGGTATAGATCAGCTGGCTAATTCTGTTATCTTATGCGATATAACCTGGGGCCATGCTATGCGGTCTGCTGTAACATGCTGCCTCTCCACATGCTTGGTGCCCTGGTTCAAATGGCTACAAGTCCATGATCAGTGGACTCCTCACTATGCACATGGCCTCTCTAGTGGGAGAATTGGGTTCAACAAATCCGAGAGTAGGCACTTCAAGAGAAAGGAAGTAGAGGCTGCTATTCTCTATATACTTTGGCAAGATCCTGTTGGCCAAAACAATAGCAGACCTTGTCCGACTCCAAAGGTGAGTGGGGGGGAGACCCAACTCTCAGTGGAAAAGTGTCAGAGAATTTGCACAAGGCAGCTTGCATTAACTATTTTGCGTATGCTCCATAGCAGACAAAAGTTAAAGTTAGAGCAACAGAGCTTGCTGGTTTATGAACTCCGTAAGTACGTATGTACCACTTATGGGAGAGATTACGGGGAACAATGTGGGAAGTCATTCAAACAGCACAGCACTTGAAAGTGATTGGTTGCCAGGATGTAGCTGTTGAGTGGTTATCGGTTTGGCTTGTGGCTTTCAAAATGTCTTTGTGGAGTGTACTTTCAGATGACTGGGCCCAAAGTCAGGGTGTTAGTTTTCACATGACTTCTGTCATTCTGGCCCTGAATTAGCCTATCTGCCATGCCATGTGTGGAAATCAACTGACAACATGGACAGACGGCCTTTTGTAGGAGAAACAGATGCAAGCCCGTTGAAGCTGTGATTTGGAGATCTCCACTTCGTGCATAAGTGGTACTGATTGCACATATGTGACTACTTTACATTTGAAAATGCTAGAAAGGTTTTGGTTATTTTTTTAATTAACATTATTTCCAAATACCTTTGTGTATTCTCTGGCAAATGCAAATGGAGAAAACAATTATTTAATCTTTTTTCAAGTTTGCCCACCAAAAAAAAAAATCTTTCTTCCACATTTCAACATTTCCATGATTCATTGGGTCTCTTATTTTATACTGATCCTAACAAGGTCCATCTTCTTCTTAACATTAGCTTAAAATATTCCTGTGTGCTTTCACCACAGAGTGGGTTCCCAGGAAAATGAACCGTGCCTTCAGGTAAGAAAATGTACTCTTCAAGGAGACAACAAGATTTGCAATGTTGCTTTTCTCACAACTACAGTGTGGCCGAAAATCTGCAGTACATGATCATGCAGGTGACCCTCTTAAATTGTAGAATTGCATTTCAGATTGCGTTCCCCTACCATCCCATATGATCTTGAAGTACAACGGCAAAACCCCTCCTGTCACCCATGGATGGAAGGAATGTTTGATTTCAGCTAAGAGCAGAAGGTCATTCTTCTCTGCATGTCCCGTGTCTACTCTGCTGTAACTCACAGGAAAGGCACAGTCCCTACATATTGAGTGCAAAACCAGGGCAGCCATCTCAATGTACCAACCTCCTAGCCCTTGTTATGTATTTGCTCTAGAGAACCCCATTGTCTCAGATCATACTGTTGAATAAACTACCCTGAGCTCCTGAGCAAATGTAAACATTCGGTTCTGGCAACCTTGTAATTGCCACGGGCAGCGCCCTTTGGAAGCCTTTTCAGTGCGCGCACACACAAAACCCCTGAAGCACAAATTGAAGACAAGATGGGCTCCTGTAGTTATTTCTGCTGCCATGTTGCTGAGTGTATGATAGCTGCATCTCCCCCCGACCCCTGCCACCTTCTCTGCACAAAAGCACCTCCTTTACATCCCTACACTTGGAAGCTTAGATTACAGTGTTTCCACCAAGGGCTGTATTTATTCATATATGGGCATCATTATTTCTGGAACATGCTGGACTTTGTAACAGGGCGATGTTACTCCTTTCTTGGCTCTAGGCTCTATCTTTGGCATCAGCTACCCTCTGAGAGTAGGTCAGGCATTGAGGGCTGAGGGCTGAGTTTAAGCTCATGGAGATCTAACATCTCACTCTTCTCTCAGGACTGCTTTTATTTCTTTATATGATAGAAATAACATCTTTATTTTGTTTTATTGTAGTAAAGATCTCTTCTCACTTTCTGTCCTTGTTGCTTTTCTATTGCTGTGACAATCAAAGAAACTTATATAAGAAAGTGTTTACTTGGGTTTACGGTTTCAGAGGACTAGAGTTCATGATGGTGGAGCAAAGATGTGGAGGCAAGAATAGCTGAGCACTCACATTCTGATTCACAAGCAGGAGGCAGGGAGGGAATAGCAAGGGTCTTTGGAAACCTCAAGACTGCCCCACCAGTGACACACCTCCTCCACCAGGGGCACATCCCATAATCCTTTCAAATAGTGCCAATCCCTGATTAAATATGAAGCTATGGGGTCTGTTTGTATTTTAATCACCGCACCGCCTATCCCCAGCACAGTCCCTGACCTGTTTGTTGTGTTAACTCTCTTCTTAGCTGCTCCCCATTGTGGTGTGAATGCATTTTCTAAAGACATTTTTTCTTTTAATTTGTAGCTACCATATATTTTGATATGACATTTATAAAATATAAAAGAAGCCACTTTAAAATGAATAAGCCAGTGGTGTTCAATACATTCACAGTGTTGGGCAGTTAGCTATTACTTCCATCTAGTTCCAAAATATTTCTTTCCTAATCACCTTGAAAGGAAGCTCTTACCAATTAAGAAGCTGTTCTCCATTTCTTACTACTCCCCAGACCTTGGCCACTACCAGTCTGCATTCTGTCTGCATGGATGTACCTATTCTGGAGCTTTTCATTTACTTCCTGTAAGTGAAGTATGGAACACATGGCTGTTGGTTCCTGGCTTCTCTCTTACCATTGTTTTTTTTTTTCTTTTTTTCTTTTTTTTTGAGGTACAGCCACATTATAACACATATCAGTGTGCCAATCATTCTTTAACTGAAAAATATCCTTTGTATTTGTGAACCATAAAAATCTATTCATCCAGCCGGGCAGTGGTGGTGCATGCCTTTAATCCCAGCACTTGGGAGGTAGAGGCAGGAGGATTTCTGAGTTAGAGGCCAGCCTGGTCTACAGAGTGAGTTCCAGGACAGCCAGGGCTATACAGAGAAACCCTGTCTCGAAAAAAAAAATCTATTCATCCATTGATAGATATCAAGAATGTTGCCACCTACATTCATCATTTCTCTGTTGCTGTGACAAATTATAATGACCTAAAACAACTTGTTTTGGCTTATGATTCTGGAGAGATAGAACCCATGATGGCAGGAAAGACATGATAACAGGTAGAGAGAGAAAACGTGGTGGAGGAAACAGGAAGCTGGCATACAGAAAGGAGAAAGAGATAGATAGATAGATAGATAGATAGATAGATAGATAGATAGATAGATAGATAGATAGATAACAGGAAGTGGAGTAAAGTTATACAACCTCAAAGCCCACCCACAGTGACAGACTTCCTCCAGCAAGGCTCTACTTTCTAAAGATTCCATAATCTCCCACAAACAGAGCCACCAACCAGGAATCAATTGTTCAAATACATGATCCTGTGAGGGAATATTTCCCCTCCGAACCAAGACCCCATCTTTTGATTATTGTGAATATGCTTATGAGAACATATGAGTGCATGTATTTGTTATGAAGAGGTGTTTTCAATCCTTTGATTGTAAATCTAGGAGGAGTGAAGCTGCTGGATAATTCTGTGTAACTTTTGAGGAATCACCAACCTGGTTCTCACTATTGCTGTACCACCCACATTCCCACCAGCAATGTTCAAAAGTTTCAATTCCTCAAAAGTTTTTGTTTTTTATTTTTAAGAAAAATTTCGACTATGCCATGGTGGGAAGTGGTACCTCACTGTGGTTTTAATTTGCATTTCTTTACTAACTAATGATTTTTTTTTTTTTAATATATTGCTTGGCCATTTGGATGTCTTCTTTGAAGAAATGGCTTATTTCTTTTTCTTCTTTCTTTCCTTTTCTCTTTCTTTTTTCTTTCTTTGTTTTGTTTTGTTTTGTTTTGGGGGAGATAGGGTTTCATTGTGGAGCACTTTGAACTTCTCATGTAATCAAGCTGGCTTCAAATTGCAGAATCATGCATCTCTATTTCCCCAGTGCTTAAACTATAGTCAGGAAACACCCACCCAGCCTCCTTGGCTCTTTTTTAACTTTTGCCTTCTGTTGAACTGTAAGATATTCAGAACACTAACCCTTTATGAAGGATATGGTTTATAACATATAGTATCTCAATGTTGTATCCCATGCTGTGGGTCTTTTAGTTACATAGCATCCTCCAGATACAGCAGAACAAACAAAACAAAACTTTACTTTTGGTGATGTCTAATTAGCTTTTCCTTTTATCGTTTGTAGTTTGATATCATACCTGAGAATCTATCATCAAATCCAGAGTCACTCAAGTGTATCCTTATGCCCTGTTTTTCTAAGAGCTTATGGGATTGGATGCTGATCAATTTTGAATCAATTTTATATATAGTGTAGGAATGGGTGCAACTTTACCCTCTGTGTGTGTGTGTCCCCAGTTTTTCTTGCAACCTGAAAAGAGCTATTCTTTTTCAATTGACTTATCTTGACATTCTTGCTGAAAATCAAATCAGACCTAGATAGATAGGGTTGTTCCTAGACTCAGCTCTGTCCCACAGATCTGAATGTTGGTTCCTATGGCAGCACCACACAGATTTCACTGGTATTGTTTCCTGACATAGAAGTTTAGAATCCAGAGTGGGAATCTTTGTCCTTATTTGTCAATACTGATTTGGCACTTGGAAGTTTCTTTTTTTTGTAACCGACAGTATCTTATTCCTTTGCAAGGGTTCTTCTCTGTCCTTTCCACCACAATTTTTGTTGTTTGTTGTTTGTTTGTTTGTTTGTTTGTTTTTCCCAGCCAAAGGTTTAAAAAGACTTCAGTCTTCAGGCTTGCTGTGCTTTCCCATGAATCCCTCAGAAGCTTCCCTGAGATAGTCTCGTGCTTTGCATATTAAATCTCCCCCATGTATTTATTCATCTTGAATGCTCGCTCCTGAGCCATGGTGGTATCTGGGGAGGTTATGAAAGCTTTTGGAGGTGGATACACCTGGTGGATGTAGGTCACTGGAAGCAGTTGCTCTCGGCTTCTTCTCTGTCAAGAAGGGACTATAGCTTCTGCTTCATGTTCTTACTGCAATCTTCTGCAAAATGCATTGACTGAAGGGATTGTGGATGGACTTCTTTGACATCGTGAACTAAAATACGCCTTCCTTCTTTCCTTCCTCACTCCTTCCCTTCCTTCCTTCCTTAAGCTTGTTTCTGGCTTTTTTTTTTTTTTTT
>NW_022196897.1:56932978-56947978 GCF_008632895.1 Mastomys coucha
TTTTTTTTTTTTTGTCACAGCAGTAAGAATTCTTATATAGGTACCATGCATGGGACAGTGGTAGAAAGATAACACGAGACAGACATCCTTCTTGGTCTTGTGCAGCTGGGTCCTGCTGTATATATTTAGCACATTACTGAGAAAAAAATCACTCAGCAATTGTAAGTAAACACTGTCTTAAGCCGAGGAAAAGGTTCCAACCCCATTGATGAAAGTATTGATGTTTGGTGATTAATAGGGAAGTGCTTACACTGTGATCTGAGCTAAATCAATGGGCAGATGTCACTGCAGCAAACCTTGATTGGAAGGATATTTGGGAGGATTAGAAATGCAAATTTTTGTATTTATACAGCCAAAAGAAAGGTAGACAATTAACTTGGGAGGTGGCTTGTAAGAGAACAACTAAGAGTGAGACTGAATGCTTTGACTGACGTTTGTAACTATTGTATCAAGTTTGAAGAAGATGACTTTATAAGTTACTCTTTCTCTGAGATGAATGCTTTTCAAAATCATCACAGCCAATGAACCAGATTCTTACCTTCACCTAATGTCTGTGCCACCCTCCAAGCAGAACCATTGTTCATTGAAACAGTTGGTGAATGACTGCATGGATAGACATCTTAATACACACACCATTTCTTAAATGAATGTAACCTGTTCTCTGTGGGTTGAGAATGAAGACAGTCACTCAAGTCAAATAGCTTTGACCATAGCAGGAAATCTGTATCCAAAACTCATGCCTACAATTCATTCCTTGGCACAGCAGAATTGTCAACTCTTAGCTTAGCTACTATGGAGGTAAAAATCCTTTGGTGATGTAAGGGTCTTTAAAGTACAGCCTTATTACAATGAACTCCAATGTCTAAAAATTGTTCTTATTTTGGGCTTGTACCACAGTAAGAGCCAAGATTTTAAGCTCTACTAAAAATAAAACAAACAAATAAAAAGATTTTATCTAGGTTCATTAAAAAAAAAAGAAATGCTGATTTTTTTCAACGAGCTAGGATAAGAGAGACTTTTCTGACTGGTTTACTTGGACACTTGACGAAAGTCCTCATTAGCCCTTTCCTGCAAGGTCTGGTTAGATGGTTGTCCCCTGTTTGCCAGGAAAGCCACGACTACTAGGAATTCTGACCTGTAATTGCCTGAGTTCTGGCTGCACCTATACCTCTTGGGTGATTTATACAGAGTGAGGATTTTCCATCCACATATCTGCAAACGTTTCAGAGTTATACATAGAGACGATATTGGTCTTAGATAAGAGTAGTAACTATGTTACCATTTTCCTTCCTCTATTGTTAATAACTGGCACCCCTGCTTTTCAGATTTGTATTTTGTTTGTTTTGTTTTGTTTTGTTTCATTTTGAGTGACAGGAAGCAAGATATCCCAGAGTATTTTATAAACTAATAGTGAATTTCTTATTGAACATTGGCATATTCGGTTCCTATTTTGCCTTCGTTTTGCTGAGCCATTTCAAACAGGAATGACATCATAACACACTGTATTTAGTTTAGGTTCCGGCTTCCTCTCAAACAAGGATCTGGACTCCCTGTACACGTGAGTTGTATGGCTGATCTGTGTCAGTCTGAGTATAACTCCTGCGGTGCTCAGCAAGGACACAAGAAGATCCCACCATCATCAGTCGGGGAAGGGAGGAGTCTTAAAAGCCTCTCCCCCAAACTCACTGAGGAGCCTGGATCCCACCATCATCAGTCGGGGAAGGGAGGAGTCTCAAAAGCCTCTCCCCCAGACTCACTGTGATAGGAACCTGCTAGCTTTAGCCTGGAAATGTGGTTGTGTTTGGAAGGGGAAGAGACGGCAGCTGAGGCCTTTGACTTGAAGCTGCAGCTGCACCTGTTCTCAGGGCCAGCCTCCCTCTGAGTGTGAACTGTCTCTCTGAGTCGCTGACCATATCTCTGCCCTCAGAATGTCCTTAAAGAAAAGCTGTAATACATAGCTGCCTGGACCCCAGGTTCCATTCTAATGTGAGCAGCTCTGGCCTTTTTAAAGTATTCCTTGGGGGAGGGAAGGTTACACTGAAGCAGTTTCGATAGTTTCCCCTCCAGGATCTCTTTTCTTTCCTCGCTCCATGCCCACCCCTTGGCTACCCTCGCATCCTGGCAGCTGCAGTAAGATTTTTCTCCAGCTGTCCATCAAGTCTTCAAAAGGCAGTCGGAATGTAATTGTAATCCATTTTCCACTCTTCAATAGCTGTGCGTAATACACACACACACACACACACACACACACACACACACACACACACACACGGCTCAAAATTGTAAGGAGAGAGAGCCAGAACTGCCTCGTGACTCACACAGAGCCCACACTGGTAATTACTGCCATTCACGATTGGCCCAGGAAAGAGAACAAGGGTCTGGGTGGTTTTAAGGAACCAGAAGCCTACTGAGTAGGTGGGGAATATGCTTCCTTCCCCCATTTCCAGAAAAATGGCAGGCTGCTGTCCACGCTCTTCCCAGAGTTTGAATTTGGCTACGCTTATTCAGTGTGCAGCTTAGAATTCTGCAGGGTAACCACATTCTGCCAGGCATCTCTCCCCAGAAAGCCTTCATAACCTTGAGCACCACCCGACCTTCCTGTTTGCCTAGATGGGGGTTAAATAGGCTCAGTTTCATTAACTCCTGCATGCATTTAACCGGCAGCTGTCAGGAAGGCCCAAAGGAGCCAACATCTGTGGGAAACATTGATCTTGGGAAGTATGTCCACTGCCCTTTTCCCTCTGACCCCTGTCCTGGAGCATCTTTGCAACCGAGCCATGGGTCATCCTCTGGCCTGTCTCTAGGCATCCTCTGCGCTCTGCATTCCTCTGTGTGTGGTGCCCTATTGCTTCTCATTAGATCTTTAACTTATTAGGGACAGCAAGCCATGGTTAGGAAAGGAGAGGCCATATAAGACCACATCCCCCTTCAGCTCCCAGCCCAGAGCTTTCTCTACTGCTATAGGCAAATCAATGAAGTATTAGGGAACTCATGAGCATCCAATTAAGAAACTATGTATTTTAAGCTAAGGTCTAGCGATAGCTAGGGGATGTGAGACGTCCTGACACGAGACTAAGATTTGAGAGGGTTCGCACAGATGGGGAGTTGTTGCATTAGATTTTGAGAGGGGAAGCTTATCTCTTCACTCCAGGTAGGACACCGATGAGAAGCCAAAGAGAAGATTTCCGAACGCCGCTTGTGAACCAATAACTTTATTGGGCTTACTTATAGGAGCCTGGGGGACCGCCCAAACAGCTGCAGAACCAAAACACCCTACCTGAGTGAAGGGTCCCCCCAAAAGCTTCATAGGTGGAGTGCCCTCCTTACATCGATATTTCACCTTCCATAATCTCTAGTACCTCCTAAAGCCAATGGGATGGAAATACATATGGTTGGAAAGGAGGCTCAGGAGGGTGGGCATGGCTGGAATCTCAGGTGAGAATCAGGCGATCCCCAAACCCTCTCTTTCTGAGAGACCATCAACAAGTTCAGTCTTACGAAGGATTCCTCTGAAGAGTCACATTTCTCTGACCAAGAGGGGAATGGCTACATCCAGCCTAAAGACAGAGTCCCACCACAGGAATTCTGTCTGGAATGGGGAGTTCACAAGAACTCTGCTAATGAGGCTGGGATTGACTCTCTGCGAGTAGATGACAATAAAAGACATATTAACGCTGTTGATGCTGTGCTATCCAGCATCACTCAGCTTTGTCCCTGGCCCGTGCTTCATGGGTGTCCCATCCACATGGACGTACCTTATATGACACCAGACACTCTCTGCAAGAACTCATTAGCTGCAGGGAACTGAGATCAGGTCAGGAGGATCCTTACTCGTACTTTGGGGACTGTCAACTTATACTTCAGATTGCACGCATCTGACAGTTCTTGCTGTCTTAATCTGTTACTGTTTTGTACTCCAAAAATAGCATGCAGTTCGCCTTTTCTTCGGCTTCTGGAGACTGAAGCGTCAGGCATAAGAGGCAGCATTAACTGTGAGTCCTGGGAATCCGCTTATGCTGTAGACTGATTCCTCACATATTTATGACACAATGTCAGGGGTAACCTGGAGACTTAATGAAGGTGAAGTCTGTCGATTCACTTCTAGTCTTTAAAAACAGGAACAGTTACTCACCACCCTTACTGAACACCTCCTGCTTGCCTGACCTTCTATTTAATGTTTTTCATGAGTCATGTTTTGATGCTCATTTGATTTCTGTAGTGAATGCATTATTACAATCCTATTTCATGTTGGACGGAGCTGAGGCCTAGAACAGTCAGAAGCCTGCAGTGGATCTGGGAAGTGACTTCAGAGCTGACATTCCCAGGCTCGCCCCGCTGTGACTTCTCTTTTTGACTGAACCCTGGTCCAGACACATAGCTGGAAAGTTTATCCTCTTCATCTCTCAGAATCTAAGCAGTTCCATGTAAATGTGACCTCTAAATGACAGGTTCCTGGGCTCACTCAGAGTTGATTTCAAAACTGATTTAGCAAGTTATGATTAACAGGGTTACTAGTGATTGTTACTGCATTCATAGGTGAAGTGATTTGTGAAGTGTCCTCATTTCATTTCTGTTCCTGGGATCATTAAGTATCCTGACAAAAAACAACTTAGGGAAAAAGGGAGTTATTTGGCTTATAGATCCAGGTCACAGTCTGTCATTTCACAGAAGTCAAGGCAAGCAACTGGCCATATTGACCACAGTCAAAAGCAGAGACACACGAAGCACCCATGCTGCCTACTTGCTCAACCCAGCTAGCCCTTTCTACTCATATGCCATCCAGGGCCCCAATGTAGGGAATAGTGCCTCCCATTTTGGTCCTGGTCTTCCTGTATCAATTAACATTGAAGATATTGCAGATATGCCCATAAGCCAATCTGATCCAAACAAATCCTTAATTAAAACTCTTCCTCTGTGATTCTAGGTTGTGTGAAGTTGACAGTTAAAACTAACCAGCTCACCAAGTGTTCCATATTTATTATTCCTTCAGGATTATGATCTTCAGATTTCTAGCTTGATATGCATATAAAAATACTCAAGCATATGATCCAAGGTACTTGAAAACTTGGAAAATCAACTGGGATTCTTCAAGTGGTCTCTGAATGGGTCATTTGTTCTCCCAAAGAATTTGTTCTCAAAAACTGTCTTCCCTAACTACATCTACTGAATATTCATAGAATCTTTTTTTTTTATTTTATTTTTTGAAGATTTATTTATTATTATAATTAAGTACACTGTAGCTGTCTTCAGACACACCAGAAGAGGGCATCAGGTCTCATTACAGGTGGTTGTGAGCCATCATGTGGTTGCTGGGATTTGAACTCAGGACCTTCGGTAGAGCAGTTGGTGCTCTTACCCGCTGAGCCATCTTGCCAGCCCTGAATCTTTCTTTTTTAAATCTGAGATGGTCATCTAGTCTACCCACCCATGCCTGGGCAGGGAATCCTAAAAGATTGTATATTTGTGTTTTAATAACTTAGCAAGGATGTTGGCCATCCAAGTTGGCATTTTCTTGGAATTTCTAATACTCCTCCTGATAGTCATCCAAAACTCTCTAGTGTGTGCCTGCCTTGTTCCATTTGGTTGTTATACCACTGGTGTTCGTGGTTTTTCCCTAATGCCAGGAAATCACAACATTTATAATGAATTCAGTACTTATGGTCACATTCTAATTTTCTTAAGTACCTCCATCTTGAATAGTCCTGTGAGTCCTGAGGTTTGTAATGTAGTTGAGGAGCTGTGATGAGGAGCTGTGAGAAAGCCATCTGTTTGAGGGAACTGCTGAATACATTCTTGACTCTGAAGGTAGAACTACATGTATAAATCAAGATTTTAGACCTAAAATAGCTGGCCTTGGAAACCTGGCTTGACTTTACTTTGTAGAGAGATGGGGCCATTTGAGGGTAATTAGATGGAAACATGGGCCTTGAGTGGCATTTATATAGATAGCATTTTTGCTTATTGAGTATAACTGCTGTACTCGGCTTTGTTTAAAGCATGGGAATAATGGGATCAAATTAAGGAAAGCTACTTAGATGGAATAGCAGGGAAGTTTTCCTAATGAAGAGATCTGATAGACCATGGAATAGTCTTCCCCAGGAAGGCTGGTCTCATTGAGATGTGGTTATTTACCAAGGAACCAAATAGTCCCCTGTTGGATGCATCTTGGGTCATTTCCATTTCAGTTTGTGACTTTGATTTAATTGGAAAAGTGTCTCACATCTGTTGTTGGCCACCATAAGTTGTGCCTCTCAAATTCGAGTGGTGTCAGAATCACGTAATAAGCTTGTTACAATGCAGATTCTTTGTCCCTGTCCTTAGATTTATCCATAGGCTAGGTGTGTTCATGTCCTCCACACCTCCTGGTTGATTTTGATGTAGAAATACTATGAACTGTGATTTGAAAATACGTTTAGAACTGCTTTAGAAAGGCCCCAACCTTTTATGGTAAGTACGTCCATGCATTTTGATTTATCCCTTATTCTTGTCCTACTAGCCAACTCACCTACTGACCAGAGACCCTATCTCTTTATAGACAGGATGCAATGTTTATTGAGAGGCTAGAGGGTGCTAAGAGAAAACGCTTCCTCCAAGAAGCAACATCTTTCTTCAATTGGCATTCTCTGTGCTTCTTGGGAAATGGAGTGGTATATGGCAATGGTACTCAAAACTCTATGGTACATTAACAGTTATTAGATAAGAGATGGTCAGGCAGGTCTGGGAAGCACTGTAGGAAACAAAAGCAACCAGATTTCTCTGCTGCAGAGAATCTTCACTCTTCCTTAAATGTTTTGGTCACTGAATTTCTCATGAATTCACTGGAAAACTTAATGGATTAAAAGCAAGAAAACTCAGTTTGCAAGCAAAGCTCCTTACTCAAATAGCTAAGTGGAGTCGGATGTGTCACTCATGTGCTTTAACCTTGCTCCCTCCTCTCTGAAATGAGACTCATTATATCACCTTACCTGTTAATATATCACCTGGTCATTTTGAGGATGGAATCAAATACATTTGTAATAGTGCTCTGTAGAATAAAAGGTGGTTCTTTGTAACTGGGAACTTTCTGGTTGCATTCATGATTGGAGACTGAAAGTTTATCTTCATCTTTGCTTAGTTAGACTTTGCTGTAAGTGAGATTGAAAACTCAACTCTGTTTGGTTAACCAGGATTTATATTAATAGTTAACTAACCAATATCAAAATACTGCTTGCAGGATCATTCTACCAATACATATTGATTCAACTATATATTATAGTCCTGGATTCTTCTGCATTAGTTAATGTGTAAAGAGTTTCCACCAACTCCCAATAGTCACAATCTGGGAACTAAGCCTTTAACACATAGAAGTAGGCTAAAAATATCATGTGCCAAGTTTGTTATCTAGTGACCATACTGCTGTAACAGAGCATAATTTAGAGAAACAATAGATATACACAAGTATACTGATGAAGCAAACATATTGGAACTTGAGAGAAATACTGAAAGGGTCAAGTATGTGTGGGGTTCATCTCTTATCCCTGGTTTCAAGTTTGGAGTACAAAACTTATTTGAGACTATATTTGCTACCAATGACACAGTCTTATATCAACAGTTAGAAAAGTAAAGTGTTACTTAAGCCTTATTTTACATTAAGTAGTTGGCATATTATCTAAACTAATTCTCAGATTGCACAGATCTCAAACTGTTAATCTCTTAAACTATTAATCTTTTAACATATATCAATATATTAAAATATATTAAACTATTAATCTCTTCATTTTATAGATGAGAAATTTGAGACAGAGAAGTCAAGTGAGCTGTTTGGGTTCACATACCAATAGGATGGTAGTCTATAGACCAAATCCATGAAGCTTGTCTCCAGAGCCATGTGTATTTTCACTGTGCTGTACCCACACCATTACAGCATCAGTGACCATGAAAAGTTCAGTAACTGAAAGTAAACAGAAAACTCATAGAGTGCTCAGCAGATAGGTCTATCGAAATGAATCTGAAGAACACGGGTATAATGTTGAAAAAAAATAGTCACAAAACATGAAACACTGTAATACATACTAATGTACATGTAAATGGTATTTCAGAAGGAGGAGATATAAATGTATATAAATATATATTTTATATATAAATATACACTTATTGGTATGTATGTACATAAAGAAAATGGGTTAAAACAACCCAAATTTGTTGAAAACAGTAGTCTATATAAACAAAAAGTAAGTGTCTTAGTAAGTTTTCTGTTGATGTGGAAGGACACCATAACCACGGCAATTCACATAAAAGAAAGCATTTAATTGGGCCTGGGTTACAGTTTCAGAGTTTAATCCATTATCATTATGGAAGGAAGCATGGCAGCACCTAGGCAGACATGATGCTGGAAAGGTAGTTATGAGTTCTACATCCAGATCATCAAGTATCAGGAAGAGAGAGACACTGGGCCTGGCTTGAGCACTTTGAAATCTCAAAGCCCATCCCCAGTGACACATTTCCACCAACAAGATCATACAGCCTAATAATGCCATTCCGTGGTGACCAAGCATTCAAATCTATAAACCAATTGAGTGGGGTGGGGACATGCTTATTCAAACCACCACATTAATACAACAAAACTAACAACTATACATACCATAGTTAAGTTAGAGGATATCTTGACACTGACAAGGGAAAACACCTAGTCATGAACACCAATATCATTATATTAGACATCAATATAATTAATGTCTAAGCTTTCACATGAAATTTAGAATCAGAAAGCAGTGTGATGATATGATCAAAATGTTGTGGGTAAGAGCACCGACTGTTCTTCTGAAGGTCCTGAGTTCAAATCCCAGCAACCACATGGTGGCTCATGACCATCCCTAATGAGATCTGGCGCCCTCTTCTGGTGTGTTTAAAGACAGCTACAGTGTACTTTCATATAATAATAAATAAATCTTAAAAAAAAAGAATATTAACATTGGTTCCAGATATTATTTAATGAACTTTCTCTTGTTCCATGAATGATATACTTAAGGAATTGATAAAAAGTAAGCAAAAATGAGTATTTTTGTTAATTTTCAGTAGAATTTTGAATTGAGAAGCATTCTCTATTTTGAGCAGCAGAGTTTAAGATTTTTAACTACAAATACTTGTTTCTATGTAATTATATAGTCACAACACATATCATCCCTAAGTACATTGCATTTATGGTAAACAAAAATTTTAATTTTTTAATATTTATTTATTTTGTATATATGTGTCTTGTCTGCTTGTATGTGTGTTTATCATGTGTGTTCCTGGTGCCCTCAGAGGTAAGGAAAGGGAGTTGGATCCCCTGGAACTGGAGTTAAGTGTGGTTGTGAGGAATCGTAGGAGTACTGGGAACCAAATCCAGGTCCTCTGCAAGAACAGTATGTTCTCAACTACTGAGCCATCTTTCTTTCCTCTGGAACAGTAAAAATATTTTAAAAGACCTTTATCTGTATACACACACACACAGACACAGACACAGACACACAGACACACACACACACACACACACACATTCAAACTAACACACATTACTAAGATTACAGAGGCTGTAAAGATACATTCAAATTCTAAACACAATGCTAATATAGACAACACTCTCTGACACGTGTAAGAAAACTAGAAACAAACACAAAAAAACAAGGTCTCACCATTTGGGAACTTTCTTTAACAGCTCAAGCTGGAAGAGAGTCTCTGTGGAAAGAGATAGTAAAGATAATTATTAAAATGTTGCATATCAGAGTTAAGAAATAGTTAAAGGAGAGATCAGAGGCAAATCATAGCCTCAAATACTTGTATTACTGTTGAAGAAAGATATAGTTAATTAGCCCGAGCAATTAGACTTTTTAAAAGTGGAGAGGATTTAAGAAGACAGAAATGGGGCTGGAGAGATGGCTCAGCAGTTAAGAGCACTGACTGCTCTTCTGAAGGGCCTGAGTTCGAATCCCAGCAACTACATGGTGGCTCACATCCGTAATGAGATCTGACACCCTCTTCTGGTGCATCTGAAGATAGCTACAGTGTACTTAGATATAATAATAAATAAATCTTAAAAAAGAAAAGAAGGCATCAGATCTCATTTTTTTATTAGATATTTTCTTTATTTACATGTCATATGTTATCTCCTTTCCCAGTTTTCCCTCTGAAAAAAAGAAAAAAAAAGACAGAAATGGAAATTAATGAAGCAGAATATTATAAAAACAGTAGGGACAGGGTACAGATCATGGGCCCTTATGGATAAAAAAAAAAATAGATGAATTCCCAACAGTATTAAGAAAAAAAGTAAATATAAACTTACAAATGGAGAAAGGGGTACAAACCATAAATGTGTGAGAAATTTAAAGAACTGTGCAGGACTCCTTAGCTCAAAGCATCACAAATGAATGTGAACAAAGAATGAGTTGAGTGGGTTTTTGTATGGCCATCACTGAGCAGAAGGAAGGCTTCCAGACAGACTAGAAAGAAGTGCAGTGTATGTACTAAACTAGGATGCAGTAAAGCACCAGTTCCACTCAGGGCAGCCCGAGACCTCCCCAGCAGAGGCCCCTCGGTGGGCACTCTCCATAGTCAATGTCTTTCTGATGAGCTGAGGCACTGTTTTGCATTTTTATTAATAAGCAGAATACCTTTCTCGGCTAGCTTAATATGCTTGTGAAATACCTGCCCTGGCCTTCTGTGTTCCTGCTTGAAGAGTATCACCATGACTTTTAGCACCCACCCAACTCCCCACCTCACCCCTGCCCAAGGAGGACACGTGGATTACTTTTGAAAAGGAATCTGTAAAATAATATAAACTCATCTGTATGTCTCCAGCATCCCTCTCCAATATGTCTATCCCTTGAAAGGGTTGCTAGGCAACCAGGTAGAAAAATGGCTGAAGCCCCTGTAAAGGAAAGACATATTTATAATGTCAGAAAAATAGATGTGGCTTTCCTCACTTGGGCCTCCTTTGCAAAGTGCCAGGACTTTCAGCATGATCTATTTAGTGGGGATGATTGCAATTGACCTTGAAGCCCATGAGAACAATAGGCCATAATCTGGCTCTGTAAGGTTACATCACAAGCCACTTGGCAGAAAAGGTTGTGTCCCTGGGGTCAGCTTGCCTCTGGACAAGGGAGAAATGCTTAGTGGGTCCTGCTGGGTCAGCTTCTCTGTGTGAGTCTGCATAGTGTTAGGGTGTCATGGTCTTTGAAAGCCTTTTCCAGAGCCCACTGCTAATGCCCACACTTCATAAAGTGCTGTTTTATCTCCCCTGGCATTTGCTACATCCAGCTGATTTTAAATGGAGCCTGCCTGAGCATTGGTGGGCTTTGGCATGTGTGTTGTCTCTGGTGACCTGGGCTCAGATTGCTCCAAGGAACTGCGCAGCCTTCGTACCTGGCGTGTGTGCCAGGATCTGCTCATGGTGGCAGGTGTTAACGTTCAGCTGCTAATTTTGCCCATTACAGACAATGTGGCCAGACCGGACGGTACAATCTGTTCATTTGAGATTTGCCCTGATTTTTCCTGTCTACGATATATTGCTAACTTTATGGAAACAATAAAGAAAGAATGGACATGCAATCAAAGCCATTTGAATGGTTTTGCTTTGCTGGGGAGCAAAATCTGTAATCGTCAGTTTCTTTTTTGTCTATTACAAATTTATTAACGAGTTGTAATTAGATGTGCGGCTTTGCCTTTAAGAACTAATGGTGCATGGTGATCCTTGACGTTGGTCTGATTGTGGCAAAATGACCCATTTGGTTTCACCAGCTGTGACATTAGGGAGCAAAAATGAAAGAAAAAGCGTACCACTCAACAGATAAATACATGTTCATCTCTCACTTTAATTTCTGATCATCCTGAACCCCAAAGTATTCTTTGGATTTATAGGCTGACATGTTGGTGATCTGAACACTGCTAAGCTTAAGTAAATGGGATGACAGGTCACCTGGCTTCTGTGTCCTATCTATTACCCATGACAAGAATTGCTCTGGCAGAAACTGAAAGACACAGGGTCTCATTAGCCTAGAGGAATTCCCAGGCTGGCGCAGAGGTGGTAAGTGTGTGGTTCAGTTGAGTTGCCTGTGTTTGAAGCTGGCCAGACTGTCACCAACTTCTGGATTTTGTAAAGCCTCCATTCCCTTATCTGTAAAGCTGGGGACCTGCTTATTTGCACTCTGGGGTCTATGTGAGCACTGGACTCTCAGCGGAATACTTATGAATAATAAGCTCTCAAGGAATGTTAGTTAATAGTCATTGCTCAGAATCCAGAAATAGTATTAAATCTGCAGGGATAAAAATAGTTTACAGGAAAGCCTGAGGTTTGCCTACAAGGACATGGAACCACTGTCTGTCCTCATCAGCTTTTCCCCAACCAACTAACAACATTCACAGTGACAGTGACAAAAACAAAATAAAACAAAACAAAACAAACAAACAAAAAACCCGAGGCCCCAGGGCAGAAGGGTGTTCCCTTCTGTGGCCAGGATCCTGACAGTAGAGCTTTGAAGCACTTACTTGATTTTCATTGACTCCTTTTCTTTCCTATGATGAAAGAAATCTTAGAGGTCAAGGGATGGGGGGATCGGGAGAGACAGAGACAAAGAGACAGAGAGACAAAGAGACAGGGACAGAGATAAAAGATGGAGACACAGAGAGACAGTCACATAGATATAGACACATAGACGAGAGAGAGAGAGAGAGAGAGAGAGACAGACAGACAGACAGACAGACAGACAGACAGACAGACAGAAACAGAAAGAGAAACAGAGACAGAGGGAAGGAGGGAGGGAGGGAGGGAGGGAGGGAGAGAGGGACATAGATACAGAATACCTGTGGGGTCGTCTGGCTGGTCCCTTGGCCTTTACATTTTATTCCTCACTGACATCTATGTCTAGGACAGATTTGGTCACTTAAGGTGTCTGATGGAATGCCTCCCAGAATGATCCCATTCTAATAAAGAACTGCCAGGATAGAAAACAATGAGTCTTAATGAGGGAATTTTATGCCCCATGACAAGATAGGTTTTTAAAGCTTTTTAACTGGGAGAAGAGGGTCTCTACGATCTCTTCATTACACCTTAATCATGAAGTGTCAGAACTTAGAGAACTGGTTCACTCTGCTCTCAAAGCTGCCTGTCGTGATCCAGAAGCTGAAATTCTTCCAATCTGGTGCCAGGCCACAGTACCCTGGCCTCTGTCTCATCTCTCCTCCACTTCCTTCCCCAACTGGGAGACAAGTTCTTATTGCCCTTCAGCTCAAGGCTCCCCTCTCCTCCGCTCTGTGGACTCTAAGCATTTCTCAGCTGTGGGTCAGATGCAAAGCTTTGTCACCAGAGGGCATTGGAAGGCCACTGCAGGAGGAAAGGCCACTGGTCTCTTATTTTTCCCTTGATGCTGGTCCCTTTGGCTCTCTGTGACATTTGAACACCCTGTGGTACTCACCTCCAATAAGGCCCCTGCCTGGGGAGCCTCAAGACAGCTTCTCCTGATTGCCAGCCCTGCTTTGTGTTCTAAAGAGAACTTTCTGTTACGAGGGCCACTGTTGCATCCTTCCCAGTTGGGGCTGGATCTCAGTTGGGGTGTGGATAAGGTGGTTGGACCATTTTATTCCTTGCTAGAGGTAGCAGCTCCTCTCAGCTTCTACTCATTCCATATTCTTTAGTGTTCTCATTACTCTCATGCATTTAATCCTATCCCATCAGCATCTCTCTGTTCAAACTGCTCCTGAGTGGACCCAGACTAATGGATTAAAGAGGGCTCCTGAGGTGGTTTCTGCACATGGTAAGTTTGGGGAGAAGGAGGACAGGCAGAGAATCCTTTGTTTCTCCAGGCAATCTGCCTGCAGTTTGCTTGGTCTCAGTGTAGTATGCTAAGTGATCAGAGCTCTGCAGCAAGAGAAGTAACTGCAGTGGTCCAGCCCAGCTCCATGGCTGTCAAACTTTGCCTTGCAATCTGAGAAAGCCCCGCTAAGTAAAGCTGTATCCTCCGAGGTCAGTTCCCTCGGTGACAACAGTAAGGTGACAACAGTAAGGTTCGAGAGCCTACTCGCTGACTGTTCATCTTGTTCCACAGTTGCTTCTCAGACCAGGCAAGGGTTGTCCCTGCCTCAGTGATTTTCTTTCTTTCTTTCTTTCTTTTTTAAAGATTTATTTATTATTATATATGGGTACACTGTGGCTGCCTTCAGATGAGCCAGAAGAGGGAGTCAGATCTCATTACGGGTGGTTGTGAGCCACCATGTGGTTGCTGGGATTTGAAATCATGACCTTCGGAAGAGCAGTCAGTGCTCTTACCCGCTGAGCCATCCCGCCAGCCCTCCCTCAGTGATTTTCACATGAAGAATTCAAATACCATATTACTGGAGAAAGCCACCAGCACTTGGGGAAATCACAGCATGTCAAAGGTCTGGCTTTGCCTACCCTCGTCCTCAACTGTATTACCAGGTTTTCATCCTACTTCATGTAAAGCTAATTTCTCATAAGAGGCTAGTCTAACTAGAGAGTGATGCTTCCATTGAGAGTGCTTAGACATGACAGAGCAATTCTTCTTTACAGTGTGGAAGTCCAAAAAACCCACATATACAATTAGGGATTTAATAATAAGGAGACATGTAGAGAGCATGACTTGAACCATGCTTCTTTAAAGTCATGAATGTGTATGTGCATGTGTGTGTGTGTGTGAGTATGTGTGTGTGTGTCTTTTGTGTGCATGTCCATGTGAGTGTGTGCACATGTGTGATCATGTGCACTGGAGGTCACAGTAAATGTTTAGTGTCTCCCTCAATTGCTTTCCACCTTATTTTTTGAGACAGTTTGCTCCTTTTCCTGAAGCTCACCAGGTCAGATAGACCAGTGGGTTCTAGGAATGTGGAAGGCTCCAAGCCCTGGAACACTGAGGTTACAGACACATGCTAGTATGCCTGCCATTTATGTAGGTATGGGAGTCTACAGGAGTCTCAACTCGGCTTCTCATGCTTCCGTGGCAGGCACTTTATCGAGACTAAGCCATCCTCAGC
>NW_022196897.1:56950478-56977956 GCF_008632895.1 Mastomys coucha
AACTTTCTTATGGTCAGAAAAATAGTTAATCTACATGTTTACCAATAGGTGAATGGTTAAATAAACTATGAGGTGCTTACATTGTGGACCATTATTGAGGTATGGAGTTGACATAAGATGATTTTTAATTTGTATTTCAGGATGAAAATAAGGAGTCAGGATACTTCTACTGCTGGAAACTATAAATATGAAAATTAATACATCATAAAATATACAGTGTACTTAGATGCTTATAGCACAAACATCAGTACATATATATTTAGAGCAACTGTAATAAACACACATAAAAAGCCTAAAGAACACTCCCCATACTGCTGTGGGTGGAGTCTGGGGTTAGGCATTGGAGTAGGGGAATCTTGTTTTTTACTCTATTATTCCTGTATTGGGGGGATTTGTTATTCAGTAAAATGGAATCATGTAATACGAATAAATGTAAACATTTTAAAAGAATTAAGTTTGAACATACAAGATGCAATTTAGGGCAAAAAAGCCACTTTGAGTAGGATTGGAGTGTGATACTGAGGGACCAGATACAGGCACAAGCCCAACTATTTAACTCTATTAATGGGCTCTACTAATTGTAATCAGAATGGCAGCTCCATGGCTGTAGTTAATACTCTCCCGACGGTTTGATTGCACCCAAATGTCTTGGCTTATTGCTTTTATGAGTAAATAAGAAGAATCCCTTCTGAACACATTGTGAGGTATTTAACTGTATGTTAGCTATAACTAGGGACTATACTTCATATTTTTATCTTCCTCTCTACATGCTTCACCCATTGCCCCTGCAATATCTTCCTCCTTTGCCATCAGCTGTATGGCTCCTCAGCCCAGGATGTGCCTCAAATTCACAGATCTCAGGAGACCCAGCTTAATGAACTTGGCCTTGTGGAGGGACCTTTCTTTACACCCTTGCTGAATGTGTTCCCTGTTTTTGACAACTTCATTTTGTTCCTTCTTGAGGGTTGCTTGCTAATTGGTTTCTGTCATTTTTTGCCTACATGTTCACTTAATTCATCTTCCAAAGTAAGAGACTCTTCATGAATAGAAAACAGTGGCGTATATAGACGTTGAAGAAAGAAATATCTTAACTTAAAGCCTGATTCTTTCACTTTTTCTGGATATTTTGGAGAGAGAGAAAAAGGAGTTTGTAGGGTTTTATTGCCATGTTGGTTTTGTTTATTTGTTTTGCTTTTGTTTGTTTGGGTGTCTTTTTTAAAGAGCAAGAGGGAACTAATGTACAGTTGGGTGAGTTGGGAGGTAGGGAGGACAGAGGAGGGATTGGGCAGGAAAAACATGATCAAAGTATAATGTATAAATATTTTTTCAATAAAAATAACTAATGAAAATCAACCCAGTTAAAAAGTAAGGCATGGAAGTAAAGAGACCAGGTCTCACTGGGTGGTCAAGGTTGGCCTCAAACTCATCATCTTAAATTCTGGGAGTATAGACAAGCACCATCATCATAGTTGAAAATGTTTTGGAAGCTGTATTTTCCTCACCTGGGAAGTGAATAGATGCTTCTGATTTTACAGGACTTAGGGGTGGCAAGATGACCTGAAAAGTGAAGCATTTGGCAGGAGCTCTGGGAACCAAGAACTCAATGTGACTCATATTGGCCTTTACCTTCTGTCTCCAGCACACCATGGGAGTGTATATAATAGGCTGACATCAGCTCTGCCTACAATCAGGCTTAAGTCATTGTTTATAATTGTTGGGTACTGTGGTAGTTTGTATTGCTTGTCAATTGGCTGGGTATATAGTGATGCTGGAGACAAATCTCTAGGCAGGTCTTTGAGGGGTTATCTTGATTAAGTTAACTAAAGTAGGAAGACACTTCCTCCCTACCCAACCCCCACCCCTGCTGGCACCACCACCACTAACTGTGGGCAGCATCATTCCCTAGGCTGGTGTCCTGGATTATATAGAAAGGAGAAATGTTGTATAGATAGATGAGCACCAGAAAGCATCATTCTCTGCTTCCTGTCTGGGGATACAATGAGACCAGTTGCTTCTAAGTCTTACTACTGCTTCCCTCACCACAACGGACTGTCCTTCAAACTGTGGGCCTGAGTAAACCCTCCCCTTCTGAAGTTGCTTTTGTCAGGTGTTTTGTTGCAGCAACAAGATAAGTAACAAACACAAATGTGTTCAAGGATGTGGGCACGTTTAGGCTTCTAAAGTGCAGACTGAGGATTATACTGGCAAGTTCAACTCAAGTCAGCATTCTTTCCTTCAATATCTCCCGGCTTACTCTGGATAATTTACTTGGAATCTGCTTTCATTCAAGAGGGCTATTCCTTGCTTTATTAGTTATTGTGCTACTTTGGGGACCAGGTTATATTTGTTCCTGGTACTATTTCTTACTTAACATATGTGTATTTATTCATCAAAAATTTATAAGATGTTGTGTCTGGCTCAGTGGTTAAGAGCATGAGCTGCTCTTTCAGAGGTCCTGGCTTCAATTCTCAGCAGTCACATTGTGCTTCACAAACGACTGTACTTCTAGTCCAGAGGTATTTGACACCTTCTTCCAGCTTCTGAGGTACCAGCCCACATGTGTTACAAAGACCTACAAGCAGCCAAAACACTCAAAAACATAAAAATAAATAAAGTTTTAAAAAAAAAGTATAGAATGTTATTGTATTAAGCATGATAGATAGGCATGAAGAATGAACAAGAAGCCACCAGGTGGACAAATTGTGGAGATTCACAATGTATAATGGTTCTGAGGCAGTAAAGGAGAGAACCTGTTGGGAGCTACAGGTTCTGGATGGAGGACATGGTTTGAAATGGGATGGGTAGCTAAGAAAGATAACCTATACATTATATAAAGGAGCTGAGATTTGACCATGCTGAAAGTGTGGATCTGCAAAGAAATTTGAGCCAGGACACAACAAGGTCAAATATATATATATATATAAAATGAGGAAATTCTTGCCACTGGACACCAGCTGGACTGTAGAGAGTGAAGTGGAGGGGAGGAGGAAACATAGAGGCTCCTGGAGATGTGTGGGGTGAGATGACAGATGGCTGGTTTGTTATGTGAAAGAGGAACTCAGAAGTGGAGTAGAGAGGACATGGTGCTTGATTGATGTATTCGGTCTCTGTTATTATCATAGCAAATTACCCTGAACTTCGCAGCTTAAAACAATCCAAATTTATTATCTCACAATTCCGTAGCCTGGAAATCTGACGTGACTCCACTAGGCTAAAACCATGAAATCAGCATCACGCAGGGCTGTGTACTTTTCTTAAGGTTTGGGGAATAATTTGCTTTCTCACTCCCTCAAGTTATAAGCATAATTCAGTCCCTTGTGTGTAGAGAACTGAGGATCCCTTATTTTTTCTGAGGAACAGTGGGGCTCAGATGTTGCAGGGGGTGCCTGCATCCCTGCATCCCCAGCTTCATAGCCCAGTTGCTCCATCTTCACAGGCAGCAGGAGAGTTAGGTTTCATCCACAGTGACTCTTTCTACCTCTTGCTTTGTGTGCTTGTGTAAAGGGTGTGTGTGTGAGTACATGTGTGAGTGTGCATATAGAGACCAGAGGTAAACCTCATGTAGCTTTAGTGCTGTCTGTGGCCATGGGCTTTCTTTATAGTTTAATTTTAGCTACAAACCTCAGGCATCGCGGCAGGTCAAATTCAAACTGTTTTCCTTCAGATCCATCTTCATCTTATATTGCATTGAAGTGCCTACAAACTTTATCCAAAGGAGAGCTGGTTATTCTGCATTGCAGGCCTGCTAGCCCCTCCATTCATACACCAGCAGGCCCCAGCACACAGATGCACAGCGGTGAAGAAGAAGTGGGGGGTGTCCCTTCTCTTTGACTAGACTTTCTGGAAACAACACAGAGCAGTTTGATTTGTACAGCATTGGTCAGCATTCAGTCATACAGCCACGTTCAGCGTCATGATGCCTAGGAACTTGTAGTCTTTATTATGGTAGGAATGTCCGAATAAACACTTATGAAAGGGGAGGAGAATGGACATTGAAAGATGTGTTGCAATCATGTTATCTGAAACATTTCCTATCTCAGTTGTTCTTAAAGCGTCTCATGCCTCCATCCCTTGAAGCTAAGCAGTATTCTGCTTTAAGAAGCAGTTAGTAGTCAAGCAAAACCAGAGATTAGATATAATGGGCTTAAACTGTACAGTTGTGACTTGGGTGTGTGGAAATGTTCTTTTATTTGCTGAACTCAGTTTGTCCAACAGCCCTTATTTCCACTAATGACAAGAAGTAAGGTCAGTTCACTTCTGGGGTGTGTGTGTGTGTGTGTGTGTGTGTGTGTGTGTGTGTGTGTGCAAGGAAGGTTTTCATGTGCCCATGCACACTCATGTAGAAGTCAAAGAAAGATGTCTGGTATTTTCCTCTATTACCTTACACTTTGCTTTTTGAGACAGTCACTGAACCTGAATCTCACCATTTCAGCTAGGGTGACTGCTCAGTAAGCTCCTGGAATGTGCCTGACTCCACTACCCCACTTCTAAAGCTGGCATTAGGGGGATATGTAGCCATACCTCACTTTTTTTTATTAGATATTTTCTTTATTTACATGCAAATTTCTCCTTTCCCGGTTTCCCCTCCAAAAAACAAACAAACAAACAAACAAAAACAAGAAGAACAAACTCCTATTGCCTTCCCGCTCCCCATGCCTGCCAACCCACCCTCTCCCACTTCTTGGCCCTGGCCATGCCTCACTTTTATGTGGGTGGTAAGGATTCAAATGTAGGTCCTCTTGCCTGCAGAGCAAGTGCCTTACTCACTGAGCCAAAGCCCCAGGCCCATTTCTATTGCATATATGAATCTTCTTTAGGAACTATTAGATAAGTTCAAGTCTCTATCTTTTCCCCTTCCCCGGTTTTCTCAGCAGGAGGTGGTCTAGTGAGATCCTGATACTGTTCTGTTTCATGGATCCCCTATAACCGGGCATGGAATATGTCTGCCTTCCTCTGGGAGCATCTTAGAAGCTAGGGCACTGTTTTGAGGCTCTGGATTTCTCCTCTGCCTATTGCAGAGGTTGGCACATAGGAAACAGTTAGAATGTGACTGATGCAACCATGAGTAGGCTTTAGATGCGTCACATAATTAATTCAAATGGCATCATAATGATCTGAAAACCCTACATAATTAAAAGTCTATTTCTCTAAGGCCCCGAGCATTGTGCTTATAGCTTTCTTACCACACCCATAATCCTCTGCTCTCAGATACAATGGTTTGTGTGTTTGTCTGGATGCTCGTTAGAGTTGTCTTCTCCTGAAGCGGGCCCTGCTCTGTGTGCCTTTCATTAGCACTGAGGTCATGAGAATGTACTCTTCAATCAGGGAAAAGGAGTGAGCCCAGGAGGAGGGGCTGGGCCTCTGGGAGTTCCCACAAGGGGACGATTCCCAGTGAAGATTGTTTTCCCCAGACACTTGGAAGGACACCCACAAACACCAGTTGATGGCCTTTCACCCTCAATTTACTTTAATGAAAAACATTGCTTTATTTTTTTTCCTTTCAGAAACCCTCCACCCACTTTGCTGCACCCCGACAACTGGTGTGAGGAATTTAATCACTTCATTTCACAGTGAGTATGTCTTCCTCTGCGGACTGCCAATGCAGCAAGGCCTCAACCTTCGATTCCAGAAATCCAAGCTGTGGAACTTGCTCAGTGCTGGCTGGTTGCTTCAGAGGGTTGCTCTAGTAAACAGTTTTAGGAACCTCTACAGAGTCTGAAGAATGAGGAATTCCAGTTGATGCAACTGTTACCAGTCCACATTAGCACATGGGTCTTGTGCATCTGCAAACCTGCTCTGTAGAGGAGGGACATCTATAATTGATGTCTACTCTGGGAGCAGGAGAGGCACAGAAAACTTCAGTCTTTACAGAGATGGCATCTGGATCACTGGGCTTTGCTCTAGGGATTTTGCTAAAGGACTCAGGCATCAGTTTCCAAGAGGGGAAAAGTAGGATCTTTGGCCTAAGGCATCGAGGTGAGGTCCTAGTCAACACTCAAGGTATGGAGAACAAGAGGAAAACCCTGTGGAGTAGCATAACTCATAACCCTGGTGGGAAGCATGCCCGGAGGCCACATGTACTGACACTAAGATCACTGGACCAACAGAGAAACCAAAGATTGACTGAGTGCTGAGATCTTGGGTTTGGGGCTTGGCCGGGGAGGGGGCCATACAGGTACAAATTCGTGGAAGATGAAGAAGCTTCAGCTTGGAGGACTCAGGATGGAGGGGGACCCGATCATTACCAGGCATGCCCAGATACCAGAGCTGGGGATGGATGCCCCAACACCCGGCATTTAACAAGAGCCTCAGAGACTGTGGGAGCAGAGAGTAGATACCAAAGCTGCAGATAAATAGGATGTAGGGGAGGAAAACATACTTTTTTTTCTTATTTATGCTTATGCGCAGTCTTGTCTTCTATAAAGAGTTATAGTAACAAATCAAACAGGATCATCCTCCTTAATCACCATCTAGATCTACAATCTTTACCCAGAATCCCTAAATCCAAAGAGCCCCGAAAATGGAAGTTATTTTGTAGTTGAGTCATCCAGCAGCAAAATTTGACCTTATGTGAACTGATGTGGGGCAACATGTGCCCCAAACTGATGAGGGGTTATTTATAGTCATTATTTTTCTTCGTGTGAATATTCATGTGTTTCAATGCAGATATTTTCCTGTTTGATGATAGTGTCCTGGCCCAGATCCTTCTGCAATGTTACATAACGTGTAGCAAATGTACCAGTTTGGCTGTCTAAAATTTGATCAGCTTTAGAATTCTAATCAGGTTTGACCCCAAAGGAGTTTGTACGAGAGCCTGGGTTAGAGCCTGGGTTTGTACTTCATTTCCATTTCAAATGCAACAGAGCTTAGGGTCCCGAAAATTGTTTGTTGGTCCAATCCCTCCTGGACTCGTGTCATGTCCTTCAGTACAGAAGAGCAGGGGGGAATCTCAGAGAACACTACCAAGAGACATGGTGTTGGAAGGTGACTGTGAAGTTAGGGGTCAAGGGAAGACTCAGAGGACACTAACAAGAGAGTTAGTGCAGGAGGGTGACATCAGGGCCAAGGCTGGAGGATATACCCTTGCTGCTCAGCCCAGCTTCATCATTCTCCCCCTAACTGCAGAATGAGTGGGATTGACACAAATCAGAGTGACTGGCTATAGACCCTCGCAAGGTGGACAGCAGTCATGTGGGAGCCAAAAAAGAAAGAACCACTTCTGAGAGCTGGGACCCACAGGAGGAGACAGAGGGAACAGAGGGAACTGAAGAGCCAAAGACGATTTAGTGGCTTGTACCACATTTCAGGGCATCATTCCAGAGAGAGGGGGGTTGGGTGGGTGGGAGAGGGAGAGAGGGGTGGGTGTCTGGATCTGAAGAGTTTCCTTTTCATTCCATTGCTGGACAGATAACCTTGATCAACCTCTGAAGCTGGCCTAGAAAAATCCATTACATATTCACAGATACACCTTCCCATTCCACCATGCTGCAAGGATGTGATTTGACTCACAAGTTCGGCTTAAGTGCCTTTTTCTCGAGTATGCACTTCTAAAGTCGTTTTCTTCCCCCCTCCCCCCCCCGGTATTTTCGAGACAGGGTTTCTCTGTGTAGCTCTGGCTGTCCTAGAACTCACTTTGTAGACCAGGCTGGCCTCAAACTCAGAAATCTGCCTGCCTCTGCCTCCCAAGTGCTGGGATTAAAGGCGTGCACCACCACTCCCCCCGCCCCTCTTAAATTGTATTCTTGAACCAGCAGTGTTGCTTCTGTGAATTTAAGGGTAAGATATGCACCCGGCTGATGGCAAGTGAACCCTGCTGCGGTTGTGCTTGCCGCAGAGTATCTCCCTAGTCTTCGTTTCCAGCAAGTCCCACGGGATGCTGATTCTAATCTGGTTATGTTTTCCAACTTTGGTGTTTCCAGTTGTACTTATCCCAAGTTACTTTAGATCTTGAGAGGTCTGGAACGCTGGAAAGGAGAGCAAACACAGAAAACAATGCCTTTGAGTGTGGTAGTTTGAATGAAAATGCTCCCCCCACACACCCTCTTGGCTGTAGGGAGTGGCACTATCAGGAGCTGTGGCATTGTTGGAGGAAGTGCATCACTGAGGGTGGGCTCTGAGGTCTCACATGCTCAAGACAGGCCCAGGGTGACTATTTTCTTCCCGCTGCCTGTGGATTGAGATGAACTCTCAGATCCTTCTCCAGCACCATGTCTGCCTGCACACTGCCAGGCTCCCTGCCATGATAACAGACTGAACCTCTGAAGCTGTAAGCCAGTCCAATTAAATGTTTTCCTTTATAAGAGTTGCCATGGTCATGGTGTTTGTTCACAGCAGTAAAACTCTAAGACAAACACAGAAAACAATCAGGAACAAGGAAAGAAGGACCTCTTAATGAAAACAAAGGGAAAGACCGTGATAAGTTTTAATAAGCTAGGAAGGCAAATGGAAATTGGATGGTTATGTGTTTTATTATTAATTTGAGATATGAAAACAAGTCATCACCCCCCCCATTATATTCCAACACCCCACCCACCCTTACTCTTCTCCATCTTTGGTACTGAGAATTGAACCTAAAACCTCAGGCATGCTAGGAAAGTTCTCTACCTTAGAGCTGTATCAGCCATTAAGTTGCCCAGACTAGCTGGAACTCACTCAGAAATCTAAGCAGGTCTTGAATTTGCGATCCTCCTGTTTCAGCCTCAGAAGTAGCTGGCATTATAGGTCTGTGCCCCAAGGCCCAGAGGTCGTTCTTTAATGTATTGTCTTCTTTCTTTCTTTTTTATTTTATGTGTATGAGTACACCGCCGATTTCTTCCGACACGCCAGAAAAGGACATCAGATCTCATTACAGATGGTTGCGAGCCACCATGTGGTTGCTGGGAATTGAACTGAGGACCTCTGGAAGAGCAGTCAGTGCTCTTAACCGATGAACCATCTCTCCAGCTGTCTTATTTCCTCTGTAGTGAAAATACTACATGTGGTTCCAAGTTCTTTCTTGACCGCCTGCCTCCAACCCTATTTTCTCCACAGCATCTTAGATTCTTCAACCATGCATTCCTCTTCTATAGTCTTTTTAGTTATAAATCTGAACACTGAAGACTGATCATTACAGTTCCCATCTTGGGTTACAGTGATGGTTAGCTTTGACTGTCAACTTGACATAACCTAGAGTCCTCTGGGAAGAAGTTTCAATGAGGGATGTCTACATTTGGTTGGCCTGTAGGCATGCCTGTGGGGATTGTCTTAATTAAGTTAATCAGTGCTGGAAGACCTAGCTCACTATGAGCAGTACCCTTTCCTAGGCAGGGGATCCTGAACAGTGTAAGAGTACAGCATAAAGCAAATCAAGCACAAATTAGCAAACAAGCGACCATGCAAGTATACTTTTTCCCTCTGCTCTTAGCTGTGGATAGGAATGTGACTCGCTGATTCAAGCCCCTGCTGCTGTAATGTCCACAGTGATGGACTACCTCCTGGATTGATAGCTAAAACAAATCCTTTCTCCCCTACATTGCTTAGTAACAGAAAGGAAACAGATAGAAATCTGCCTGTTGGGCTACAGAGATGGCTCAGTGGTTAAGGGCACTGACTGCTCTTCCAGAGGACCTGAGTTCAATTCCCAGCACCACATGGTGGCTCACAACCATCTGTAATGGGATCAGATGCTCTCTTCTGGTGTGTCTGAAGACAGCTACAGTGTACTCATATATATGTAATAAATAAATAATTCTTTAAAAGGATAAAAGAAACATGCCTGCCATTTCCAAATACTGCCCCCTACCCCACCCCACAACAGGGTTCCATATGCCTCAGACTATCATCAAAGTTGGATATGATAAGTGGTGGCCTCAGCTTTCTTATCCTGAAAGCTAGGACCACAGGCATGCACTACCATGCCCAGTCTATGTAACTGCTGGACGTGCTTACCAACTCTGCCTCATCCCTAGCCCCATCCTTCGACTTTGTAGATGAGACTGCCTGCTGTAGCCTGCTATCATCCAGCTACCAAATGCACTATGACCAAACATGACTTCATCAGGCTCATTCAAATCTGCAGCTAACTGCAGTGACATACCGCACATGTGAAATGTCTATTTAGAGCAGAGTGCTTCCGTTTGTTTTTGTACTTACCGGCTCATACTGAGAAAAACAAATGGGGAACGAACACCTCCCAACTATAAGCCTTTCATCATTGGTGGTACTAGCTGGGAAAAAAAAATATCTGAGAGTTTTAGTAAAATTGTTTTAAAGTGAAATCATTCAGATAATTGATTCTCTTCCCTTTATAGAACAAGCCACGAGGGTAACTGCCTAGATTTGCTCTAGAAATAAGCAAGGCTAGAAATATCAGATCTTATTTTATTTTTTACTGTGTGTGTGCTTTGGGTACATGAGTGCAGGTGCCATTGGAGGCTGGAAGAGGGCGTCAGCTCTCCTGGAGTTAGAGTTACAGGCAGTCAACTGAACTCTGGTTCCCTGCAAGAGCTGTGTGCACTCTGAGCTATCTCTTTAGCCTGACTAGAAATGCCCATTTTTCTTATTATTTGGTTGCTTGGGTTTGCTGCTGTTGTTGTTTGTTTGTTGTTGTTTGTTTGCTTGTTTTTCAGGACAAGGTTTCTCAGTTTATTCTTGGCTGTGCTGGAACTTGCTCTGTTGACCAGGCTGGCCTTAAAGTCAGAGATCCACCTGCCTCTGTCTCCTGAGTGCTGTGATTGAAGGTGTGGGCTACCACTGCCCTACCCGGCTTAAGTTTCTTCTTCTCCTCTCTCTCTCTCTCTCTCTCTCTCTCTCTCTCTCTCTCTCTCTCTCTCTCTCTCTCTCTCTCTCTTTCTCAGATTTATTTATTTGTGTATTTTACATATGTGGATATTTTGTCTCCACATCAGAAGAAGGATCCCATGGAACTACAGATAGTTGTAGACTGCTGTGAACCAGTACAGGTGCTGGAAATTGAACTAAGAACCTCTGGAAGAGCAGCCATAGCTTTAACACCCTTTGATACTCTGTTGCCGTGTGACCTCTTGAACCAAGGTGGATTCATCACTGAGGTTCTTAACATGTTACTTTTCTCTTTGGCTCATGGTTTGGGGATCTACTCCACCATGGAGGGGGGTCCATCTGAGTGGTGGGAGCTTGCAGCAGCTTCTCATTACATGGTTCTCATCAAGAAGCAGAGGATGCTCAGGCAGAGGTGGAGCTGACAAAAATCCTGGTCCCCACACCCATGAGCCAGTTCTTCTAGAGAGGCCCCACCTTCAAAAGGCTCCACAACCTCCCGCAAAAGTACTGTTAGCTGCAGACAAAGTGTTCAAAACACATGACCTGTGGGACACACAGTCAGTCGTGTGTCACTGGGACAAGACTCACTGCGACTGCTTACCAGAGGCCTGGAGAACATGCTTCTGATTTGCTGTGGCATCTGGCTATGGCCTATAGCTAAATAGGCAGGAATGCCAAGATGTGCTGAGATAGTGTTTTCACATTCGTTTCCAGCCTCCTTGTTTGGAGACAGCAAGGAGAAAAGACAAGTATTTTTGTTGTTGGTGTTTTTTTTTTGTTTTGTTTTGTTTTTTTTGTTTTTTTTTTTTTTTTAAAGGCCTAAATGCCTAAAATCCTGTTAGCAAACCTGTCTTGGAGTTAAAAAGAGAAAAAAGGCAGCCCCCATCACCCTGGCTGGTTCTGAACCTTGGTTGTTGGTGATAATTGACTCATTTATATGAGTTAGTTACACATTTGTCAAAGCATGCCTCCTGACAGCTTAGTTATGATAAATTAAACACAGTGCTCGCATAAATTCTGCATTGCTCTTTATCCATGTGCTGGGACCCTGCCTGATGTTTTTTTGTCACCGCTATAATAAGTGGCTGGCTTTGCAGCGATTTCATTATCAGCCCTTTCCCCAAATGGCTGGAGCTATTTGCATAACAAGTCTATCTGGTTCAAGTACCAGCCAGAAGGCTACTTTGCTAAGAGGCTCCCTGCAGAAGTAGCCTTTTGATAAGATAACAGGAATTTTCATTTTCGAACTTCACCTTGGTCCCCAGGGAGGCCTCCTCTCCCCTTGAAGTTCAACCTAATTTAAGGCCTTTGGTCTAAATAGTAAAACTACTTTCCCAACCGGAAGGTTTTTTTGTCTCTCATACTTTTGAGGTTTCAGTAGGAGTTAGTTTCAGGACATTAGTGGCTTTTGAGATGATTAGTGAGACAATAAAGGTGGAGTTGCTTCTGTCATGGGCAAATCCACCAAGAGCATTCTGGCTGCTCAGCCCAAAAGTTAATGAATGATGATCAACCCCCCCCCCCCCCAAACTGCTGTTTGGGGGTGGCCGCTCTGGCAGTGTAGGGAAGAAAAGTATTGTCTCTTCTCACTGATTCCAAGATTGGTGGCTGACACCCCTCTGACAAAAGGAAGGTTCATAAGAAAAGCCCCGCAAACTGTCTTTAATGTAAACATCAGGTGACTTTCAGAAATGAAGATCCCAAGACCCAGGGCAACCTGTGTGTTTCTTGTCTTCATGAAGAATTAAAAAAAAAAAAAATGTAGAACTGAGGAAAAGGGGGTCAGACTTCTTGGCGATAAATGGGGGCACTCACCAAGGTCTGACTGTCCACAGATTCTCCTCAGCCTCTCAATGTGATGTTCCTTTTCCCAGGTGTAGTGCAAGACACCTATCACTTGAGGGATTTGGTAGGAAAACTCAGAAGGAGCATCCCAACTGTTACTGTGTTTAGGGGAGTGTTTCTAGTCCCCTAGTCAATGGCTAACATGCAAGCCATTACTTTCCTCGACTAAGCACTATGCCTGAGACCTGCCAGCCAGCCACAAAACGTTGGGGCTTCTTTTCAGTAGTCTTCTGATGACACCCCGATAGATATAAACAGCTGCCCTGAATATCATTAAAACGTTATCACTGAGCTTGAGAAAGGGTGTTTAACTTAGTTAACCCTTAAAGATGGAGACCCACATTTACAGCTCTTGCTTTCTCTGCAGGTCTGCCCGATGACAAGCTGTGTCCTTGGCAGTAGCTGAATTTCCCTCAAGCCAACAGTTCTCAGCTCTTGTCTTTCTCCACTCTGTTTTTCAAGGCTGCTTAATTCTCCCTGGATTTAAAGTATCAGTGTACTACACACAACTGTACATATCCCAACCTAGAGTCTTATTGTGGTCTGCAGAATTCTCTGGCTTTTACATCTTGTTAGAACCCCAGGAACCACACAAATGGTTAATTCCTCCAGGAGCTGAGTGGGTCCACTGTAACCTTTATTTACACTACTTTACACGTTGGTAATTTTAATTAAAATGAGCAGCAGTATCTCCAGCGACACACTCTCCATTTTGGATTTATTTAGCCAATGATTAGCTATTGTGGCTTCTTGAATTAATTAGCATCTCTTGAGCTACAGGGAATTAGTGGATTAGTGAAAACTCATGAAAAAGGTTGGAATACTCTAAATTAAAACCTAACAAACTCTCCTTTGCCCTCTTCACATGTATTGATCTGGTTTTGAAATATTGAGATTTTTTTTCTCCCCCTTCATGAGAAGAATAAAGTTATGATTTTCAAGGTTATACTTCCAAGAGGTATCTAATTTAGATTTCCTGACGGGTATTTTTAACTTTCTGGCAGTTTTGCATAATTACTGCTGTGACTGTATCATGTGATCACATCTTGTTGCAAAAGTAGATAAGAAATGGTCACTGGGCTGGGCAGCAATGGGCCCAACATATCCCTCAATAGCCACTGTCCCTAAATACAGGGGAGAGCACATAAAGAAAAGCCATTCGTGTGGATTTGGATAGGAGCGTGCCTGATTCCAGAGAGCCAGAGCAACAGCCAGCAAGTGTTAAGGATGGCTAGTCTTCCTAAGAGTCTGGAAGGAGAGTGAGTGGGACCCACCAGCCCGCCCGCGTCATAACCGCAGAGCGTCTGAGGTTGAGGAGCCATGCTGATCTGGAAGAGATGGAAAGTAATGGGCCACTGGTAGGGCTAGTGGAGTGGCTACCCTCCTAGGGTTCTTCCCAAGGAACACCCAGCTGTCCCTTGGCTGGTCCTGAGGCTGGGATGGGGATTTGGTGGGGAAGAAGGAAAGCTGACTCTGGGTCAGTTAGAACTATAATTAGAGAAGGAAACGCAGGCCCATGTGAACAGCCCTACATTTTTCCAGCCTGCTGTTGACTTTTGGATGGGATAAAAATAGCAGATTTAGCCCACTAGCTGGAAGAAAGGGCTGTGTGTGTGTGTGTGGGGGGGGGCTTCTGTGGGTTTATAATTTACAATTATAGCTTTAAACATAATCAGTTGCCAGGCCTCCTATCTTATTTTCTGTGTTTTCTATTGCCTTCCCGGTATTTTAATTCAGATTTTCCTGCGATTACCAAATCCGTATGATACTTAGCTGCTGTGCTGAAGTAATGAGTGGAGAAAAGCATAGCTGGGACTTTTTGTTATTGTCGTTATTAAGATAAGGCCTTGTTAATCTAGCAGGGTTGTCTGGAAATCAAGATCCTCCTGCCTCAGCCTCCTAAACTCTAGGATTACAGATGTATGTCATTATGCCCAGCATGATTTGATTTTGGATTGAAAGGGTATTTTTGGGGTTCAAAAATAGTTTTATTTAAAAATTGATATTTTAATTAAATAATAGGAATTCTATCTTTAAGAAAATACAGAAGCTTAAATCACCAGGCTAGAGCAGTGTCCTCCACTTCACTTTCGTTACTCAAGGTGGGGATTGAACTATATCCCTCAAAATGGTTTCATCCTCAGAAACTCAGATAAGACTCTACAGGGAAACAGGCCTTTGGAAATGAAATTAGCTAAGAGAAAGGCATACTGAGGCACGGTGGCTCCTAACCTTATAAAGTAAGTGTCTATGAGAGAGAGAGAGAGAGAGAGAGAGAGAGAGAGAGAGAGAGACAGAGAGAGAGAGACAGAGAGAGAGAGAGAGACAGAGAGAGAGACAGAGAGACAGAAACAGAGAGACACAGAGACAGAGACAGAGACAAAGTGACACAGAGAGAGAGACAGGGAGAGAGACAGAGAGACAGAGGGACAGAGAGAGAGAAACAGAGACAGAGAGATGGAGACAGACAGATAGAGACAGAGAGACAGAGTGACACACAGAGAGAGACACAGAGAGACAGGGAGAGAGACAGGGAGAGAGACAGAGAGACAGAGAGACAGAGGGACAGAGAGATTTGGGTGTTGTATTAGTTATATATTCATTATTAAGGCTTATGTTAAGTCCTCCCTCTCAAACACACTGCACTATTGTAAAAGGAAGTGGGGAATTTCTATAACTGTCAAAGATTTGTGGACCTTGATAGTGGGCTAGGCATTAAGACGTCACATAAACCTCTCTAGGAGGAACATATTATCATAGAGAGATATGGCAAGCTGGCATCACCTTGCACCAAGTACTGAGCAACAGATCGCCTTTGAGCTGTGTTGAGAAGACAGACCATAGATCACCATGGCCTCTAGCAATGCAGCCATGGGCCAGTGCCATCCAGTGATATCTGTGTGGGCTTGTTGTTGCTCAACCTTTGTGGTCATAGAGTTTACATTTCTTTTTAATTGTGACTAAATTGTCTATTGGAAAATTCTTCACAGCAAACCAAAAATATAACAAACTTCATTTAGCTGAAGAAAGCCAATTTGCTTACATTTAATAAATCCTACCAGTCACGAGAACTAAAATGGAAACTATTAGATTAATTTGAAGGTATCTGTGAGAGAGGTACAAATAATAAGTTTTTCAATAAGCTTTCTCCAATCCCATGGTACCAGCGATCGAACCTAGGAGCTCACACATGTAGCTGTTCTAACCGCTGAGCAACACCCCAGGCCTTACAGTAGGCTTCACTTAAAGCTGGCTGTCAGATAGTGTGGCTGGCACGGTGGAATGCACCTGGCCTGTGTGATTTCACTGGATCCTCACTGCTGCTAAACAAGTGGGTGACTATCCACAAGGACAGCCGAGCTTCTTGACAGCTAAGTGATGGGCTTTTGGCCCCATAGCTGAATCCTAACAGAGCTGGGGTTTAAAACCAGGTCTCTGTGGTGTTCCAATATCTTTTCTGGGGATTAAGATGCTAGAGTGTATATATGTGTGTCTGATACTGACCCCTTTTTAAAACTCATGTCGTGTGTGTACCTGTGCACATGCTCATGCTGTACACGTGTGGAGGCCAGCGTTGAACGTCAGTTGGTCTCCTCTGTTGTTCTCTGGCATGTACAAGCCAATGCACAACCCTGACAACTGAACCACAGTCACCACCTCCCGCCCAGGTCAGATTTCAAGCGAGGGACTACTCTATCAAACAGATGCTAAATGAAGGCATGCCAACTCATCATTGGCATGAAAAAAGATGCCTCGTCTGAGAGCTTAAGGCAAACGGACCTGAGAACAGCTTTCTTTGTCCTAATAACAAAACAAAACCTAAAAATAAATAAATAAATAAATAAATAAATAAAACCTCTCTTTGCTGGAAAAAAACTCCAGACATTGATCCAAATTGAGAAGGACAGTGCCCTTATAATGAAGCAGCCGATGAGGATGATGCCCAGCATGTCTGAGGGGTGGTCTGTGCCCAGCCTCTAAGTAACTCATCGCTGACATTTTACATGCAGAAGAGGCGAAGGGCTGGAGTCATCACATCCCTGTGACTTGCTATTGTTTCAACAGTCACCTGTAGGAGTGTCTCACAGATTTAGTGAAGAATAAACACAAATGTAAAATTCTGACCTCGCCCTGTTATGTATAATGAGTTCTGGACACAAGACACATTTAAAGTTCCCTGCAAAAATGCCTTTAAGAAGGTCTCCCCAATGACAATTACCTCCTTAGATTCGGCTGTGTACAAGGGCAAGCTTAGGCTGGAATGCTAAGTGTATGTGTTGACACCATTGTTGGCTATAGAATCAAAACTGTATTAAACTAGTAGTCAAAAAAGAAAGAAAATGTGGAGGAGCACTGGTCTGTCTAGTGTTTGTGTTAGTGGATACATTGCGATGCCTCTGCAATATAAGTTTCTGCCATACTCAACAGTGGCATAAACACCCTTCTAAAGAAAGTTATTGAGAGAGCTGTGCATAGCCAGGCAGTAGTAGTGCACGCCTTTAATCCCAGCACTTGGGAGGCAGAGGCAGGCAGATTTCTGAGTTCGAGGCCAGCCTGGTCTACAGGGTGAGTTCCAGGACAACCAGGGCTACACAGAGAAACCCTGTCTTGAAAAAAAAAAGAAAAAGAAAAGAAAGAGCTGTGCATAGACATACATGCTGCTGGTTGAGGGTGTTACATACAGAACTGCATTCCTGGCTGTGTCATCTTTCAGATGTGTGTATGTTTGTGTGTGTGGGTGTACAAGCATGGGTTGTTTGTATGTCTATGTGTACACACATGTCTGTGCATATGTATGTGCTAGCACATGTTATTTATATTGTATGTATGTATATGCACACACATTTGTATGTGCATGTCTGTGCATGTCTGTGTGTACAAGCATATGTTGTTTGTGTTGTATATATGTGTAGGCACACATAAATGTGTGTACATGTCTGTGCATGTATTTGCAAGCAAGTACATGTTGTTTGTGTTGTATGTATGTGCATGCACACAGGCATACATATGTCTATGCATGTGTGTGTGCATATGTGTATGTGTTGTATGTGTACATGTGCTGATGTATGTGTGTAGTGTATGCATATGCACTGTGTTGGCCAGTTGTGCCTACATTCCCCGCCTTCTCTTTGGATTATGAGTAGTGCTTTTCAGAGATGGGAAATTTAGAGATTAACAGAAAAGACATGGAGAACTAATTTTCATGTATAATCCAAGAAGGTGCCACAGGCTTCCTTGAAGCCATTTGACTTAGGCATTGAAGTAATTTAATGTGAAGAGTATAGCAAATTATAATGAACATCTTTCTGTTTGTATGTACAAAGTCATCCTAAGTTCACATGTTAAAATCTGATATCAGAATTTAAGCAATGGCTGAAATGCCTGAAAGTCTCCTTAATATGCAATTTATGAAGCTAAAAGACCTCTTGAAACTCTATGTGGCACCATGCCAGTAATGTGTCATTATAAATTTGTCCAGTAGAATGCATGACACTGGGAATGATCTCTAAGGTAAACTGTGGGCTTTAGGTGATGATGATGTAATCAAGTACTGCTCTGGTCAGGGATGCTGTCAGTGGGTGAGGCTCTAAGTGTACTGGAGCAGAAAGCAAGATGGCAGAAAGGACTTTCAAACTTGCTGGGACCCTTACGGTGCTACAATAATAAAGCCTTTGGTAAGATTTAAAAAAAAAAGCAGGGGAAAAAAAGCTCTATGGTTGTTTCTTCTGTAACTGAAACCATATGGGAATTTATTGGGAAAATGGGAGCTGGTGGCATTCTGTTATTAGAGTATTTATCATACCGTTATGGAAGGGAGTAATTTATGATCCTTGCTAGCAAAGCTAGATCAATACAGAGATAAATGTCCTTGCCACAATAGAATTTATATCATCCACGTGATAATTGACCACTGTGTCATCTGTTCAATCACTCATCTCATTATCTGATGGAGCCAGTGGAAGGCTAATGTGGATGTGATTTATCGGTACACACCAGTGGGAAGCTGTCGGCCCAGCTTACCTGCCACCTGTCCTTGGCAGCAGCGAGCATAGCTGTCTACCTCCAGCTGCAGGCGACCACAGAAAAAGCAACACCGGGCACCTCTTGTTGAATTAGAAATGCTCTTCTCTTCTTTGTACTTATGGGTTCTATTCCATTTCTGCCTCAGAGCACAGCAGTCTGCCTAGAGAAGAGGTACTCCAGGAGTTGGCCTAAAGAGAGCTTCTATTGTCACTGATTATCAGTTACGTTTTGTGACATAATCATTCCATATCACCTATCCCTGCCTGGCAACAAAAGACATGGCTCAAAACTCAGAACATGCTACAGTTTGGCAAAAGCCAATCAGAACGATCTATAGGGACCAAAAATTGGCCAAATGAGAAAGAAGACCAGAAAGCTCACCACTGAGCAGGGTTAGTTCTCTACAGGGGGGTTGAAAATGATTCCAGCAGCCTCCTCGGTTCTCTCAGCCCCCTGGGGACCGCTCACTGCCTGCAGTATCTGTGATTTGCCTTGTGAGGGTTAATCAGTGGGCCTATTATTCAGCAAATTAAAGGCTTGGCTGCCAGAGAGTTCCTTTCAGAAAGGATTAGGGTCTCTGATGAGGCTTTGAAGTAACGGATGGATCTGTTCTGCTAATGGAGGAGGGCTAAGGACTCCCCAGCCTCCCCAGGCAGCCGATGTGGTGTCTTTATTCAGTCCCTTGCCTAAAAAAGAAAAAAAAAATATTTTCTCTTGCAAAAATGTGGCGCTTGCATAAGGCACTGGATTGACTTCCTTGCAGGTGAGTGTGCAGAAGTGCTTCCTGGCTGCTGTGGGTGGCAGCGTCCAGAGGAAGAACCATCTCTCCCAGGAATCAGTGGGATCTTAGGATTTATTCTCCTTTAAAAGACTTTGGCTCGGAAGTTGGGCAGGTGACAGGCATAGTGGTGGTGGTCTGCATCCTCAGGACCACTAAGCAAGGGAGCCAATAGCTGTGATAAACCCTGATTTGCATAAAACATTGACAACTACCTATTATCTGACAAGACTACCCTCCCCGCCTCCAGGCTTTTCAGCAGCAGTTAGGCTATTATGGAAACCAGGCTGGTTCATTTCCCCCAATTTCATGTTTATGCCGGTCCAGGTCCATAATAGCCACGGAGTTGGCAATTGGCCAGAGAAATGTTTAGTCCGTGTCTGTATTCACCAAAAGAGCATGCATTAAAAGAGGAGCGCCCACTGTGAGTGTTGGTACCACCAGGACCACTGCAGCTGTGGGTCATTATTGCTCTCTTTACTGTGCTCCCCGCCCCCTTTGAATTATGTTCTGAAATGCTGGCTGCAGTCTCTGATGGTCCCTTTTGCAGTGGGGCCGAACTCTGGTCTTTCCCCTCACCCCCAACTCTCTCCTTTGGAACTTGGTTGTTCTTTTCTCTGAGCTGCTCTCTACCCATGGGCTAAACTATTCTGGGAATCTCCCTTTTGTCCTTTGCAATGATCAAGATGAGTCTTGGCATCTTCTTTGAACCTATTGATGGTAGTGGTAGAGCATTGCACTCCTTAGGTTGGGAACTCAGGAGCTCAAGCCCAGAAAGGCTCACCAACTCTCCAGTAGAGTTAGTCCCAGATTAACACCAGGGAGCTCTGTATTGGCCACTCAGGAGAATATTTTTACTGGATGGTTCCAAGCACACCCTGGGATTGGAGAGTATTGTAAGAAGCAGACCTATGAACTGTGGGGCCATACTCAGCACAGGTCTGTTGAATTCATTACACTGTGCGCTCACTACTCATTTCTATGGAAAGACCAATGTCCATCTGCTCACAAATCACAGAGTATAATATATATAGAACAGATGATTCTTCTTTCACATTATCTGCCAGGAAGCCCAGAGTCAAATGTATGTCCAGCCTTAACAAAGAAAGTCATTTAGTTGGTATTTTCATTCCTATTTTTCTTACTGAGTTACTCAATTTTACTTTAGTCATCTTTTCCTTAGCTTACATTATTTTTATGTTGCCTTATTGCACGTTATCTTCATATACTTAAGCACATGCTTTATACTTACATTATTTCTGGAACAAGATAAAGTATTAAAAATCAATTGTGGGCTCTGCTAGGGAGAAAGGAAAGGAAAGGAACTGCTTCGAAACACAGTCTGGTGTTTCTCCAGAAGATAACTCAAAAGTTATCATCCAATGAAGAAAATCCACTCCAAAATATATGCCCAGAAGAAATGAAGACATGCAAACAATGTACAAACCTCAAAAGGAAATATTTCTAAGAAGCTGCAGATGGTAGCACATGATTGTATGCCCAGTGCTCAGGAGGTAGAGGCAGGAAGACCACAGTTAGAGGCTACCTTGGGCTACATCATGTATTAGATGCCAGCCTAGGCTTCATAGGCGGATCCCACTCTCAAATGCCAACCAAGTAACCAACCACACAAACAACAGCATTATACTCCTATACCATTAGTTCATAATTGTTTAAAAGTGGAAATAACCCAAAGCCTGTCGGTCCATAAATGAAGAAAGTATGATAGGGCTGCACAATGGGAGATTATTTTTAGAAAAGGAATGATGGTATGTTAACATATGCTGTGACTAACAAGAGCCCAGAAGTAGGAAGCGTGGAGGAATCCAGCCACGTGAATTACACAATTGCTCTGATATGGAAAATATATAGAGACCAAGAGTACACTAGTGATTTCCTGGGATGGGGGTGGTTTAGGAAAATGGAGAGCGACTGAGAATGGATGCGGAGCTTCTTTGTGCAAAGAGCTTCTTTGAGAAATGAATGTCTAAAATTGATTATAGCAATGATTGTACAACTGTGAAAATACTAGAGACCTTTGGATTGTACATTTCAAATGGTTAAATTGTGTGGCTTATGAATTATACCTCATTAAAGGTGTTATGGATTCATTTTTGTAGGGCTAGGCATGAAGGCAGAGGTAAGGGGATCTCTATGAGTTCAAGGCTAGCCTGGTCTACATAGGAGTTCCAGGTTGGGTAGGATTACACAGTTAGAACTATCTCAAACAAATAAGTCAGGAAAAAATATTATAGACAGTGACTAGCAGTTGTACACTCTACAGAGTAGCTTTTGCTGGTTTTCTTACACCTAATTTTTACTTAGTGCCAGGTGTGTGCATTTGACAGTACTGGCCTTTAGCTGGATCTGCCACTGGGTTTGGGCTGGTGACTCTCCATGGCATACAAGTTCCCTGCCCTTGATCTACTGGACAAGCTCAGTGGTGGTTCAGGAGCAGGCTCTGAGCCTGAGGAATAAGGTTGGCCATCCTGTGCTTACTGTTGTGTCTTTCAGTTCGTGGTCTTCTCCATCCTTGCTATCTTGAATTCTGTGAATGAGAGTGAACAAGGAAGAGTGGTCAAAGACTCATCTTCAAGGAGAGAGAAGGGAAGGTGTCGTCGTCCTGCATGGCATTAGCTGTGGCTGGGACGGGTTCCTTGGGAAAAAAAGAGACTGGGAAAACTGGTGACAGCGAGGCCTTGGGGTCCTTTGGGAAGCATTCCCATGGATGGTGAAGGTAGAAGATGGATGATTTTTCTATCTTCACAGAAATCTGGTTGCTGGTTTATCTGTCAAATTTAAGTTTGCTCAAGAATTCACCAGTGGCTACGTCTATGTTGTTAACCAGTCCTCACACTCCATAGTTATAACCACCATCTTTCTCTTCTTACTTCCTTCGTTCAAGCCATGTCCTTCCTAAAAAGAGCCCCATTCTCACCACCGACTGATTTTCTACCATGTTGTCAGATTGTTTCCTAAAGCAAAGATCTAGCTGCCATCTCCCTGATAAACTATCCCAGTGGGGTGTGGCAGAGGCAGAAAGCCCTGTAGGTCTTCCAAGTCCTGAAAAGCGATTCCCAGCCAGCGTCTTACTGTCACCTGCCTTGCACTGCAGTGTCCAGATCTACTCCTGACCCTTGCATTTGACATCCACGGATTCCACAGGGGACTCCTGAACCCTTCACCTGACTGACTGTCCCTTGCACTTCCTTGCACTTCCTCCCAAAGTCCACCCTGTCCTTTAAGAATGTCACCTCTCATGTGACACACTTGTCCCCCAGCTAGAGCTGGTTACTTCTTTGGAGTTATGGAAGGCCCTAAACTCTTCAGTCTTGAATTACAATTGCTGACACTTCTGTTCAGCTACTTGTTTCCAGATTCCATGAAAGCAAGTGTCTGACCCTAGGCACCTCTGCTCTCAGCGTGTGGTGTAGTGCCCTTCACAGTAAATACCTACCACACATGCTTATGGATGCACCACGATGTCAGCCTCATCCACTTCATCAGCCAATTCTTGTGTGTTGGTGTTACCCAGGATGCATGCTTCTTATGGAAGCCCCTGCCCCCACCCTGGGCATTCCTAGGCAAGCCTTTGTCATTGCTGTGTAGCCAGTTTGCTCATTTATTTTAGGGACTGCTTAAGTATTAGCCACTCCTTACCCTCCTACGTAAAATGCATACAAATGAGAATTATGGATTAAAGTTAGGGCAGAGCAGCAAGCAGGATCAAGGGAAAGAATACGATTCTGATGTCCCCGGGCACTCACGGCTCCAGTAAGAAGCCGACCATGACTGTTTGTCAAAATGGAAATTGATTTTTGAATCAAAGAAATGAGCCAGACATTCAAAGGCAAGAGTACCCAAAAATTTGAACTTGAAAACACCAAGGAGTTTTGCTTTTGCTGAATTGTCAGACCCAAAAGTCCCCTTTCTCCCAAATGTTGCAAATTCTACTATCACATAGAAATCCTGCCCTCAATAGTAGTTATCACTAGTTATGGAAAGCAGCGAATTAATTACCAAACTCCTTAAGTTAGGTTTGTATAATACTGGCCCCAATTTAGTTAGGTAGGTAATTGATTAGGAGACAGCAGACTTTAACAACAAAGAAAACTCATGTTACGGACCAAATGGTCTCTAAAATTCAGGTGCTACAAATGTGGCCCTAGGGAGATGTAGGGCCTCTCGGGGCATCAGGCCATGAGGGCCCTCAGCCATGAGTGGACTACCTTCTGCTAGGTGAGTACTTGGCATCCTTTCTTTGGGGAAACTGTTTGGGAAACAGAAAAATTTTCATCTTGAACATGAAACTTCTCCTGTCTTGATCTTGGACTGAACAGTCTTTAGGACTGTGGGAAACTAAATTTCTGTGTATTCTCATTTCTTCATTCTCAAATACCGTCAAAACAGTGCAGAGTGGCCTATGGACACTTAGAGGGCACTCCTACTGCTTATCAACTGCCTTCCTCTCAAGCAATGGCTTACGGGTCCACTTGGTACAGTGGCTGACCACAGAAGCAGCATTTATTGAGCACTTACTCTGCAGTGAGCAATGGGTAACTATTGCCTTATTTACCCTTTTAACAATTCTTATATTTTTGGTTGTGAGCCTAGCCTTTAACGGCTGAGCCATCTCTCCAGCCCTTAACAATTCTTATACAGATAGATAGATAGATAGATGGATAGATAGATAGATAGATAGAGAGCAAGAGCTCAGTGGATCTAAGGAAAGCTTACCTCTCACTGCATAGCTCTAAGAATGTTATATTTGTCCTTAGTAGCTGACTTAACACATACTATTGTCCTAATATCTTTAAAAATATGTCCTGCTTGGGAGAATAATGGGTTTTGCCACTGAATGTGCCATTTAAATGCATCAACAAACTATTTAGAAAGTGCTTCCCCTATGTGGGCAAATGTTCCTAGAAGGCTTTGACTAGAAAGACTTATTGGCTGATTATATCATCAATAACTGTGGAGAGGTTGGAATGTTGCAGGTCTGGCTAGGGTCCAGTTACAAATTATCTTTTTGTTTTGTTTTGGTTTGGTTTGGTTTGGTTTTTTGACACTGGCTGACCTGGAATTTGCTTTGTGGATCAGGCTGGCCTTGAACTCAAGAGATTCATTCATCTCTGCTTCTTGAGTGCTGGGATTAAAGGCGTGTGCTTCCACAGCCCAGCTATCTTGGGTTTTTAAACAGCCATCATCTCCCTGCATGAGTGACCTAGCATCCTTGTGGCCATCAGTGAAACCTTTTGGAATGACTAACTTAATAGACCACGAGGTCTCCTCAACCTCAAAACTAAAGTCACCGGATAGCATCTGAGGCCTGCAGAGAAGTCCCTCCCCTTTGTTGGCTACTTGATGCCTCCCTCAATATATTTGACAGGCAATATATCTTGATTTATGATTTTTCTTCATTTCATTGTTATAAAACTTCATGGAACTATTACCACATTGGAGCATGGGGTTTAGAGAAACTTGAGTCTGTTCTGGGCCATGGTCACTCATATCTGGCTTCAGAACAAACCATCTTTTTCTTTTCTCTGAGGTGAGAGCTGTGTCTCTTAAAAATGAAGTTGGCAGCTTCTGGATGATCTTGTCCTGACTCTCATGGTTTCTATAATCTCCACCTTGTGGAGTTAGCTACCACATCTGTCTCCAGGGTTCCTCATCTCCCTGGGCTGGTGAAGCAAATCTTTCTTTAATTTTCACCTTAAGTAAAGACCTCTAAAGAAAACCATGGTTGACATCTGATCTTCTGGTCAAGTCTCGTGGATCTCTTGCCACTTCCTGCCATTGCCTTTAAAGACCCAAGAGGCTTTGGAGAGGGAGCTGCAGAAGACCTTAGCTGCGCCGAGCAATGATGCTGACAGCTGCTCTACTGTCCCCCGAGAGAACAGTCCCAGGATCCAGTACTCCAAGGATGAGTGCATCCCTCTAGCCCTGTGAACTGGAGGTTGGTATTTGAAAACAGACTCAGAACCTCATGTGTTAGTTGCTATGGTGATGAAGTGAGGTAATGGCTTGCAATTTTTGATGCCATGACTACGTTGCAGGAGGCGACGACTCAGGCAGTAAAGAGCTTCCTGTGCAAGCAGGAGGGCTTAAAATTCATATTCCCAGCATCCATGTAAAACTGGGCACAGTGCTCCACTCCCATAATCCAAGTGCTGGAGTCATGATGACAAGAGCGCCTCCAGGCCTTGTTGGCCCTTCTGTCAGCCTAGCTGAATAGATGAACTCCATTTTTGGTGGGTTTGAGAGCATCTAAAGAAGATGGTTGGCATTGACCCCCACATGCACACACAGGCATGTGCATTTGCACACAGATATGCACATCATATGTTTACACATTCACATCAGCTGTAGACCACACCATAAGAAAAAATAAGTCAGTGTAATTGCAAAATGCTTTTTCATAAAAACCCTGCTAAGGTAGTAAGAAACATGGTAGCTAAGGAGCTGCCCTTACTTACTTACTTACAGGTTACTGCCCTGAAAATGACCTAAGTCCTAGGATACAAAAATTGGGAGATATTTGGGTCAGGGCAGTAGTTCAGTGAGTTGAGATACTTGCCGTATGAGCCTGGAGGCTTGTGTTCAGTCCCTCCCTGAACCTAAACAGCACACACACACTAATGATAATGAATAATAAATTGAATTTATCCTTTTTTTTTTTTTGAGATCTTCTTCGGCTGTCACTACATTCAGCAGAGGGCATGCTTGCAATAATACATCCATTGCAGAAGGTGGCAAGTGTCATCAGCAAAAGTTAAGCAGCCATCTCCCTCAGCAGGCCTCTCTATGGCTTTTTCTTGGACACACTTCTGCTTACTCCCAATAAGCCCCCCATCCGGCTGCTCGGCCAGTCTGCTATAAGCGGGCTTTTCACTCGCTTAACATTTCCAGATGGATCCTCAGGCCTCTCCCAGACTGATTCTGTCTGGTATCTATAATACTCTTTCTCATTGGGGCAGGGGGCAGCCTAGCCTTAGACAAATGGTTCTTTAGGATCTCAAATTTTTATTTGCACATCTCCTGAGCTAAGAACACAGCCAGTAAGTAGTCTGGGGTTTTCTAATTATTTAAATTGCTAGGGAATCAGAGTCAGAGGCAAATGGAGAGGTCTCTGCATTGTCAGGTTTTATGCTAGCCACATCTCGGTGTGGTATCTACATGCTGCAGCTCTGCCTTTGTAAGGTCTCTACTCCTGGGTACCACTTCTGTGAAAGGATTGTCTCCAAGCACAGTGCATAGCCATTACCTCTGGAGGTAGATCCTGCCCAGTGTGCCCTAGACTTGATGGTTTGGCTTCAGACCACGCTGCATGTTTTCTTTCCTTACCTCTCTATGTTGTTTGAGTCATCTGTAGAAGAAGAAAGATGATCTTCACCCCTCGTTCTTGGAGTTGAGGCAATGCAATGTTTTTTGTTTTTGTTTTTTTTTCTTTTCAATCCAACAACTTCATCTTGGTCTGGTGCCAACAGCTTTGCCTACCAGTCAGACTCACTTGTTTCTCTTTCTACCTCTTCACTCCCTAGCCAGGGACCTCAGGCAAGATGACAACTTCCCACAATGCTGTGTTCTTTTAGTCAGTGTGCTATTGGTGTGAAGAGATGCCATGACCAAGGCAACTCTTATAAGAGAAAGCATTTAATTTGCTTACAGTTTCAGGGAGTTCATCCATTATCATCATGGTGGGGAACATGGCAGCATGCAGGCAAGCATGGTGCTGGAGAAGCAGCAGGGAGTTCTACATCTGGATCCTTAGGTAACAGGAAGAGAGAAACACTGGGCCTGGCTGGCTCTTAAAACCTCAAAGCTCACCTTCAGTAATGCACTTCCTCCAACAAGGCCACACCTCCTAATCCTTCTCAGGGAGTGCCATTCCCTGGTGACTAAGCATTTAATATAAGAGCCAGGGGTCATTCTTATGCAAACCACTGCATCTGCCCTTCCTATCTCCTGACTTCTGTACAGACTCTATTCTCATTACCAATTTGCTTTAGAGGGAGATTATTACTCCCTCCCCTCTCCTTCCCTCCCCTC
>NW_022196897.1:56977966-56991412 GCF_008632895.1 Mastomys coucha
CCCCTCCCCTTCCCTCCCCTCCCCGATCTGAAGCACTCCTCCTGCCTTCTCAGAGCTTTTACACTTTAGCAAACACAGAGCCTTCCACTCAGATTGATATCTTTACAGCTGTCTGGCTGAGTTTGCAGCCATGTATCTCATTTATTTGGTTCACTTCTTCACCCCAGGCATGAAGTTAGCGTGTAATTCCAGGTCTCAACAGTAGACCCTCAACGCATCAATGTAACATGGCTAAATACTACTCTAGCACACAGAAAGGGGGTTGTTCACTAAATACATATAAACAATAAGCAATGCCCTATCCCCCCCCAGCCCCCACTCCCAACATTAGTCACTTTGGGAAAATGCCTATTGCTGTCAGTCTTGTTTTCCAGAATGGAAATTTTCTTCCAAGTCAGAGCACCATGTGCTCTTCTGCTTAGCCTGTAATTACCACATCCTCAAGAGGATTTTCTCCTCTTGCCAGTCAGGCTTCTGTGTGACAGTGATAGGAGCCTCATGGCACTGAATTGAGTCACAGGGCAGGGAAATGTTTGGTCGGATCAACAGCAGTTGGGTGTCCTATACCAATGGGGACACGTAATCTAAGTAGCAAGCCTTAAGAAGGCAGTAGACAGTATGAGAGACAAAATATAGACAGAGACGTGAGAGGAGATGAAAATCGTGGGTTTTGACGTAGCATGGCCCCACTGTGTGGGAGAGGATTGCCTTCCTCTTGCTTTTTCTTTTTTCCTCAAGCTCATTAGTATTTTTAGTTCTCGCTTTTACAGCTGCGCTATATCAAATGGGTTTATTCATGGGTAAATCTTGATTGTTGGTAAATGGTTCCCCTGTTCAGGCATCCGGGAGTTTGGTCCTGAAATGTCAGGTTACAGGGACAGACAGTGCAGCTGCATCCTCAGGATATCACACACACTCCCAACCCCCTCGCCTGGCTTCCCAGTGTCACAGCCCAACATCGCATCTTGCTTTTTGCCTGTCTGGGCTTACTGCAAATACCACCAGCAGCCTGTGTTTAATGCGGGACCACAAATGGATTCCAAGAATTAATCTTCAGCTGAGAAAACATGATGGAAAGAACTAGAATTTCAAATCAGGTACTGAATTGATTTCCTTCAAGGCTGCAGCTTGCTTCATTTTTCTTCTGGTGGGTTTTCCTATCATATTCAAACTGTCTATTGTGGCCTTGTAAATCTGGGGCCTCTTACTGTTCAGGCTATAAATACAATTTTATTATACTTTGCTTTGGGTCCCTCACCACAGAAAAAAACACATCTAAACCTACTTTTTTTTTTTTTTTTTAAAGAGATTAAAAGAGCACATCAGTGGAAGATTTTACCTGGGATTTAGTTTCCCCAATGTCAGTCCACGCTCAATCTTATTTTTTTCCTTAAGTAAAAGATTCTGAGTAGAACTTACTTGGGCCAAGCATTGTCCCAGTTTGAGAAACTGTCTTCTATGGAAGTAATAACTTATGAATGTCCCAGGTACAGTGACAATTAAAAATTTGTGGATCTTGCCTTGGTCTTCTATGGGGAGGACTCACCTCTGTCCTCGTTCTAAAAACACAACACTTATCAGAGCTTACAACAGAACTTCCAAGATGGCATCTGTGGTGTGTAATCCACCAGCAGCAGGAAAACAGGATAGAAAAGAAGAATAAAATGTCTATGGCCAACTAATCTTGGAAACATTGATTCCAACAAAATTAAGTCATTTTTAAAAATCCCAGTGTTCCTTAAAAACAACAACTACTACTACTACTTTAAGAGCTGGAGAGATGGCTCAGCAGTTAAGAGCATGGACTGCTCTTCCAGAGGTCCTGAGTTCAATTCCCAGCACCCAAATGGTGGCTCACAACCATCTGTAATGGGATCTGATAAGGTGGGATCTAACACACCTCTTCTGGTGTGTCTGAAGAGACAAAGAGTGTACTCACATGCATTAAATAAATAAATAAATAAATAAATCTTAAACAAACCAATGTTAATGTACTCAAGCATATCTTGAAACTCCCAACTTACATGTTTTAGAGGACCATTAGTGTTTCCCAAACTGTTTACCAGGAAGCCATTTCTTTTTCTTCTTTCAGTCTCCCCTCCCCCATTAACAGAATACTGTACATGACTAGCACTTTACCCAACTTACCTCACAGTGGCTGGTGCCCATGTCCCAGGTCAGAGATCTGTGCATTTCATCCTTCTGTAAACCCTGCTTAGGCCTGCCTGGGGAAAAGATTCTGCAGCTGGACATTGCAATCCTTGGCTTAACAAATAATCTTGAAATGAGTAAGCATATTCAATTTTCTTAATTTCTTGTGTTTGCCCTCCAAGTCTGGGGCAAACTCTCAGGTGCCCAGAGGCTGTACGGGGTTCCCGCCCACTCTGTTAGTCAGTTTTGTCTTTATCTACTAACTGTCTGCTTGAAAACGATGAGCTAAAAATCTCGAAGGACAGCACTCTTCAAAATCTTAAGCAATAATGATTATTCTTTGGGTAGAGTTGGTAAAGGGATGAAGGGCAATAATTGCCTTTAGATGTAAAATAATTATTAATGTTCTATACATATTAATTAATGCTGGAAATAGAGTGGCAGCTACTCCTTAATCAGTTAGTTGCCCAAATAACCACCCAGAGACATTTTAATGTTTCAAAGCTTAGGCTATACCCAGACAGACGCTCATAGCTCATCTAAGTTAACCCGACCATCTAGCCACGTGGCTAGCTATACCTTTCAGGCTCTCTCATCTCTCCTGGATAAAGGGCCTTCCTCTTCTTCCCAGAGTTCCTTTCTCTCTCCCAGGAAGTCTCACCTTCTACTTCCTGCCTTGCTAATGAGCTATCAGATTTTTATTAAAGGCAATCTGAGAAGGCCTTAGGTAGGTGAAGAAGGACAAGAGACCTAACTTTACATAGTATGCCTCAACACTTAGGCCTTCAAAAGCGGCAGCTTGCAAGGTCAAAGTGTTCTGATTACATTTCTGATCTAGTGCCAAATGTTGTACTAATTGCTCTGGATTTAGATATGCCTTCTTCCTCTTCTCTATCAACCTAGCTCTTTCTACTTCCCTCAAGGCTGGCTTAGGTCTTGCCAGCTCCAGGAAGTCTTCCTAGACTAGAGGTTTCTAACAATATACCCCCGATCATATTGCATGGCACACTGTAGCTTGCCATTTTTAACAATGCAGAGTAAAAGGGTTCTTCCATGGGAGTTGGCCCAGGGCCTCATCATCACTGATGGGCCGACCTTAGGTTCTCCATTAGGTTCTTATTGGAAAATAAGATTAGTATAAAAATCTTGTCCAGGTGTCATGGTACAGGTCTGTAGTCCTTGTGTTCTGGAAGGTGAGGCTGGAGGATTGAGAGCTTTGAGGCTTGGGTTGTATCATGGACTTTAAAAAAGAAAAAAAAAGACAACCAAGCAAACCCAAAGAAAAGAAAATGGGGCTTGAGAAGATGCTTTGTTTAGTATAGTTCCTGCTTGAAAGACACGAGGACCCAAGTTCAAATCCCCAGCACAGTGTAAAAATGGGTACACAGCAAACATCCAGTGCTGGATCAGTGGTAGGATAGGGAAAGTTGGAGCCTGTCTAGCTAGTCAGTGAACTCCAGGTTCACTGAGAGACCTGTCTCAAAAAATCAGATGAAGAGCATCTGAGGAAGGCACGTAAGGTTGACCTCTGGTTTCCATACACAACTGTGCACACATTAACACACACATGCATGAACACACACACACACACACACACACACACACACACACACACGAATATCATGATCCTTATGGCTGCTAAACTCTGTACTTCTGTCTTTGTTTTGTTCTATTGTGACAGGCTCTTATGTAGATCAGGCTGACCCAGAAGTGAATATCACTCAGAACATGACCTTGAACTTCTAATCCTCTTGTTCACCTCCCAATGCACTGGGATGACAGGCATGCACGGCGTGGCCAGTGTTGTTTTCCTGTTATTTGTTTTCTCCCTGGGTAGATAAGCAAACACCAGTTTTCACGGTTTTCTGTTTCTCCAGGTCCCCCATCTTTCCAATTAAATTTATTATAGATGTTTGAGGATAAATATCATAATTGTTCATGCATTAGTTTATTTCATCTAATTCCGGTGCAGCATAATAAATGTTTGCTGAGTAAACGGAATGAGATGATGCCCTGTTATCTAATAGACAGAGCCTTTGCATCTGTGTGTCAATATCATAACAATTCCCTTTCAGACTTGTGTGTTGAGGGGTGTTTATGAATTAAGGCTATGTTCCCAAGGTCTTCTTGTCCTTCCCCTAAAAATCCTCCCTGTGCAGCTGGAGGTGGCACCGTGCTGTTTAGCATTCCTCCCAGGCACACTCAGCTTCTCTCCTGTTGATCCCGTGGTGTGCAGTTCCACCTACTCCAGTCTTACTGAGAAGACTAACTCTCATCATCTTCCCGAGTGTCGTGCCCACCATATCTTATTTGGATTGTCTTCCTCATCTGATCCTCTCTTTGGTATCCTTGCATTTTCTCTTACCCACTCTGTGATCTAAAGCAAGACCCTCTCTAATAGAGCAGATGATCTTGCCACTTGTTAGAAGCCTTCCTTTGCTGCTAGATGCTAACATTGTGTGACAGACAGACATCCTACCTTCAACTGCTTCCCATTCCACTAGGGACATGCTTTCTTTCTTTTTTTCTTTTTCTTAAATTTTATTTTATTATTTTATGTATGAATACACTGTAGCTGTCTTCAGACACACCAGAAGAGGGCATCAGATCCCATTATAGATGGTTGTGAGCCAGCATGTAGTTGCTGGGAATTGAACTCAGGACTTCTGGAAGCAGTCAGTGCTCTTAACAGCTGAGCCATCTCTCCAGCCCAGGGACATGCTTTCTAAGGCTACCCAAAAGACTCTGTCTGCAGGCCTCCTCTGATGGCCTCCCCTGAATGCCTGTCCCAAGGAGAAAGGTTAGAGGTACGCTCTGCTTGCTGCCTATTTCACACACCGTGAAGTTTTTCATGCTATCACTTAGCCTGCATTTCACTTTGCCCCTTAGTCTGTGTGTTGAAGCCTTGGTAACAGTTACCTGGCAAGGAAAACATCCCTATTTTGTCATTTCTTTTCTTCCTCTTAAAAAACAAACAAACAACAAACAAACAAACAAAAACGTATTTGTATGTGGTATGTGTATGCTTGTGTGTGTGTGTGTTTATGTGCACATGTGTGTTTATGTGCATGTTGAGGCCAGAAGAGGATGTTTAGATCCCTTGGAGCTGGAGTTATAGGCAATGGCGAGCCATCGGATGTGGTTGCTGGAATCAGAACTTGAGTCCTCTGTAAGAACAGTAATCATTGAGCCCTTGGTTGGATCTTGGACTTACTGTCACCATTCCCATCCCCTCTGAGGATCCAAGTCTACCTGTCTTCATCAGTCCTCAAGGGACACATGGCTATTTTATTTTAGGGTTTTTATGGTCCACACTTAAGTCCACACTTAAGGAGGGAAGAGCATCACCAGGGTTATCAATGAGATAACCCTTTTGAATTCCTTCTTTTCTGGGCAAACAGTGACTCAAATGTGCTTTCCTTTGCCAGTAGTCACACGGACACATGAATATACATGGAATCCAGGGAAGACTGCTCATGGGAAGACAGCAGCAGTCTTTTGTGAGCCCGTGTGACTGATTTTGTATTGTTGCTAGGAAAATTTATAGGCTATACAAACCACCCTGGACCTATAAAAGTCAAATGATTGATTTCTCCCCGTGGCAAGGTGGAGGTGGTATTTATAGTCTTGTGGGCATCCGCCTGGGGATATTCTAGGTGTTGTTTGGCTTTTCTAGCTGCAAGCTCTGGTTCTAGGAGCCCCCAAGGCATCTGCCAATGGACTGACTGAGGAACAGGAATGTTACCGAATATCCTTCAGGACTAGCAGGTGAGGGAAAGCGTTTTGAAATGAAAATTGCAAAGCTAAAAGCTGCCTGTGAATTTGACAACTGGGGATTGCTGTGAAGAATTGGGCTTAAATGCTCTGTCAAAGGTGGTCAGAGGCTGCTAAACTTCCTACTCCTTGCCAAAGGTTTGGGTTGGTGCTGGCATGCTACTGTGGGACAAACCACAGCTATTGATGACATGGAGTGGCAGAAGGGCATTCCATGGTTATCCTGAGTCTCCTGTGTTAGCTCAAGACTGAAAGATGTTGCAGCTTCCTCCTCTGATGCAGGGCAGCTACTCAGGATAGAGAGGCGATGGTGATTGGAGCGGTTTTCATCTGATCCCACTTCACTAGAGATTTCCCTGTGTCAGAGGATGCAGCAACATGCATTGAGTCGTTGTTTTCTTTAGATAGGTCATTGAGTTCAAATGAGAAAGCTGTTCCACCAGGGTGGCTCTAACCAATCTACTGCAGAGGGGTTCAAACAGAATCTGACTTTTACCATTTTGCATGGACTTTCTGTTCCCCACTTTGCATAATTCCATCACAGTTCACCAGAATTATGTGCCAGTCACTTTCAGTTCTCTCAGAAATCATTAGAAACCAATGTCTGTGTTTCTCTGTTGCTTGCAGGTTCGTTTCTTTCTTTGCAAGCTTCTAAATGCATGCTCCAGCCATCCCACTCCACCAAATAAGAGTATCTTCTATAAAAGAGTTAGTAGAGGTGATATGTCGTAAATCTATAGACTCCTAAGATAAACTTCCTTCTCTTAAAAAGGCTTTCCTAAGCAGTCTACTTTTCCAATGTTTCAAATATTTCACAGTAAACTGAGGGTAAAAAAATGAAGTTTTTAATATTTCCAATAGTCTAAAGTAGATTTCTGATGTTTTAACTAATTCAATTCATTGAATTTTTCTACTTTCTGATACATATTTCAAAGGAAAGAGATGCACAGGACTAATGATCAAGTTCGTCACCAAGTTTTCTGGCCTCCTCTCTCCTATATTATATTCCCAAGGAAAGAGAATGTCTAATGTTACACTTTAGAATTATTTGTTGTTTTTCTGAACAGGTGCCTTATTAAAGATTTTGAAAAGCGGCCTTCGGTCACCCATCTCCTGGACCACCCATTCATTAAAGGAACTCAAGACAAGGTTTTGTGTCTTCAAAAACAGCTGGCCGAGGTGCTCCAAGGCCAGAAGCATCGAAACCCTGTTGCTAAAACCAGGTATGGTTCTCTGTGTCACTCTGGGTGTTTCTTCCTCTGGGTGTTTATAAGGAAGCTGTGCTTGGGTTTACCCCACATTTTAATCCATGACAACTACACCCTCATATTTTTCAGAGTTCCATTCATGTGACTTTAATTAAGCATGTCCCATGAATAAATAGACAGGATTCAGAAACAAACTGCCTATTTGGATTCCTGTGACCAATTTTTCTCAAATGACTGAAATCCCACTGTCCTCATGTTCAGTTGTTAGTAACTGCACGCTGAACAGTGGTAGCCCTAACCTTGAATCCCAACACTCAAGAGGCAAAGGGAGGCAGAGGCAGGTAGACCTCTGTGAGTTCTAGGCTAACCTGGTCTACAGAACAGCCATGGCTACCTACATAGAGAAACCCTGTCTCAAAAACCCAAAATGAAATATAAAATAAAGGGGCTGGTGAGATGGCTCAGTGGGTAAGAGCACCAACTGCTCTTCCAAAGGTACTGAAGCCACATGGTGGCTCACAACCAACGCCCTCTTCTGGTGTGTCTGAAGACAGCTCCAGTGTACTCATATACATAAAATAAATAAATACATCTTGCCCTCAAAAAAAAAAAAGAAATATAAAATAAAATAAAATGTAACTGCAAAACAGTCATGGCTGAGATTATGTGACAAGTCTTTAACTGGCTATTTCAGAGTGGGGAGCTAACATGGACTCTATGAACAGGCCATGTAGAGAGTGTGTGTTAAATGTCCAAGACTTTCTTCAATGGGCTCTGAGCCTGTTCTCTATGGAATCTGTAGACTTATCTTAGTTTTACTTTTCATGTACGTTGTTTATGCTAGCTTGAGCAGCCAGGACTCCTTCCATGTGGCTCTAACCTTCTCCCCCACTTTTGAAAGGGCACATAGTTTTTAAAAATGTTTATTTTTAGGGTGTGGGAACAAGTCTTTAAAACTCTATTCTGTGTGAAATTCTGTAAAACAGATCTTTGATTTCTGTCCAGAGGGTGGCAGAGTTTCTCTTTAAGGAAGAAAGAATTTAATTGCAAATGAAGCTCCCCTACTCGGCAGTTACTTGGTTTTTATAATTCTGGCCACAATGCAGATAAGCACCAGTCCAGTATTATTAAAAGAACATTCAGAATACTGGAGGTGAAGAAACTAACCCAGAGTAAGTCAGTTCTGGAGATATCCCTGGAGGGTGCAGAAACCTGTTTACAAAGGCAGGCTTGTCAGAGATGGAATTTCAAGGTGACTGTGTTGTGCTGATTTTCTCTGTTGTCCCAGGTTTCTGCTTAGGATGATGCAAAGCAAACATTTTCCTATTGGTCCTTCCTGCCATGGCTATTTCTGTGTCTGCGGCTAGCAGACAAGGCAGAGAGACCCATTCTTGTGACTTAAGGCCTTTTGAAGCAGTAGGAACTTTGTGCTTCAGGTCAGGGAACCAAAATCCCACTTTGCTTTCCATTTCTGTACAGCAGCCTGCCCCGCACATTCACACACACTACCAAAATGGGGAGGAGATACAAACACCCAGAAACCCAGGCCCTTAAGCATTTAATTCAGACCCAGCTTCTGGCTCTGTTAGATCAGAGAGCTGTTATCTATCCAGTGGCTTCTAAGGCAGTTCTCAGACTTACCAACCACCATACTTCTGCCCACTTTTGCCTATATGGTTCTACAGTCTCATTTTAAACACCAATTTCCCCTTAGAAGACCATGACGCTACCGTGCAAGCACAGGCCCTTGCTCTAATTACTCTTTGCCAACTCTTTTGATGTCAGATGCCTGGTAGGTGGCAAAGGCTTCTCACAGGGCCTTTGTAATCTCTAGTTTCATTCTGTACTTCGTGTTCCTTTGAACATTCATTACAAAAAATACAACCTCACAAGTACGTATCAAAACATCGAACAGCCCCTTCCTTATGAGGTCAGAAATAAACTCCAAAGGGAACACAGTGGCATCGATACTTACTCTTAGCAGCTAGGAACATGTTGGCTATATAGATGTTTTCTGAACCCACCAGGAAAAGCTCTCAGCTGTCACTTGCAGCTGGCTGGCCAATCTATCTAAAGCTGTGAGTTTCCAGTGAAGGTGGAGAAAACAAGAGACTAACAGAGGTGAGAGCAGGGACAGATGGGAAAATAGCCCCCTCATTTCTTCCCAACGATGCTCACACACCAGGCAGGGCAAACCAATGATTAAAACCATGAGCTCTGCCAGATTTGGGCTGTAGCTTGGCCACTTGCTGAAGAAGTTATTTAACTGTTTATTCTTCTGAACCTTCATCTACAAGATGGGGGTTGTTTTGATTGTGGATTGAATCTACACATAAAAGATTAGGGTGGCTCTGCCTACAGTGTTAGCCATCAATAAATGTTGGTCATAGAAAAATATCTGTGTGTAGACTGTTGAGAGTCCTTCACTTCTCTTTAGTTAGGATTGCTTTCGCTCTGATGAAACACTACCACCCAAACCAACTTGGGGAGGAAAGGGTTTCTTTCACTAACTCCTCATTAGCACTCTTCATTACCAAAGGCAATAAGGGCAGGAACTCAAAGGCGGCAGGAACCTGGAGGCCAGAGCTGATGCAGAGGCCATGGAGGGGTACTATTTACTGGCTTGCTCCTCATGGCTTGCTCAGTCTCCTTCCTCATAGTACCTCAAACCACCAGCTCAGGGGTGCACCACTCCCAATAGGCTGGGGCCTCCCATATCAATCACTGATTAAGAAAATGCCCTCCAAGCTTGCCTCCAGTCCAATCCTATGGAGGCATTTTCTCAATTGAGCTTTCCTCCTCTCAGGTGGCTGTAGTTTGTGTCCAGTTGACAGAAAACTAGCCAGCACAACTACCTTTCTTTTGCCCTCCATCTGTGGACATCCATCTCCTTAATTATCAGAGAAGATCATGAAAATAAACAGTACAGAGACACCAAAGGTTAAAAGTATTGATTTCTATCTCTTTCTCAAAATCAAATTTATTCACTTATTCTCTGTAGAAATGTTTATGTACACGTGTAGGTGTCAAGCCCTAAACTGAGCAGAGCAACCGCAAAAGCACACCAAAACTAGATCTTGATAAAATGCTAATAGCCTTTGTACCGCACAAGCAAGAAGCAGATAAAATGGTGGTTCTCAACCTGTGGGTCTCGATCCCTTCAACAACTCTCTATTTCCAAAAATATTTCCATTATGATTCATAACAATAGCAAAGTTATGACGTAGCAATGGAAATCATGTTACAGTTGGGGGGGGTCACAACAACATGAGGAGCTGTATTAAAGGGTCACAGCATTAGGAAGATTGAGAGGCACTGAGACAAGAGCAGAAGTCTCTAGAGAAGGAGAGGCTGTGGTTGGCCTGGCCCAGCCCCTGGGAAAGGGCACCTGGCTTTGGGATACCTGGGAATGACCGGAAATTGGCCGAGGTAGGATTTAAACCTGTCCTAGCCAGTGGTTTCACATTTCCCTGCCTGCCATATAACCATCATTGCAGAAAATGAGTGGATGTTTGTCATCTCAGCTCCAGCATTCTTGCTTCCTCTGTCTTGTTTGAAAAATCATAAGTGGGAGGGACTTTGAGCGTGATCCTGAAGATCAAACAGAAGATAGGTGGGAAGGAAGTTATTGAGAGAGGGGCAAAGAGAGAACATTGGCAAGGGGCACGCCTGAGCTGGAGAGAGAATGAGAAGACATGTGTGTTAGCAAGCAGCCTTGGAGCTTTGTGGGCTAGGAGGGAGAGAGAAGGTAAGTAAAGGAAAGTCAGGCCATGGGCCAAAGACATCAGACTGTCTTAGGCAGAAGGGAGCCACTGAAGAGTTCCAGGGAGGTCTGTGTCCTAGATTGTTCTGTTGGTAGAGTGGAGCATAGAATGGAGCAGAGCAAGACTAAAGACAGATATTGACCCATCTCAATAGTATATCATGACTTCTGCATAGGTGTCTCCATTAGGACCATGTAGACTGAGTCTGAAGCTGAGTGTATATCCAGAGGATTGCATCAAGCTCTGGCTTTCCACAAAGCTGCTTCATGCAGAAGAGCTACTGTTTAGACCCACAAGAGCTAAGATGGGCCTCACAACTCAAACCCTCCTCCATGCATGGTACACTTCCTGCTGCATTGTGGCTAATCTTCCATGATGCCTGGCCTTGCTTCTATATTCTTTAGTGTCCAGCCTGTCTGTTCATCATAACTGAGATGACCACTTACCCACAGTGTTGTGGCCCAGCACCGTCTTGTCTTCCACCTCTCCCCTGTGAGGGGATTGCAGAGGGATTATGGATCCTCCCATTCCCTTCTGCCTTCTCAGCCCGTGTTTTCCTTAACCGATCTCCCCATTGTGACAGTCACATCCAACTCCTACATCTTTACCTGTTTTTCCCTTATTCCTTGCCTTGTTACTGGTTACCAGTCAATGACGTTCCCATCTCCCACCAATCACTTTGTTAATCCTTCTATTCTCACCTCAGGGCTCCTCAACTAGTTACCCCTGTAAGAACCTTCACTCTGTTGCACCCAAGTTGTTCATAAACAAGAGCAGTAATAACACATACAAACGTTAGACGATTCCGAAGCCATGGTATTGTCAGGACTTAGTGATAGGTTGGTTGGCTGCGTAGCCCTGATTCACACAGAAATCAGAGAAATTACAAAACACTAAAAGATAGCAGTCAAAGGACCACTCTCTTTCTCTATCATATCAAATGTATGTAATACAGCTTCCAGCTCACAGCTTCCAGCTTCCTGCTTTAAGTTGCATCTTCAATAGTCCAAATAGTCCTAGGCTCACTGTCAGAGTCCTGAGAGGCTTCATCCAGCAGCAGAACAGATGCAGAAACTCATAGCCAAACATCAGGCAGAGCTCAGGGAATCTTATGTAAGAGTGGGGGACAGACTTGGGCAAACCAGAGGAGTCAAGGAGACCCTACTAACCTGGCCCACAGGAGTTTACAGAAACTGAACCACCAACCAAAGAGCATGCAGGAGTTGGACCTAGGCTCCTTACACATTTATAGCAGATATACAGCTTGGTCTTCATGTGAATTCCCAACAATTGGAATAGAGGCTGTCTCTGACTCTATCACCGGCCACTGGATCCCTTTCCCCTAGCTGGACTGCCTGGTTGGGCTTCAGTGGGAGAGGATACACTTAGGCCTGCTGAGACTGGATGTCCCAGGGTGGAACAGTACCTAGGTGAGCTTCCCCTTCTCTGAGGAGAAGGGGAGGGGATAATAGAGGGAGGGGTTTGTAATGGTGGGACTGGGAGGAGAGGGGGGACATTTTATATCCCACAATAGGGATATAAAGTGAATAAATAAATAAATTAATTAATTTTTAAAAATATAGGGAAGGCTTGAAAAGATGAAGGGGAGGGATTATATGTAGAGGAGACATTAAAGATAGAAGAGAGAGTTATAGTGGAGCAAGAGAAATGAACCAAGGATCTAAAAGCTGATTGGTTAGTCTTAAAAAAAAACCTCAGTGCTAGAAAGACACATGGAGGTGAGATGAGAATATTCTGACAATCTGAAGGGGAAAGGAGGTGGTGTGAGAAGCTCATGCTGAATGGGCCTTAGCTTTCCAAAGTCTACAAAGGTATCCAGGTGGCCAGTGGCTTTCGGCTCCAGGTACTGTGAGAAGCTCATGCTGAATGGTCCTCAGCTTTCCAAAGTCCACAAAGGTATCCAGGTGGGCAGTGGCTTTCGGCTCCAGGGAGATGCTAACTAAGCCTTTGGAAGTGTCACTATGAGGAATGTGAGAAAGTCATTCAAATACAGCTATGACTTTCCGGAAGTACAGAAGACCCCGGTATAGTGTAACTGACTGACACTCCAATGCTGTGAAGTGGTTAAGAAGGATGCAGAGAACCCCAGAACAGCACAGCACTAAAGGCTTCCAGCAAGGCTCCCGTTGCCTGGGCCATCTGTAGGATCTAGTTACTCTTGACCACAGGTGTGTAGGACAGGGAAAGCAGATTTGGAGGTCAGACAGTGGCTTAATAGCTTGGCAGATGAGTGTGAGTCTAGTCAGGGGCTGGCCATTGACATGATGAAGAAACACAGGTTCAGTGGAGTACAGAGAACAAAGGGAGAGAGGGACTGAGCTCCTGGGAGCCTTAGAGAGGAACTTAGAAATAAGACAGAGCTGTACTCAGGGAAAACTTCAGTGCAATAGAAATTCACATTTTTTTTTTAACATATTGGCAAGTTGAGGAATCCTCAGGGTAATAGGAGGTAATAGAAGGAGGAGAAAGTAAAAGGAGTCAGATGCTTAGGAGGAGGAGGAAGAGGAGGAGGAGGAGGAGGGGGAGGT
>NW_022196897.1:56991504-56998881 GCF_008632895.1 Mastomys coucha
GGAGGAGGAGGGGGAGGGGGAGGAGGGGAGGGGGAGGTGGGAAGAAGGAGGAGGAGGTAGGGTATGTGTGAATGAGCATAGGGGAGAGTGGTGAGGGAGGGCAGAGATAGGGAAAGCAGAACTGAGCAGAAGGAGCTACACTCCCTCCACCAGGATCAAGAGGTATTAAGTTTAGCCTCAGGCTGACACAGCTCTGTTCACTGGCAGCAGCCTCCTTCTCTCCTAGTTAACTCTGTAATTCTTACTGCTATGGGGAAATGGCAGGCGCCCTACTGAGAAGCTGCCTAGGAACCTATAATCCTCCCTTCCCAATCCCAGAGACTCTAAGCAATCAGGGATTGAAGATAACACATTCCATATGATGAACACTAAACTTAACTAAAGGTCGTTAACTAAAGGACCAAACTTGTGTCCCCTCCCCTACTTCTTAGGTATTCGCCTGACTATGAGAGGGTACTATGGGCTGCTTGTCAGTTACATAGTGCGGGGACTTCTCTGAAACCTATATGAAGAGACTTCCCACTTTGCGTTGTGGGCTTGAGTTCTTCTCAGAACCCCTGTCTGCATGTGGTTCTACCAACTCTACTAAATCTCTTACTCCAAAAGCACAATTTGCCTCAGTATCCCTCTTGAATAACAACAATCCCCAAAGTCCTTAACAGGTAGAAAGAAGGTAGTATTATGTCAAGATTCCCTGGGGAAGTGGCCATCTTGGCTATAATAAGCAGATAGAATCAGCGTTCAAATGCATAGGAACAAGGTTAGGCATCACAGGGGTATGGGTACAGTTGGTTACAGTGCAGAGAAGGTGCACCATGTCTGGAGGAGGCCTTGGAGCTATGGGGTCCATCTTAACTCTCATAGATGTAGCTCTTCTGAATGCAGCAGCTGTATGGAAAACTAGAGCTTCAGGCAACATTTTTTCACTTATATACCTGGATCTATATCCATTTACCTTTAGGATTCTACCTGTGCAGTCCTTTGGGGATCCGTAGGCAGAAGGAACACTGTATTAGTGAGATTTGGTCAGTATCATTTCATGATGCTGATAATCACATATACATACATAGCACCTCAAGGGTAACTTAAGTTTTGCCATGGCATATACCTGATTTAGGCACACCAGTTAAAAATCTAAGATGTACACCCTCTTAAAGGAGGTAAGAATCTCTTAACATTTGCAGATAACAGTTTTAAGGCTACAGTGTCTCTTAACTTGTCAGAGAAGCTTTTAAACAATTTAACTTTTTGAGGACACCAGCCCCTATTTCCCTGACCTTCAAAATGCTTTCATTCCCAAACCCATTTAGCAAATCCATGAATTTATTGCTATCACCTGGTATGTGGCCTAGACGTTAAAGATCAGAGCAGTAGACTTGAAGCCGCACGTTGAGTCATTAGGAGAGAGGATCATGGTCTGGAATGTGATGGAAGCAGGGAAGGCCCTAGGTGGCTGCACTATGACCATGAGCTCAGCTGCGAGCCTCAGGAAAATGACAAGCTCTAGTGTGTCCTGCCCCTGCAGGTGGCTAGGGCCTGCTGAGATGACAAATGTTAGATCATCAAAAGCCAAAGGTCTGCTCTAAGTATTATTTGCTAGGAGAATTTAGTAACAGTTATTTTCCCCTGTTATGCTTAATGGCTTTCAGATTCTGCCCTTGTGCTCTGCCCGAGGCTGATTAAAACAATGACTTCAGTTGCTCTGATTCCTTTCAACCTGCAGTGGTGACCTTTCAAAACAGATTTCTCACTGCTCACCTGCCAGGCTTTCCCCAGGCAGCCTTGCTCTCTCCTCGCTCTTCTACTTGCAAACATATGTGGGCATATATACACTTAGTATCCTATACGCCCACGGGCTCCCGGTGCTCTTGTAAATGAAGACCTTCTGAGTGATCACATAAAGTGCTAAGGATGTTGCCCACATTGGAAGTTAAATGTCTTCCTACCTCCCCAACAGAGAAAGAATACATCTGTACCTTGATATAATTAGCATCACTCCCCCCATGTTCCATACCCCACCCCTACACCCCCCCCACATCCCTCATACCCCCCATACCCACACCCCTACACATCCTCCATACCTCACACCCCACACACATCCCCCATACCCACATACCTCCACATCTCCCATACCCACACACCCACACTCCCACCCCCATGCTCCCCACACCCCACATACCCACACTCCACCCCATACATCCACATCCCATACCCCCACACCCCAACACCCTATATACCCACACTCCACACCCCCATACTCCCACACCCCCACATCCCACACCTCCACACCCACACCCCACACCCTACACATTGTGCTTCACTGTGTGAACTGATATTTAATTTTCTGCTTTTGTCTCTGACTCTTGTTGCTGTCTGGAGAAGTATCAAATACTGCTTAATACGATTGATAATACAATGCCAATTTATTAGGCCGAGACTGCATAGGTCAAAAATGGGCAGTTACTATCATGATTTCTGCTCCATTTTCTATTTTCTAAGTTTGTATGTTTGATTGAGACCTTTAACCTTATGTTATAGGTCAGCATCTAGCTCAGGGAGCCATGGGCTCCGAACTCAACTGGTATCTACTCTATATTTGACTCACAACAGAGGCAATAGAATAGAGTCCCATGAGTAATCTGTGGTGGTTTGTCTCCTCCTGGTTCTGTTATTGTATAGTAAAGTCAAATGAAATAGTGCATTCTCTTTGACGCTGAATCAGAGGGTACACTGAACTAGAAGTGATCTGGGTGTAGGATTTGACAGCACAGGCTGGTGCTGTGACTCTAGCCTCACTTTTGAGTAATGTTTTCCTTACTTTTTGGAGCCACTGATTAGGGTCATAAGGGAATGGGCTCTGCCCACAACTATCGAGGCCTTGGACCACTGCCTTTGAGCCTGGGTCCTCTTCCTCATCTCCTTTCTTCCTTACCCCTGCACCTGCGTGCTCTCTGTCCCTAACAGATATCCTCACCTCCTTTAAGCCTGAGAGACACGCTTACTTTTCTTTCATCCTTCCTTTAACACCTTGGGAGGGAAGGAAGGACTATATTCTGGGAATGGAGGAACAGGGGTCACACCAAGTGAAGACTGAAACTCTAGTCAGCACTGCTTAGCAAGCGCCGGGGCAGACTTCCAGAGTCTGGTTCGTTTCTCTTACACACTTAAGCACAGTAAAACTTTGGAAAGAGGTTTCCAAATGACCCTCATCACAACAAACTTCTAGGTGTGGCTATGTGGGAACTCCCATGCAAAGTAGCAAAGCACCCGGGAATCAGTTCAATTGATTGACCAACGGTGCTGAGGCTAAGGGCCTAAGGGAGGGGATTTGTAATAAACGTAAGGATGCAAAGTACATGGGACTCTTTCATAAGGATGGGTTCTAGTCACCAAGAAAGTAAGCTCAGGATAGGGGCCTAGATAATGCTCAGGTTATTTGGGGATTCAGGAAGACTGGCTCCTTAGAATAGCAAAATGATGACAGGTTGTTAGACAGCATCTGCTCTAGCCTTCTGGCTGGCCAGTCATTATCTCCCTTTGGAGAACATAGGCCTGTGTGTTTAATAAATCTGGTTCCTCCAGTGCTTTCTCTGACTCCTACACAACCCAAGCATCTTCTTGTTTGTTTGTTTGGGGTTCTGTTTTTCAAGCTTCTCTGTGGAGCCCTGGCTGCCCTGAATCTCAGTCAGCAGACTAGACTGGCCTCAAACTCCCAGAGTTTCACATGCCTCCTCCTTACAAGGGCTGGGACTGAAGCTATAGACCATTACTGTTCAGCCAAACCCAGGTATTCTTAAGTTGACTAATTTGGTAATTGGAGAAATAGGTCCAATATTATACAATCCATATACACTTTCAGCTTGTTTGTTTGTGACAATGTCTTGCTGTGTACCACATAATGGTCTTGAGATCTTCCTTCTCCTATCTCAGCCTCTCTCTTAGTCTTAGTAGTATTGTTTATTTCATGTTTTTACACTATACTATGGGTTTCAGAACAGCTTACATATTTTAAAAGTATTTATATACCCAAAAGAAATGTAGACAATTAAATTGGGAGGGGGTTTGTAAGAGAACAACAAAGAGTGAGTCTGAATGCTTTGCTTGACATTTGTAACTCTTGTATCAGGTTACCACAGTAAGAGCCAAGATTTTAATATAAAACACACAAACAAACAAGTTAAATATCTGTAATTTTTATATTTAAACAAATTACTCGGCAAGGTCAACAGATGCAGTTCTTAAGTTAAGACACTAGGTGGAGCATGAGAGTTTTGTATCATCTGAGTTTGGAGTTACCGGTGAGAACAAGCTACTTGACTCAAGAAAACAGAAAAATAAAATGAAACTGTTTTAATTTTGTTGATTTTAACTAAAAGTAGAGAAATATAACACTCTTATAAGTTGATCTAACGTCTAAGAATTTTGTAAATGAGATAAGCGTTAGGATTAGGATTTTTAAACTCTCCAAACCCCACAGGAGGGAAATGAAGCAGGCATCCTTTGCAGAGGAACAGTAATTGAAAAGGGCAAATACAGCTACTGGTGTGTTTGTGCTTGTGTGTGTATTTGTGTATGTGTGTTTGTGTGTGTGTACATGCATGCTCGCATGTGTGTGCATTCATATAGGTAAGTGTTCATATGTAAGTGAACCTATATGTGAAAGTGTGTGCGTGTGTATGTGCACGTGTGTGTGTGTGTGTGTGTGTGTGTGTGTGTGTGTGTGTGTGTAGCTCAACTAGTGAACTGGTCTTTATATGAGTGAGAATATCTTATATCAACACCAACGTCTAGATTGCCAACCACAGTCTCCAGCAAGCACCAACTCTAAGGATTAGCTTGCCCATTAGCAGGAGAGGAGGTCATGCAGTGCCAATAATAGTCATTACTATGTCTTTTCCAATTTGTTTTGTTTAAATCCTTGTGGGAAGATTTTGATGAGATTCAAACTCATTGGCATGATTCTTGGAGTTTAGGTGTATGAGACAGACAGACATATATACTCCCATAGCTATAGACAATCTTCTGGTGGGCTTGGAAAATACCGACTTGGATCACAGTGGTGCCAAACTGTGTCTGTGTACACCGAGAATCAGCTTTATGCTGGCATCTATTTGTTTCTGAGGTTGCAGCTGAGGCTTGCCAGTTCTTTTATCTCAAACTGTCTGCAGAAACATCATCTAGAGGGAAGGATATCCCTCCTGGAATGCTTGTAATCCCAGCACTCAGGAAGGAGGATCACAGTGGGACATCATCTTCTATAAATATTGTGAGTTCTAAGAGGTCAGCCTGGGATAAGGAGACCTTATAAAAACAAGTAACCAATCTCCTAGACCCCATATTCTGGCCAAGATTCATTCCAGAAATGCAGGGATAGTTTAACATATAAAAATATGTCATTGTAATCTACCATATAAACAAACTGAAAGAAAAAAAAACCACAATCATCTCATTAGATCCCAAACAAGCCTTTGACAAAATCCAACAGCTCTTTATAATAAAAGTCCTAAGAGATCAGAGATATAAGGCACATACTTAAACATAATAAAGTCAATATACAGCAAGCTGATAGCCAACATCAGAGAAACTTAAAGCAAAAATCAGGGATAAAACAAGGCTGTACATTCTCTCCCTATCTCTTCAATATAGTACTTGAAGTTCTAGCCAGAGCAATAAAGCAACAAAAGGAGATCAAGGGGCTACAAATTGGAAAGGAAGAAGTCAAAATATTGCTATGTGCAGATGATGTGATAGTATACATAAGCATTCCTAAAAAAAAATTCTATCAGGGAACTCCTAGAGCTGATAAACACCTGCAGCAAAGTGCCTATTTACAAAATTAATCCTCCAAATTAGTAGCCCTCGTGTATAAAAATGATAAAGAAGTTAGGGGAACAAAACCCTTCACAATAGCCACAAATAATATAAAATATCTTGGTGTAACTTGAACCAAGCAAGTAAAAGACTTGTATGACAAGAATTTCAAGTCTTTGAAGAAAGGAGTTGAGGAAGATATCAGAAGATGGAAAGATTTCCCATGCTCATGGATCGGTAGGCTTAACATAGTAAAAAAAATGGCCAGCTTACCAAAAGCAATCTCCAGATTCAACGTGATTCCCACTGAAATTCCAACACAATTCTTTACAGCCATCGAAAGGAGAATCCTCAGCTTCAGATGGAAACACAAAATAACTCAGAATAGCTAAAACAATCTTGTATAATAAAAGATCTTTTGGGGGTATCACCATGTGTATTGCTTGTACTACTGGGCAATAGTAATAAAAACCACGTGGTGATGACATAAAAGCAGACAGATTGATCAGTGGAATAGAATATAAGACCTATAGTAAATCTACACACTTATGGACATGTATGGATTTTTAACAAAGAGGCCAAAATTATACAACAGGGGAAAAAATAAACATCTTCAACAAATGGTGCTGATCTAATCGGATGTCTACATGTAGAAGAATGCAAATAGATCTTTATCTATCACCCTGCACAAAACTCAAGTCCAAATGGATCAAAGACCTCAATATAAAACCAGAATTACTAAATCTTATAGAAGAGAAAGTGGGGAGTAGTCTTGAATGCATTGGCACAGGAGACAACTTCCTGAGCTGAACATCAATCATGCAAGCACTTGGATCAACAATTAATAAATGGGACCTCATGAAACTCCTTGCAAAACAACCTTCTGCAAGGCAAAGAACACCATCAAAGGAACAAAATGGCAGCCTATAGAGTGGGAAAATATTTTTACCAACATCACAGCTGACAGAAGGTTGACATCCAAAATATATAAAGAACTCAAGAAACTAGACATCAACAAACCAAATAACTCAATTTAAAAAACAAAGTACAGATCTAAACATAATTCTCAACAGAGGAATTTCTCATAGCTGAGAATCACTTAAAGAAATGTTTAACATCCTTAGCTATCAGGGAAATGCAAATTAAAATTATTCTGAGATTCCATCTTATACTGATCAGACTGGCTAAGATAAAAATCTCAAACAACATCTTATTCTGGCAAGGATGTGAAGCAAGGGAAACACGATTCCATTGTGAGAGTGAAAATTTATACATACAGCCACTTTGGAAATCAATTTGGTTGTTTCTTTTTTTTTTTCAGTTTTATTTATTTTTTTTATTTTAGATATTTTCTTTATTTACATGCGAATTTCTCCATTCCCAGTTTCCCCTCCAAAAAACAAAGAAACAAACAAAAACAACAAAAACAAACCCCTGTTGCCTCCCCCTTCCCCATGCCTGCCACCCTGCCCTCTCCCACTTTCTGGCCCAGGCATTTCCCTACACTGGGGCTCAGAACCTTCACAGGGCCAAGGTCCTCTCCTCCTATTGATGATCGATTTTGCA
>NW_022196897.1:56999572-57046462 GCF_008632895.1 Mastomys coucha
CCACGGAAGGAGTTGCAGAGATTAACTATGGAGCAGAGACTGAAGGAAGGGCAAGCCAGCCTAAATTTGGTGGTTTCTTAGAACACTGGGAATCAAGCTGCAGCTTTGGGATATACCCAAAAGAAGCTCCCCCATACCACAAGGCCACTTGCTCAAGCGTGCTCATAGTAACTAGAAACTGGAAACAACCTAGCTGTCCCTTGACAGAAGAATGGATAAAGAAAATGTGATTACATTTGCACTTGGACTATTGCTCGGGTATTAAAAACAATGACATCATGAAATTCACAGAGAAATTAATGGAACTAGGAAGGATCATCCTGAATGAGGTAACCCAGACCCAGAAAGACAAACATGATAAGTACTCACTTATAAGTGGATATTAGCCATAAAGTAAAGGATAACTATGCTACGATCCACAGACCCAAAGAAGCTAAGTATCAAGAAAGGCTCAAGGGGAGGGATGCATGAATCTCACTGAGAAAGTACAGTGGACGGGAGCTGGCTAGGAGGATAGAAAGAAGAGGGACTGGGGGCGTGGGACAGAGGGAGAAAGTATACAAGAGACAAATGAAATGGGGAAGGGTAGGTATATCTCTTGGATGAGCTAGAAACCAAGGGCAATGGAAACTTCCAGGAATCTAAGAAAGTGACCCTAACTAAGACTTCTAGTAATAGGGGATATGGAGTCTGAATTTGTCATCTTTTGTAACCAGACAAGACTGCCAATGAAGGGATTGGGACACCAACCCAGTCACAAAACCTTTGATCTACAATCTTGTCCTGCCTACAAGATGTGCAGCAGTAAAGATGGAGCAGAAGAGTGGCCAAGCAAAGACTGGTCTAGCTTGAGATCCATGCCATAAAAGGAAGCCCACTACTGACAGTGCTAATGATACTCTGTTATACTTACAGACAGGAGCCCAGCATAACTGTCATCAGAGAGGCTTCACCTAGCAACTGATGGAGATAGATGCAGAGACCACAGTCAAACATTAGACAGAGCTTGGGGAATCCTGCAGAAAGGGAGGGATTATACGAGCCAGAGGGGTCAAGGTACCACAAGAAAACCCACAGAATCAACTAACCTGAGCCCACAGGGGCTCACAGAGATTGAACCACCAACCAGGGAGTCTGCATGGGACTGACCTAGCCCTTGCTGCACATATGCTACTATTGTAGCTTGGCCTTCAAGTGGGACTTCTAACAGTGGGAGCAAGGTCTGTCTCTGACTGTTGCCTGTCTTCGGGATCCTTTCCCCCTACTGGGCTGCCTCATCTAGCCTTAGTAGGAGAGGATACACCTAGTCTTACTGCAACTTGATAAGCCAGAGCTGGTATCTAATATCGAGGGGAGGCCTTCCATTTTCTGAAGCAAACAGGAGGAGTGGATGGTGGCAGGGAGAGGAAGGGGGGACGGGGAAGAACTGGGAGGGAGGGAGGAGGGAAATTTCGGTCAGCATGTAAAGTAAATAACTTAAAACAAATAAAAAAGTAACCAAATAACAAAGCAAACTGTACTTTGGAATACGGAATATTAAAGAGTGTTTTTATTTATCATAATTCAAATTTTTGGGATACATGGTAAGCAATGCCCCACAATAAGAAATTATGCGTCTGAAAAGAGGCTCAGCAGGTAAAAGCACTTGCCATAGAAGCTTGGTGACACATATTCAATCCCTAGGACTCAGGTGGAAGAAGATAACTGACTCCTGGAAATTGTCTTTTGACTTCCACGGGTGCATGTGGACACATGTGTGGATGCACAAGAGTGCACACACACATAAATAAATGTTAACAACACAAGATAGATGATACTGAATTTAAACAAGACGTATTTGCTAACTAAAACTCGCAGAATATTATTTTTTTTAAATTAAACATACATAACCCATATGTTGCCCATTGATGCATGTATGTATTTGGCCAATATTTAGGAACAGGCTCAGAGGACATCCCCAGTGTGGGGACATGAGTGGACACCTTAGGAGAGGAGTTCTTTAGGGGAAAGGTCTCAAAGGAATTTTTAATAAATGAACAAGGTAAATGCAAACCATGACTGACTCTCTTGTATTTACATTGTTCTTTGAAAGTTTCTATATTTTAAAAAAGTATATCAGAAAGTCTAGGTGACAGACACACTATTGTGGATGCCAGCAAGTGCTGGCTGACAGGAGCCTGATATAGCTGTCTCCTGACAGAGCCCAACTAATACAGAAGTAGAGGCTCACAGCCATCCATTGGACTGAGCCCAGGGTCCCCAATGTAGGAGCTAGAGAAAAGACCCAAGGAGCTGAAGGGGTTTATAACCCCTGAGGATGAACAACAATATGAACTAACTATTACCCTCAGAGCTCCCAGGGACTAAACCACCAACCAAAAGAGTACACATGGTGGGACTCATGGCTCCACCTGCATATGCAGCAGAGGGTGGCCTAGTTGGTCATCAATGGGAGGAGAGGCCCTTGGTCTTATGAAGGTTCTATGCCCCATTGTAGGGGAATGCCAGGGCCAGGAAGCAGGAGGGGGTGGGTTGGTGAGCAGAAGGAGGGGAGACGGAACAGGGTTTTTTTTTCAGAGTGGAAACCGGGAAAGGAGATATCATTTGAAATGTAAATAAAGAAAATATCTAATAAAAGAAAAGAAAGTCTGGGTGGTGGCAGGCAGTACAAGGGACATTATTAGAAGGGGGAGGGACACTGTGTCTGTAGCTCAGTGGAAAGTCTATGCTTCAACAAGATGTAGAATGCTCTAAGTCATGGCTCTTAACCTTCCTAAAAGTGTAGCCCTTTACTGCAGTCCTTTATGTTCTGGTAACCCCCAACCATAAAATTATTCCTTTGCTACTTCATAACTGTGATTTTGCCACTGTTATGAATATAGTAATGTCAATATTTGTAATACAAGCTATCTGATATGTGACCCTCAAGAGGATTTCTACTCACAGAGAGTCCTTGCTGTGTAGTCTTAGGATTTTCATTCCTTCTTATGAAACGTTGTGGTCAGGTAAACAGTGACCTTGTGCCACACAAAGCAGAAAATAAAAGTGTAGAAGATACCTCCTAGAAGTGTGGCACCTGGAATTTAGGAAACACAATTGTATGTTTGCTGGATCCAGTTGGTAAAGTTCTTCATGGTGAGGGAATTGCTTAGGACTCCCCTTCCCCTGATGCCTTCACAGGCAGGGCACAGATGTCTGGACTGGCTTTGCTTTCCCTGTCACTGAAGTTGCTAGATGTGTCATGTGCTGAGTTCTCAAGTGAGCTGCCTTTGCATCGCCTGCCTCCTGCTGCTGCGTTCACTGTCATGGTGTTCATGCTCTCTTCATGGTTCCAGGCATGAAAGGATGCATACCGGAAGACCTTGTCGAGTGGAGGATGCTGGCAAATGCTGCCTTGAGGATGACTTGGTCAATCTCGAGGTCCTGGACGAGGTACTGAATACTTAGTAGACAGCTCTCATGAAGAGCTTCTCGTAGGTGGCCTGGCCCTTCTCTTGCCCTTCTATGACTGATCACAGTTTTCTAAAGTCATTCAAAACTTTAATTGCTTGGTTAGCTATGGCGTGATCACTATGACTATGATCCTCCGTGTGCTCACTTAGAGTTTTGGAATGACGGAAGAGTCTAATAAAGCCCCTTATTTCACAAGCCTGACCGACGAAGCCCACCAACTTAAATTCATTTTCTATTTAATAAAAAAAATTGTAATTTACCCTAAAAAACAGCTGCTTGTCCTTCATAAGGAGACACTTCATTTACAGAGACAGTGGAGTAAATATAGTTCAGATTTGAAATCTGTGAACTATGATAATTCTTCATTCAGGATACTCTTCTTTGCTTGAGCTGAACCTCCATCCTGGGGAACCCCAGCAGCACCACCTCAGTCACTAACCTGTAACACCACAGAGTTCAATTCTGTATTCCTGCAATCCAGTAACAAGTATTACTTTTGAGAAATGAAATTCCTAGGGCTGGCAGGACAGCTCAGCTGGGAAGAGCCTGAGGAATGGCTACTCTTCCAAGGGACCCAAGTTCGATTTCCAAAACCTGGGGAATCTGTGCACATACAGTTAAATCTAATTATAAATAGAACCTTCCAATTGAACAGAGACTGCCTCCCAACCCAGCACCCAGGAACAACTCAAATCTTCGTTGGCTCCCCTTACGCCTGTCAGCAACTCTTCTTTCAGCATTCTTATCACTGAGTCTTTCCAGGCACCTGCCATCATTTGAGAGATTTAGAATCATTAAGACTCTGTTAAGATCTGAATGGGCTGCTCTAATCTTTTAGACAAATATTAGTGTAAGGAGCTCATTGCTACTTCCAGCATCTCTGTTTTGATTGGCCATGCTGCTCTCAATGATGTTTCTTCTCTTCTTAGGATACAATTATCTACTGGCTGCAGAAGCGGTATGCAGATGGGCTGATCTACACCTATGTGGGAGATATTCTAATTGCCTTAAACCCCTTCCAGAATCTAAGCATATACTCTCCACAGGTATGAAGACTGCTTTAAAAGCATTTTGTTCCTTCATGAGTGATTAAAAAAAAAATCACAAGGCCAGGCCTGGAAGTGTAGTTTGCTGGTAGAGCAATTGCTTAGCATGCACAGGGTTTTAGGCTCAAATCCACACACTGGAAAAAAAAATCAAATATGCAAATAAAATGAAGTGGCATTAAAATCGTGTAACCATTCTCCTGCCATGGGACTGGTATCCCAAAGTGTAAACAATAATTTAACATAAGTGGGATTTTATTTTTAGGGAGAAATTTCTCAAAGCAAAGAGCAACAATAAAAGTTAGCATGCTTGTTACATACCAAACACTATGTTGAGTTATGTTTGATCATCCTATGAGACAGAAAAGCTGTGACTATTCTTAGGAAGTCACAGAGGAAGAGACACAGCAGAGCAGTGAGTGCCCCTTGCCCAAGCTTGTGTAGACAGTAATAGAAATCAGGGTTCAGAACATAGGCCTGCAGACTCCGAGCCTTCCAGAAGCAGTGAGTTCCCTAAGACAAAAACCCTTGTTTTTCTGGGTAATAGATAGTGAAGGCACTGGATGGTCCAATGGAGCATTTGAAGGATTCTGTCAATGAGTTGTTTCTTCTCTTCAGTTTTCCAGGCTTTATCACGGGGTGAAACGTTCCTCGAATCCCCCACACATATTTGCATCAGCAGATAATGCTTATCAGTGTTTGGTTACTTTCAGCAAAGACCAGGTAAGGACTCACCTCCCTTCTACGAGTTCACAAGGTAAGACATAGCTCATCTTCCTTTTTTTTTTTTTTTTTTTTTTTTTGGTTTGGACCTGTAGTTGCTGAGGCTACCCTGAGAAAATGGGAAATAAAATTGCTGTACAAGGGAACTGGAAGCCTGAGAAGGAGAAAACCATTTGAGATACATAACACACGCATATCAGGAGCACTCATTTTCTCTCACGAAATGCAATAAAGACACTTCTAATACGAACATAATGAGAACATAGAACAGCCACAATCTGATTATGTGCAATGGCTGTAATAAAAATGCAATATATAATGGCATAAATGAAATTCCCTTCTATTAAGATCTCAGAATCTTCATGACTGGGTCCTGTGTATGTAAAATACTGCACTTGCTAGACACCAGGACCTGTATCATCCAGCTGCTGGGAAATTTGATGGTTTAGGGTTAAGACTGATAAACTTTAAGCTCAATGTTACTTAAACATTTTTTTTTAATTGTCTCAACTTGTAATTCACAGCATGGCTTATTCTATTTTTGGCCCCTCCTCCATTTTTCTAGGTTTATTTTCCTTTATTTCTGCATTCTGCAAACAAATAGAGGTAACCTAACTTGGCAAGAAAATTTTATGAGAGCTTACCATGTATGTACTTCCAGAGAACCAAGAAGTCTGATCTTTTGGGTCAGTTGAGGAGAAACAAAATAATACCTATGTCTTGGTTACTTCTCTGTCACTGTGATAACACACCATGGTCAAGACAACCTTAAGAAGGAAGGGCTTCTTTAGCTTGCAGTTGCCGAGGTGTAAGTCTGTCATGGTGGAAAAGCAGAAGCTAACAAGCATGGCTGCTGGAGCAGGAGCCAGGAGCCCCCGCCTGGAACTGCACAAACAAAGCAAAGACAGCAAACGACAAGTGGGTTAGCCATCTTTACTCCCACAGCAAAGACAGCAAACGACAAGTGGGTTAGCCATCTTTACCTCCACAGCAAAGACAGCAAACGACAAGTGGGTTAGGCATCTTTACCTCCACAGCTGACGTGCTCTGTTAGTCAGACAGTATCTCCCAAACCCCCGTAAGCAGCACCACGGACGAGGGACCAAGTGTTCAAGCACCCTAAACTGGGAGAGACACTTCTTATTCAAACCTGCACAGTAGAGCCATGGAACAGCACACGCAGGCTTCCTGATGGCTAGAGAGGAATATCTCTGCATTGTTGTGAAGAGTTTGCAAACTGTCCACAGGTTTCCCAGAGAGAAAATTAGTGGAAAGAGAGAGTATGACTTTCAAATTTGCCTGCTGTGACTTTTTGTTCCCCACCTCCCCCATTTTGTTTCTGACATGAAATTGTGTGTTTCCCAATGCTAAACAGTTTTTTTTTCCAGGGTGCCCTGGAATTCAATTACAATTCAGTGTAATCCTGTCACACTCTGGAATTAGTACAGACCCCACAGGTTATGGGTTACAAAACTGCCTGTGTGTCAGCCTGTGTGTCAGATGCAGGCTACAGATGGAATACCCAAAGAAACTCACAATTCTGCCAACCCACATACAAATTCAGGGGTTCCAACTAGGCTGGCTAATTCACTAGAATAACTCAGAGAATTAAGAAGAACACTGAATTTGTTTTTACTGACATATCAGGATATAACCCACAGCAACCACATGCGAGACATGCATGGGACAGACAGAAGGACAGGTACGGACACATAGGATCTTGTCTTTCACTTGAGCCCTGTCTCCCAGGATCTTCAATACTTCAGTTCAAAACTCACTGAATCTCATTTCTTTAAGATATATATATATTTTATAACTTGGGGATTCAACAGTTAAGAGCATGAGCTGCTCTTCCAGAGAGCCAAAATTCAATTCCCAGCACCTACATGGCTGCTCACAACTACCTGTGACTCCAATTCCAGGGGATCTGATACTCTCACACAGACACACATATAGGCAAAACACCAAATATACATAAGATAAAAATAAATAAATCATTTAACATGTTTTCATAATTCAGGCACTAAGACTGAGATGAGTACATGGTAGACTTGAAAGAATCTTTGTGAAACCCAACACTGTGTGCAGGGAATATATGCTAACAGAATATTTTGAATAATAAAATAAATAAAATGGTTCTTTTCAATACAAGCTTTTATTGACCTCAATTTTCAATCTCTTTGCCTTCCTGGATAATGGAAGAAGGGTCTCAAAGTTTCCATTCCCTGATTACACATCTGTTCTTTCTTAGTTGCTCATCCTTGTCCTGAGACAGTCTAGTTCCCATTTGGAACTACCTTGCTCATAGATGAGGTGTGGCTGCCACTGCTCTTCCTGAGCAGAAGATGTTTTCTGTCCTCCACCAGTCAGAAAATTCCAAGAAGCTGCATGGCAGGAAGCAAGTACAAAGGACAAATACGCTGCCTTTATTCTATCTCATCACTGAGTTCTTTTGTGTACAAAGAGCTCCAGGAAGCATTAAAAAGAACATGGTTCACAGTACAATAAAAACAAGCCACAGCTATAAATATAACCAAAAAAATACATATGTGATCGACCTTAGGCATTGGCAGATATTTGACCTCACTCATAATAAAAGAGACACAATCTAAAACTGCACTGAATACCAGTTTTTACCTATCAGTTTGTCACAAATCCATACACTGTGTGGTGAGGCCACAGGCTACAGACTACTTTCTGTATGGCACCTCCTCAACTCACATGCCCCATGCATGTCTCCCATGTACCAGGCCCTGGATTGTGTACCTTTTCTAATACACCAGCCCCAACTCCACATGCTCTATGTATGTATGTATGTCTCCCATGTAGCTGCCATGGATCATGTACTCTTTCTAACATGCGAGCAAACACAGATTGTTGCTCCAGTGAGTTAGCCAGCTGCTATGATCCCTAGCAGAGCAGCACAATAATAGCTATTTTATAAATACCTTTACCTTTTATCAAATGTTGCCCACTTGGAATTTATTCAGCAGATGAATATGCACATAGATACAATGACCTGTGTATAGGATTATCCATTGCAACATAGTTTGTAGCAAGAATCAATTAACAGTGACACCATTAAACAATGTTCCATAATACTTTGCAATGACAAGCAGCTGTCCTAGCTCTCCACGTAGTGAGAAGAGTTCCAGGATAGAATGGCTGTCCAGTGAAAGATGAGCCATATAGTGGAGGATGTTATATGGAAAACCACAACCCAATGCACATGTTACTTCTGTGTGGTAACTCATTGAATTCCTCCCTTGACTCTATTTTCTGTGTCAGTGTATTGTCATCAGTGGAGAAAGCGGATCGGGGAAGACAGAAAGCGCCCATCTGATCGTTCAGCATCTTACTTTCTTAGGAAAGGTATGGGCCAACCTGCTTTGCGTATCGTGGCTTGAAGCCCCTGCAGAAGCCCTCATAGCAGAAGACAGTACTATTTATTTATTTATTTATTTATTTATTTTACATCAGGAATCACCATAAGAAGATTTCACCTTTTCTGTGTTTGCCTCCTGATAGGCAGGCTCTTAAGATGCCAGCATGCCGTTCTTATGTCATGTAGTGAGAAAAATAATACCAACATGGATTTGCTAGACTATGGGCTAGTAATTACTTTGTGTGTTTCCAATGTATTAGAAACATTGAGCCATTAAGTGAGGAAAGTGGTTAAACACTGACTCAGATCAGGGGGAGCCACTGTGGCTATTAGGAAAATGGCAAGGGGAAGCCATTGAGCAACAGCTAAGGAAAAGGCAAATTCCAGCCTTGACCCAGACATGGAAAGAAGGATTGCAAAATTAGTCAGGGAGTTGTGCATAATATGATTAAGAAAGGGTTTGAGGATTCCTTTATTAGAGTTGAGGTTTATTGAAGAGCATAGTGGAAAAGTTAGAAGATGTCGGTATTTAGAATTCTTTTAAACTGTTAAGTAGTGAACATCTCTCAAAGATGTCCTATGCAATGTAGCCAGGCTTTAAAACTACCACCGAATCTGGCTTTCTGATTCATGGTACCTCATGACTCCTTCACATAAGAAACCCATGCTGGGGATTGACTAACTTTCCCAAAGTAGAGTTGCTTAGAAAGGGAGCCTGGTAGGGGTGCAGGGCAACATTATTGGAATGCTGCTTCTGAAGCCTTCTCTTGAATGCTCTTCATTCCACCCAGGCCAACAATCAGACCTTACGCCAGAAAATTCTCCAAGTGAACTCTCTGGTGGAAGCCTTCGGGAACGCCCGCACAGCCATCAATGATAACTCCAGCCGCTTTGGGAAGTATCTAGAAATGATGTTCACACCAACTGGAGCTGTTATGGGGGCGAGAATCTCGGAGTATCTCCTTGAAAAATCCAGAGTTATACAGCAGGCAGCGTAGGTGCACCTCTATCCTATCATTTTTTCTTTTCTTTTTCTTTTTGCTCTGCCAATACAAATTTGGAGAATTTGGGAATTTTGAAGGTTCCATCTCTCCTCGCTATTTAGTTTCCCCCAATTTTTAAAAGCCAAGGTCCAGTGGTAGCTGATTTGCTTTTTAAGATCATGGATGTTTTACTTGCATGTATGTCTGTGTGCAGTGTGAGTGCCTGTTGCCCTAAGAGACCAGAAGAGGAAGTAAGATCCTGTTTGCACTTTCGCAGTGTGAGTGCCTGTTGCCCTAAGAGACTCTTTGCACTCTGGGAACCATGCTCAAGGGCTCTACAAGAGCACCAAGTCTTTTAACAGCTGAGCCATCTCTCCAGCCCTTCGTGGTAGTTTTATTTTTGTTTTTGTTTTATTTAAAAGACATTAAGGAGAGAGTGCAAAGGGCTGGGGACAGTGATTTATGAATGGTATAACTTGAGTTGGTTGTATAAGGTAGAATCTAACAAAAATTGATTTGCACATACCTTAAAGATCTACTTTAACCATTAAATGTGAAATTCTCAATATCAAAAAGTACTGAAAATATTCCATATATTTTCCTTTCACTTGGGAGAGAAAAGAATGTAATTGTATTAAGTATTCATTACTTTTTTTTGTTGCTGTGATAAAATACTATGATAAAAGGCAGCGAGGCAGGGCTCATTTTACTTTACAATTCCCGTGGAGACACAGTCCATCACGGCTAGGAAAGCATGGGAGCAGGAGCAGGAGGCTGGACGGTCATATTTCATTGACACACAGGAAGTCGAGAGTGAGGATAGGAGATCTGGCCAGGCTGTCAAACCTCAAAGCCTGCCCCAAATGATGCACTTCCTCCAGCAAGGTTGCACTGCCTAAAGTTTTCACAGTCTTCCCAGACAGTGCCACCAGCTGGGGACCTAGTACTCACATATACAAGCCCACAGAGGACCTTATTTAAATCACTACACTCTGTTTTAAGAAAAGCATTATTGCAATAGGTAATAGTATTAATCAATAGGTAATAGTATTAATCAATAGGTAATAGTCAATAGGTAATTGTATTAGTCGATAGGTAATCATATTAGTCAATAGGTAATAGTATTAGTCAATAGGTAATCATATTAGTCAATAGGTAATCGTATTAGTCAATAGGTAATAGCCATCAACAGTATGTCATTCTGGGCTTGTATGCTGCTTCTGACACTCTGAGACCTTGAGCAGGTCACTGAACATTTCTGAAGCTCATTTGTGAAATGCAGATGCCACTGACAATGGCTCCATGGATTTGTTGGTAAGGCTCACAAGTTTATCTGTGTAAAATTGCTTAAAAGCATGCAAGACGATGCATGTTAACAGTATTAGCCACACTTATTATTATTATTGGTTTTGATCACTGCAGGACATCAGAGTTTCTCAGGAGCAGGGCTGCATACACACAACCAGTCAATATTGAATGCCTGCTATATGCCAGAGTAAACAAGACAGACAAAGCCCCTGAGTCCACGGTGGGTTGGGAGAGGGATGAGAGGATCACAGTTGTTATAGGAATAGATAAATAGAGCAGCTGTGATTAGTGCAATAGCTTCCAAGCAAGTGCTGGGGAAATAAACCAGTGAAGAGAGCACACTGCCTGGTTTAGGGAGAAGAGTTGTGTGGGGTTAATGGAGGACAGAGGGGTCCTACCCCATCTACACCATGACCAAAAGCAACTAGAAGAAGAAAGGATTTATTCTGCTTATACTTCCACATCACAGTCCAACAGCAAAGGAAGCCAGAACGGGAACACAAACAGGACAGACACCTAGAGGCAGGACATTTTGCAGAGGCCATGGAGGAGTGCTGTTTACTGGCTTGCTCCCATGGTTTGCTCAGCCTGCTTTCTTACAACAAATGCACCACAGGCCAATATGGTAAGAACATTTTTTCAGTAGAGGTCCTCTTTTCCTAACTAACTCTGTCTTGTGTCAAGTGGACAAGAAACCAGAAACTAGGCAGTACACCTGGGTCTAGAAGGAGAGATGGGTTTCCTGGATTTAGGATGCTTGATCTGAGATCTGTGGATCACTTAAGAGTTAGCCAACAAAACGGGAACAGGAGTGCAGAGAACAAGAGAGGGCACTAAGAATGGACCACATGGAGCCTTGAACCTTTTCTAAAAAGACTAGGAAAGTAGAGTATATTTTCAGGCAGGGGAGTGGTAACCACTAACTTTTATTTTGAATGCTAACTCTGGTTTCCATTGGCCAATGGAGACAAGAAGGAGCCAGATGGATAAGTGTGGTAGAGTAGAGAACAAGAGAGATGGAGTAGTCAGATACTGGGCAAATGGGAGCCACAGGCTTAGGACTAGCTTAAGAATCCAAGCGATTAATGGATGTGGCTGGTGGGGTTTGGCCTGCTAGGTTTGATTTCCAGCACACACACACACACACACAGACACACACAGACACACACACACACACACACACACACACACACACATCCCAGAAGCACCAAACATCTTCATTGCCTTGCACAGCAGAAGCATGTATGAACAATGAACACATGACTGAAGAGATGGAGCTACAGTGTTTGAAGCCCCCCTGTAGCTTCTTGATCACTTGGGTGAATCTCTCTGTCTCTTCCTTCCCATATTGGTATGATTTAAAGTTGAAGATGCTGTCGCTGACAGAACAAGCACTGCCATGTCCTGTGCTCCATGCTCTTCCTGTGGAATGTTGCTCATTGGTGTAAATATTGTCTCACCTTACTTTCTTCATGTGTCATATAGGGCTAATAACACTAACCTTCCAAGGTTGTTATGAGAATTAACTGGGATGGAGAAAGGTTAAGCCTTTAAAATCCAGCAACATGGCTGCTCCGGCTAAAATACAGACATGCTCTTAGTACACACCTTTCATCCTAAACGATGTTGTTGTGCCAGGAAACATCTGGGAACCCCAAAAGACCAACAAGGAGCCAATTCTGGTGCAATCACACTAGGATCTCATTATTGAAGCTTGAGGTTCGGCCACACCACTGTCTCTGATGCCGCAGAATGGAGGGAATAGCCCTTTGCTTAATTTCAGGCAAGCATTTATAGAGACTAGAAGGAGGTATCTAGCCTGACATACATCTGATTGGGGGGCCACTATGGCCTTTAACATGATTGGCTAGTGCAGGGAGCCACACTATAAACTTAACTTCTGTTTTCCTCCTGATTGGTGGTGGTTAGGAAGTGAAGTGTCAGGAGCAGGCTTGTAACTTAGAGGTACAGATTTGTTGGAGAATAACCTGGAAACTGGAGCTAGGTACCAGCCTGTTAGTTAACTTGAGTCCAACCTTAGGTCAGGTTCTCTAAGATGGAGTCTGAACACAAAAGGCTTGGTCTCTCAATGTCTAATTGAGGGACAGACAGAATGGCAATTCAAATTAAAAAAAGATTTAACAGGATGGGATATGGCCAACACTCATAAGAATAGCACAGGACACAGAAGTTATTTAAGAAGAGTCAGTGCAGGTCAGTGCAGGTCAGTGCAGGTCAGTGCAGGTCAGTGTAGGTCAGATCAGTCAGTTGAGTTCAGCTCAGTCAATCAGTACAATGGAGTTGAATTGAGTTCAGTTCAGTTTGTGGAGTTAAGAGGCAGCTTTTAGCAGGACAGTTTTACAGTCAAGTTGCAGAGAGAATAAACTAGACACAGGTTAAAGCAGAATGAGTCAGAAAATGAGAATGAGTTAGAAGATTAGAATAGATTGCTAGAGTTAGTTTGAGGCCAAGCAGAGCAAGTCATTCAGAAGCTGAGAGAACCCAGATTGAATCAGACAGCTTGGAGAGGAGTTTGAGCCAGAACACCTGAGTTGAACCAGCCAGCCAGAGTTCAGAAAGAGAGAGAAAGGGTGAGCAACAATTACACGGGGTGAATTAAAATTACATTGACAGTGGTGGTTCTACACTTTTCTGAGCACACTTGAGTATCCCATCTCCTGGTCCCCCATTTATGAATGAGGTCATATGAAGGTCTGGCATATGTACATTGAATAAACAACCTTTCAGAGGTTGGGCAAGTGTAAGGTAGCCCTCTGAGCCCTTGCCTTACAAATCCCGCTCCAGGTTTCAGGGCTTCATTCACTGTAGTGTTATTTCCCTGGTGTCTTTGCCTTGACTTTGCATAAGTGATTCTCATTCTCAACATTATTCTTTATCCTAGCCCCCTGATTGCTTCTTTTAAAGCCCTCCTCTCAAGCTCCCCTCTTATTTCATTTAATCTGTCTAGAAGGAATGGTCCCAAGGGGTGGGATCCTCTTAGAGCTGTTTCTCTGGCATCCAGCACAGTGCCTGCCACAAATGGCATCCGATACATTTATCAGTTGAATAATAACATTTAAAAACCATTTATGTGCATTTTGTGCCACACTGCATACCTTAAATACACACAAGAAGATTTATTTTAAATAATAAAAATAGCTTGACATGGTGGAATGCACCCGGTAATTTTAGTGCTGGAGAGGTTGAGGCAGGAGGATCATGAGAAGTAAGTCAGTGGCTGCGATGTAGCCTATTGGTAGAGTATTGCCTAGAAAGTGAAAATCCTGGATTCAATTTCCTGTGATAAAAAAATAGATAAATAAAACAATGAAGTAATGTTCTGTGAATGAATGAGGGAGAAATGGCAAGTAGAAGTATCTAGAACACAGTCATAAAACATCCTGAACAGACTGAAGAGGACGAGGATACGTGGGAGAGGGTAAAGGGAGGGCTGGGACCAAGCCATAGACAGGGAAAGAGGAGAGGGAGTCGGATGGGTAGTAGGATTTCCTGCCGAAAGCATATCAGCCTGAAAGACTGCCCTCTTCCAGAGGGAAGAGCGGGATCTAAGGCAATACTTTCCAAAACTGCCCCGAGTATCAGTTTCCAAAGCCCCCTAACCCATGGTGATCTAGCAATGAAATTCATTATAAAAAAGTGATGACACTTCTGGTGTCCTGGCACTGCCTCCTGCTGCACAGTATCTAGGAACGTGCTTCTCAGTTCCTTCTGTGTCATTTGCTGTCACAATGATCACACTGGGCACCCTACCCAGGGTCACTTGGACAAGGAGTGGAGAGACAGACATTTAGGGCATCTGTTGCCCTTGCAGAGAACCCAGCTTGGGTTCCCAGCACCCAGCAAGTTTCTGTTACTCTAGTTCCAGAAGATCCAAAACCCTCTTCTGGCCTCATGGGCACTGCATGCACAGAGACATTTCTACAAAATACCCCCTAAGTCATGAAAACAGGAAAAGCAAGCAACCAAACCAAAACAACAACAGAAGGTGTGGACAGCAGGTGCCATCAGAGACTGAGAAATGACATTTGTAGAGGCGTCTGAAAGCATAGCACCTTGGAAGAGTGCAAGCCCCAGCTCTGAAATGAATTCTTTCTTTATTGCTGAGGGACTCCCACACATTTCCTGCCTGAGGGTAGAGTAAAGCAGGGCACTTGACTGGTCCTGTAGGCCCGCTGAACTTCTCACGCTCCAAGCTACGGGGGCTTGTGCCACAGATGCACAGGACCAGGAGCTTCGTGGAAAGATCGTTGCATGCAACTGAGCTGCTACCTGAGTTACATTAAACTGAATAAACGTTCTTCAGTTTAGAGTGAAGATGCATGTGTCTGGTAAAGTGCTATTGTGATGATTAATATTTTGTCATTGGGATGAAACAGATTTAATTGCCCGCTTATGTAAATTTGTTGTGAAATAATATCTTGTACAGAAAGGAAATGGAATCAATTACTTAGGTCTGGGAAGCCTGCTATAAATTCTACAAATAAAGCTTCTTCCTCGATATGTTTTTTTCCAGGGGAGAGAAAAATTTTCACATATTTTACTATATTTATGCTGGTCTTTATCACCAAAAGAAACTTGCTGAATTCAGACTTCCTGAGGAGAAGCCTCCGAGGTAAGCTTTCTTGAAAGACCCCTTGCTGCTGGTGGAGGAGAGGTCGCTGGCTAAGTTTGAATGAGTGTTCAGTTAAGCAGCTGACAAACCTAGGAGTAAATGGAGCTGGTTCCTTAACTGAAGACTCGTTCTGTAAAGTTAAGTATGCAAGAAGAGTGGAGCGGGCAGGAACCACATCTCAGCCCTTGCAATTTATTTTCCCTCCACCACAGTATTAACCTGTGAAGGGAAGAAACCCAGGTTCCCCTACCCTACTTATGGTGCTCTTTGCTAAGTGAGTGCTTCCTGTATTGGGTCATGTTCTGCTTTATTTAGATATATAGCTGCCGAAACTGAAAGAGTCATGCAGGACATCACTTCCAAAGAGTCTTACCGGAGACAGTTTGAAGTGATTCAGCACTGCTTCAGGATTATTGGATTCGCTGACAAGGTACATGCTTCTTGGCAGGGAAACAAACTCAGTGTGGATGCCCATAGATGTGAGAGAAGATGTGTGTGTGTGTGTGTGTGTGTGTGTGTGTGTATGTGTTCTAGCTTGCTGGACAGCTTTCAAATGCATGTCAGCTGGGAGATAAGGTATGTCTACTCGACATGTGGTCTAAGCATCCAAAACTTTGTTATCTCTGAGAATAACTTGTTTGCAATACAGACTCATGGTCCATTCAAGAATTACTGAATCAGAATCTGAATTGGAACAAGATGCCCAAATGAACATGAATTATGAGAGGCATGACTGTCTTATTGGCCAAGCACCCTAGCAATTATTGATAGGACCAAGCACCTAGCAATTATTACCATTATCATAAACTCACCCTCGTTATAATAACAGATGCCAAAAGAATGCTGGCTTATTTTGAGCTGACATCACTTCTGAAAAGAGGGATATAGGAGTCTATAGGTTTTGCCTAAGCTCTAGACCATATTTTTGCAAGTAGCTCCTTGTGTGTATGACAAACAAATTAAAATTTCCCACCATCCTTGCAGCCACTTTCTCCCTGGTACATTTGTGCATTGCTAACTACGGCTGTATACTAATACCAAGCTCACCATACTACATATAGGCTTTGGCTATTAAATATATGCTAGCATTGCCATGTGCTGTTTGTAACTCTAGGATCAAATATTGTTCCATACTACACTATGTCATAGTTTCTGGGCTTTATGCCATTCAATTTTGTAAGAACATACAGGTTCTTTCTCTTTGCTGGCAAAGAGGGTGAGTGATTAGGAGGAAGATTGGAGTGTTAAATCTTAGAGGATTAGATTACAAAATACTTACCCTGGGACAACCACTCTGGATTAAGATTGCTTCTGTAATCCAATGAGTTTGACTGGTCCTTCCCTCCCTAGAATAGTTGATTTTAGTCCTAATAACACCTTTCTTTTCTTTTTTTTCTTTTCTCTCTCTCTCTCTCTCTCTCTCTCTCTCTCTCTCTCTCTCTCTCTCTCTCTCTCTCTTTTGCTACCTCTTCATTTCATTGTTGTTGGCTTCTCATATACCATAAATGGATAGGGGAAGAGGTATCCCAAAAATCGAGATAAAAATAAAAATATGTTTCTCTCAGGTCCTTTGAGGGCAGTTTAACAGGTCCCTGCATTGTTAAAGGATTTTTATGGTAACTAACTTAACCGAACTCATTTTTATCAATTACACATCATCAGAAGAGTTGATATCAGAGGTGGAAAGGAAGCTGTTTAAAGTACAACTCCATAGTGGAGATCATGCCAAAGTGTGGGACATAATGACCTTAAAAGAGGACGTGATCCATGATGAAGGGAGCCTTTAGGGGAGATGACACTTTGCTTTTAGTTAATAAAAGATGGTGATAGAATGGTATGACGTGATTGGTCCTGGCTTTGGAGGAGAACACACGATAGTATTATTCCAATACAAATAGGCGTTTGTCTTAGTTAGGGTTTCTATTGCTGTATGCTATAAAGTACCATAACCTAACGCAACCTGGGAAGAGAAGGGTTTATTTAATGTTAAAGCTTTGCCTAGGGAACTCAGGGTAGGGATCTGGAGGTAGGAACGGATGCAGAGGCCATAGACGACACCCACTGACTTGTTCCTCATGGCTTGCTCAGCCTAATCTCTTAGAGCACCAGGACCACCAACCCATGGATATTGCCTGCAGTGAACTGAGCTCTTCTACATTAGTCATCAATCCAGAAGACATACCATTGGCTTGCCCACAGACCAGTCTAGTGGCTGTGTTTTTTTTCAGCTATGGCTCTCTCTTCTGAAATGACTCTAGCCTGTGGTGGGTTGATGTAAAAACTAGCCAGCGCAGCTGCTGAAAATAAAACAGATAGTTACGCTTTTCATTCAGTATATGTCATTGAATGAGACCATTCCTGAGTACAGGGTGCTGGGTACAGTAGAAGGAAAGAAAGTCAGTGTACATGAGTATGAAAAAGAAATGAGAAAGATGGCAAACATGCTCAATTGGTGCCTGGTCAACAAACAGCAAGAGTATAATGACCTGTTGTTGTGTATCCTCTCGACCATGTATGTAACTGCAGGAGTGTGATAGGATGTCACTCTGTGTATGCCCCTGTGTGTATCTCCCCAGTATGTAACAGGAGTATGATACTATGTCATTGTGTATACCTTCCCAGTTTATAACAGGAATGTGATGGTATGTCAATGTGTGTATCTCTCTGGTATAAAGCAGGAACGTGACCTTCTGTCACTGTGTGTATCTTCCCTGTGTCCTACATTAATTCATCTGGGAATAACCAGCCCAAGTTAATTAGTAGCTTCAGAAATGCCAGCGAGGAGGTGGATTTTTATCTCTCTGACCCTAAAATCTTTGGTATATCTTTGCAGACAACCTGTTCTGCTGAATTATCTCACTTCATGTCGTGTTTATAAAGTCACAGTAGCATGACTAAATTCAGGAAGACTTGGTTGTATGGAGTCAGACAGCAGATGCCAAATAGCTGACAGGACACAATTTCTCTAACGATTTTCTGCCAGTCATTTCTCAATAGAGCTTAAAGGAACTCGGAATTCAATTAAAATTATTATTTCCAGTCCTTTCTCAGAAGGTTCCTCGTTCCCTGTGGGTACTCAAGTGTTTGCTTGCCCTCCCTCCCTCCCTCAACCCTGTACAACAAGATTACGGCATGCAAACCTTAATGTAGACCTGGGAGGATGGATTTTAATTCCAGGACACAAGCTAAAAGCATTCAAAGGAATGTCTCACTGTGGGAGCACCATGAGGAAACTTCTATGGTACAAGGAGCCCTCCAGTAACTATGTGCAAGGGACTTGGGGGACTTGACCTTAAACCCAACTGAGAAGATCCCGCCTCTTTCATTTCTATGCCAAACCACGCTGTTTCTGTTTAATATCAAATAGTGCTGGTCCTGCCGGTAAACACATTATTCTAACACACTATGTAAGTTGCATTGTAATTATTTAAAACTGCATGGAAACCTGGCTCCTACGTATGATGCTAGAGAGCGGGCATGTTCTTAGATCCTTAGACACAGGGATGAGAGTTAAGGGCCTTAGTGTTCAGGGCAAAATTTCTTTCTTTCTTCAAAATATACCACAAATCAAAGTAATACTTCCAAGGAGAGATTCCAAAGAGCTAGATGTCAAGAGAAAGTCTTGAGGACGGGATGTACTGACTTTTAAGGCTGTAAATGTCACAAGGAGGTAAGGGAGACGTAATAATCCTCAGCTGACCCTGATACGGTGCTTAAGGCAGAACTAGCGAAAAATTAGAGATTTTGAGAAAAGAAAGAGATGAAGTAAATTTCTAGGGAAGTGCAAGAAAGACAGTGGCCTGAGGTGCCTGAGAGCCAGACCGGAATGATTTCAGCAGATCAACACTAAGTAAGTACTCCTTAACTTTGAACTTGGCCTCAATCATCCAAGCAACACTTGCCTAGATATCCGAGAAAAGAAGGCTTCCATGGAGACGCGCTCTCCCCCTCCCCCACTGTAGATGACTAGCGGTATAGACCTGATTGGAGGGCTTGCTAAACTTTCTTGATAAAACTCGCATTCTGAGTAAGGTTTTAGCACTGTATCATTTAGAAGGTTAGAAACTATAAATAAATAGAAAGAAAGACTCCACAGAAAAGGTTGAGATTCCAGAAAAGATTGTGATAAGCAAGGGAAAACAAGTGATGGAAAGTGAAAAAGATCTCCCATGTGATGAAGAAGTTTGGAGGAAGGTGGAGCCATTCATGATAGACACAGCACTCGGGAGGTCTAGCAGAGCTGGGTATGGGCAGCATCTTGAACCGACCTCTGTGGTAGGTGGAAGTCCCTAGGTCTGAAAAGAATGAGTAATGAGCCCCTAAGCGGGGCTAACAGAGTGGTAGGAAATCCCAGGGATATCGCTTGGGGAGCACACTGAGGCTAAATCCTTTGAAAAGAGGATGAGATGGATGTCCGGTCTCTGCTTTCTTCATTGATCCAAGCAAGGAGTCCTGAGGAAAGGGGCACTAGCAGTCCACGTGGTGTTTGACTCTGAACGTTCTCACTGAAGGTCAGAGGCAAGCTTGTGCTTTTGTTGATTCCCTAAGCATAGCGTTAAGAGAATGAGGCTGGAGAAGCAATGTAGAAGGTTGCTCGTCTTCAGAGCACGCTCTCTGGTGGCCATTTTCTTTGGAGTTCATCATCCTACTGCTAAAGTTCTTCAAAGACTTTTTTGGGAAGAAGTCATGGCTTGTATGGTAAGGACTGTGTGCATTCGTTAGAGGAATGACACTTTTCCTTAAGAGTGAGGAGAGTTTCAGATAACCCCTTGAGGAGGCTGGATGCAGACACGGCAGATGTGGAACTTGCTGCTATAGCCTTGCCTTCAAACTCTCAGATCTACCTCTTAAGGGAGTCTCTTGATGTATGCGGCAGGACTCACCCTGTATTGATCACGGTAATGAGGGGCTGTCATGTTAAATCCAGGCAAGTTCTAAAAAAACCCATTTGGTAGGTGTTCTTCTTAGCCACTTTTAAGTTGTGTGATTAAATAGTGATTCTTGAAGTCTGAAACATGACATCTTGCCCTTGATTTAGAAGTTGGAAGAACAGTACTTATCTATGGCAGAAGCCTGGCTTAGAATTCTCATTTGTCTTTGTAGCTTTATCAGGCATCCAGTAGATGTCAGTGTTACAGCCTGCGCTCGGATTTTAGGCTTTACTGAGTAATGTCTACAGGGAGGCTCTGTTTGGGGGGCAGTATTTATCAATGGTCTAGTGACAGTTCCTATTACTTGGCTGCTGTGTAGAGTATTAAATCAAATAACCCGTTTGAATGAAAGTAGTTTAGCATAAAATTCAGAAAATTTCCAACCAGATGTTTTATTGTTTCACATAGAGAAGATGTAAAATTTATATAAAGTATGCATTATTTTTAATCCATAATGCTACTTAGATGTTCAACTTTGAACATGAAAACAGGACTTAGGTAATCTGAATGAGTTTTACTCAAATTTATGCCACTAGATATGTGAGTTTTGTTTTTTTCCAAAGTCCCCTATCAATCTCTCATACCAACTTAGTGAGCTACAGTCTATGAAATCTGTTTATGTAGCATTAGTATCAGATGCTCCAAGTTAAGGGCTCAGTCCCACAATACTGCCCCCACTTCAGACACCAATTGGAAGCTCCAGGCTTCTTACACTTCCGACTGGTTCTAAAGTTACTGGGACCTTATTCTATAGCTTGACTAGTTGACATACCAGCTCACAGAATTCAGGAAAACATTTACCTTAAGACTGCAGACTTATAAAGGTTACAACCCAGGGCCAGCCAAATGAAAATGATTGGGCAATAAATAGTAAGGGGCTCTAGTCCTCTGGGCATGCCACCCTGCTAGCACCCGCATGGATTCACCTATTTGGAAGTTCCCTTATCCTGTTTAGGGCTTTTGTGGAGTTACATACATACATGCATGCATACATACACACACATACACACAAAACTGATTATTGGCCAGTGGTGACTAACTCAATCTGGAGTCCTACCCCTCCCAGAGTTTGTTGGGATCAAGAGACTAAGAGTTCCAAGACTGGTTCCCCCTTGAGTGACCAGTTTCTCCAATTACGAGTCTTACCTAGAAGTCCACAGAACTTCACTTGCTAACATAAACACGGGCATGGTTGAAAGGCACTTGTTGCCACAACGAAGCTCTGTTTACCCAGACAATTTTAGAAACCCTTGTGCTAGGGACTAGAGACAAGATACTTGCTTCTTCTGACATTGTACTATCCTATCTTTCAAACTATGTGCTCACCTCACGCATAACTACAACCTGAGATATCCTAGTGAGTCACCAATGGATGCCCTCTGAGATATTTTATAAAAAGCTATACCCAAAAGAAGTGAGGGAACATCTGTCTAATCTCTCGTTCTGAAGAAAGGCCTGTTTGGGAGCTGGGATTAATTATGGTGGCTAAGGAGTAAGTTAAAGGACAAGGAAGGTCGTTTCCCTCTTGGTCACTATGGTAGGTGACAGAACAGCTCCATTCCACATGATCCTTTGATGCTGTAAAAGTATGACTGAGGCTAGGTTGCTGGAAGTGAAAAAAGAAGCCCAGAGCAAGAGTGCTCATGTCCACAGGGCCTGGAACGGAGGAGGTGCACATCGTTTCACTTGTCTGGTTGTTAATGCTTAGTGACATCATCATCTCTAACTTCAGGAAGAATGGAGGAAGTGTGCATGTTCAGAGAGGGAAGAGAGACTGATGGACAGCTACGGTACTTTCAGTTCAAGGGTGAGCGTTTTGTCAAGTGGCAATGACCTCTGTGCATGGCTCTCAATGTCCTTTTCAGGAGGTACACTCTGTGTACAGAATTCTGGCTGGGATTTTGAACATCGGCAACATTGAGTTTGCAGCTATTTCCTCTCAACACCAAACTGACAAAAGTGAAGTACCCAATTCTGAAGCTTTGGAAAACGGTAATTGATGCTTAAGAGCTTCCTTGTCAGAGTGCATGTGTCCTCTGTCCACAGCTTTTCAAGACGCTGTGGGATATGATGCAGCTGTAACGCATCTCCTGCTAGCTCAAGAAGGCTCTACTGGCCAACATTTCCCAGAAGTCACCCCGAGGACTAGCAGCCTTCACTCCTGCGCTGCAAGTGGCCACTCTGCAGAAAAGCAGTCTGTGCAGAGTAACTTTACGCAGCGGCTCCCTGCCTTGGTTGCTTTTCAAAACCATTTACCTGTTTTAAAGAAATATAAAAGTTTGGCCCCTTTTTGTCTCTATGAAATCAGTATCCATAGGACAGAAAGCAGCATCTACCTGTTTTGTAAGTTCTACCAGCAATCATGGTGAAAGAAGGGGTAAGGATTGTTTCTGGATATAAAGCAACTGCTGGATATGATGCTGCATAGCTACAATCACAGTGCTTGGGACGAGGAGACAGGGGGACACAGGACCTGAGGCTAGCCTAGGCTACAGAGTCCATGTCCCCCAAATAATTGACTAAAAACCTTTTGGCCAATCGATGGTGGTAGCACACACCTTTAATCCCAGCACTTGGGAGGCAGAGACAGGTGAATCTCTGAGTTCTAGACCAGTATGGTCTACAGAGTGAGGTCCAAGAGAGTCAGGGCTACACAGAGAAACCTTGTCTCCAAAAAACCAAACCAAACCAAAGCAAAAACCAAACCAAACAAACCAACCAACCCAACCCAATCCAACCCAACCCATCCCAACCAAACCCAACCCAACCAAACCACACCAAAACAAAACAAACACCTTTTCATGTTAATTTGTAACACTCTTATTTAGGACCTTTACTATCCTATGTGTTTGTGAATGTCTATTCTTGCAATTTATTTGATAAAAAACCATGTCTTCTCCCTTCTCAGACCCACCCCTCATACCTTTTCTTACTAGATACTGTTAGGGAGCTTTCAGATCAGTTTGGGAGCTGTGCTGTCCAGCCCATGTACTTCTTGGAGTCAGGGACTTTGCTTGTTTGTCTTGACCATGAAGCACAGTCTGAAGAACAGAGCCTGGCACACAGTGGGTGCTGTAGTGCTGTTTAGCTGTGTGAAGGGGCCACATGCCTTGGATCATACTTGCTCTGTGTTCCAGCTGCCCGCGTGCTCTGCATCAACTCTGAAGAGCTTCAGGAGGCCCTCACCTCCCACTGTGTGGTCACACGAGGCGAGACCATTGTTCGAGCCAACACAGTGGACAGGGCTGAAGACGTCAGGGATGCCATGTCTAAGGCCCTCTATGGGAGGCTGTTCAGTTGGATTGTGAATCGAATCAACACACTCCTGCAGCCTGATAAAAACATATGGCAAGTCCCTCCTACCCCCCAGAAGCAGAGACCTGGAGTGATCATTCATCTACTGGGGTCAGAGTTTGCAAGAGAGAACCTTAGGTCTACTTGGGATTTCTTTAGGCAAAGGGCTCCCTCTTTCACCTTTTGGAGCATCAGTGGGAACCAGGAGAGTTGAAGCATTTACTCCTGAGAGAATGACTGAAAGCCATTGTAAGGAGGAGGCTTGGCAGGGAGCTGGATTAACCAGGTTCATGCTTGATGTCTACAGCTCCATCAGCTAAGCGGTCTGCCAATTTTCATTCCTGTAAAAGTGAGGTTAACACGCCTTCCTTGGGGCGTTTTTAGAAATAATTTATATACTTGTGAAAAACTTTAAAGCACAGACTTTCTCTTGTTATTGTTATCATAACTTTTTTCTCTCTCCCAGGCTTTAGTCCTTTTCTGTATTGTAGAGGAACCGACACAGTTAAATTCTGAAGTCTTATTAGAATCAGGCTATGGGGGTGGGTAGATGGGAGAATATGTAGCCAAGGTCCCTTTGTGTGCTCTGCATAGAAGCTTCTGAGTAGATTTTTGTTCTGTTTTCTCTTTTTGAATATATATACATATATACATATGTGTGTATATAAATATGTATATATATGTATGTTTATATAGGAAGGGTCTTGCTCTGCAGCATAGGCTGACCTTGAACTCTGACAATCCATGTCTTAGCCTCCCAAGTGCTGAGGTTACAGGTATATCTCATCATGCCTGGCTCTGAGTATGATTTTAAAAAATTCTATTTTTCAGTGGGAGGAGTAGCCCTTGGGCCTGAGGGGGTTTGATGGCCCAGTGTAGGGGAATGCAAGGGCAAGAAGACAGGAGTAGGTGGGTGGGTGGGGAAGCTCCCTCATAGAGGCATGGGGAGGGGGTGGGATAGGTGGTTTATAAAGAGGAGACCTGAAAAGAGGAAAACATTTGAAATGTAAATAAAAATATCCAATTTACAAAAAAGAAAGAAATCTGCTATAAAGCAGAGATGAGTTTTTTTAAAAAAAAGAATTCTGTTTTTAAAGGATTCTATTTATTTTCATTTTCAAAAGAGAAAAAAGGAATTTTATTGTAAGTTTCAAACTGTTGTCCCCGAGGAGGCAGGAGACATCTTTCCCTGCGTGGATCTGGATGGTGGTTGACGTGTGGACTTATAGTCTCATTGTCTTGAGATAGACGTGACTTCTCCTCATTTGTTTTCTTTCTCTGTCACAGCAATGCAGAGGACAGGATGAATGTGGGCATCTTGGACATTTTTGGCTTTGAGGATTTCCAGAGGAATTCCTTTGAACAGCTCTGCATAAATATTGCCAATGAACAGATCCAGTACTACTTCAATCAGCACGTGTTTGCTCTTGAGCAGGTAATGGCTGACCCTAAAGCTAAAGCAACAGGGTGGGGTGGGGGTGGGGGATTGGGAGAGGCTGCCAGGCTGACTACAATTTGAAGCAAAAACCTGGTTAGTCAGGCTGTCAAGTGAAAGGCTACAGAAAAACCACTGGCAAAATAGTCTTGTCAAAATAAACAGTCTAAATTTAGTCTGGGAGGGGAAACAAAGTCCTGATTTCTCTGGAAAAGTATATTCCCTCTCTTGTGTGGAGCTGGTGACAGGCCAATTATTTAATTCTTGCTTCAAAATTCTTCCATGTATGTTGTTGAGTATGTTTCACGCTCTCCTGTTTTGACTACAAATATCTATAATGGTGTCCACAAAGACACAAGGTGACCCTGAGCCTAAGACAGGAGTTCTTAGAACCCATATTCATCTTCATCATCTCCCATTGTCTCTGCATCTGATTCCCAGTAATGGAGAGGTATCCTTGGAGGAAGAACAAATATTCTTGAATTCCCCAGACGTGGAAATCTACTCCTCACATAGTTCAATGGTTAATTTGACAGTCTGAGTGCACAGTATTAAGGCTGTGATGGATAGATTCTTCCATGGCCTAAACATTCCTAGTCATTCACATGTCTGGGCCAGACCCAGGAAGTCCAGGCTAAAATGTCCTGGTGGTACTGAGGCCAGTTTCAGGCCAGAGAGTCCCGGTCCATTTCCCTCCAGATGGAGTACAAGAACGAAGGCGTCGATGCTGTCCTGGTGCAGTATGAAGACAATCGCCCACTCCTGGACATGTTCCTCCAAAAACCCTTGGGCCTTCTGGCACTTTTGGATGAAGAAAGTCGGTTTCCCCAAGGGACAGACCAGACCTTGGTTGGTAGGTACCTTTTAGGAAAAAAGATAAACATGTTGAGTGTGGAACTCCGTACAAGGCTTTTGGTGGATGTGTTTTAAGTTTTACGGAGTTTACCCGTCTTACTTCAGACACTCGGTGGGTTATAAAAGTATGGATCTTGGTGTGCCGGAGAGATGGTGCTGGGGTTAAGAGGACTTGCTGCTCTTGCTATGAACACAGTTCAGTTCCTAACTCTCATACTGGGCAGCTTACAACCAGCTTTAACTCTACTCATGGGGGGTTCAACACCATCTTCTGTCTTACTCTGGAATCCTCACAAATACAGTGCACATTGGAACAAGCAGGAACACACACGTACTCATAAATACACATTTAAATTTAAAAATTGTTTTTAAATGAATTGCAGTATCCTGGTAGAATTTGTGACTTAAATCTATCACCACCCCCAATCCTCTGCCTCCTCCTATTCCTGCCAGCATAGATATGTGTTTGGATCAAATCTACCCCCTATTCCTCCACATTCCAGTTCTTCTCTTATTCCCTTCTACCACTACCTTCCCTTTTCAACATTGTGTGTGTGTGTGTTTGAGAGAGAGAGAGGTGTGTATGTGAGAGAGAGGTGTGTGTATGTGAGAGGTGTGTGTGTTGGGGGGGGATGTCCAACTTCAGAGATGAACACTCCAGTCTCTTCTCTGCACACAGATAAATTTGAAGACAACCTACGGTGTAAGTTCTTCTGGAGGCCCAAAGGAGTGGAACTCTGTTTTGGCATTCAGCATTATGCCGGACCGGTAAGAAGGACAAGAGTTATAGGACCTAAGAACAACAAAACATCCGTGCCCCCACCACCACCACCAGGGCCTCCTCCCTGCCATAGGGATGCTCACGAAACTTCTTTCAAGCTTCACTTTTTTGATTCTAATTGCATTGTCACTGGTGCTGTTTATAGATGTGGTGGCCTACAGAGCTATAACCTGCTTCTTGCCCTAAGGGCTGGCCCAGAACCAACAGGAGCCATACCACAGTCTTTGCAAGGTTTCATGGCAAATGTTCTCATTCTAAAGTCATTTGGAGTGTAGCTGACATAGGATGGTTGATAACACCATAGGGCTTTTTTTTTTTCTTTTCACTTTCAACGTGTCTATGGGCTGTTAGAAATGTCTAGCAAAAGAACATAATCTCAGTCATCCAGATGGTAAGCTTTTAACACATGAACTGGCATTCCCATTGTGTATGTATCATGCTTCCATCTAAATTTAAGTCCTAAAGCTCACTGCTCTGTCTCTCCCAGATAAACCAATTACATTGTGACCAGTTCTCAGGAGGTTTGTTGAGGCCTGAGATCCAGAAAGTGTGTGTGTGTTGGGGGGGGGGGCGTCAATGGAAAGCATTTGTAATTCTTCTGTTGGTCCATAACAAGTCCGAATTATCTTCCACATTTATGTCCTCATTGACAGGACACTGCCTTCCACGTCCTCTGTGCCTCTCTTGCTGTCACTGCTCTTTCTGTCTTGTCTCCTTGTATACATTTTTTTATACCCTGTACCCCTTTTTCTTTTTTCTCCTTTCTAGGATCAATTTCTCTCTGATTTGTGAATTATTTGCTGAATTTGTTTACCACTGATCTTAGTTAGGGTTACTATTGCTATGAAGAGGAACCATGACCAAGCCAACTTTTAACAAAAAGCTTTTAACCGGGGGCTTTCTTATAGTTTCAGAGAGGGAGTCAATGATCACCATGACAGGGAGCATAGTGGGGTGGGGGGGGCTTTGGCTTGACATGGGATTTTGAAACGTCAGAGCCAACCCCCAGTGACACACCTCCTCTGTCAAGGTCATGGCTCCCAATCTTTCCTAAACAGTACCCTAGACAGGGAATCAAACATTCAACCATACGAGCTTACATAGGGCATCCTTATTCAAACCATCACACCACTCCAGGGATTTGTAAAATATCCCTTCAAATATTCAATCCTCTAAGTTGGATTCCCTCATTGCTGAGAACCAAGAACCACTTAGACTCTTAAAGTGATCCCTCAGATCGCATGAGTGCCTTGAGAGGTAGTGAGGGCATGGTGGTCATGAGCTAAAAGCCTACTTGCCCCAGGAGGATGACTGCCTGACCTCATTCAGCCCTTTGTTAAGCTCCTACTTGCCTATCAGTAGAATGGGGATGAGTGTTTCACACATGATGAATGCTCAGTATTTTAGCAGTTTTTATAATATGTCATATCTTCCATAGGGCCCTTTTCTTCAAAGATAACTGGACAGAAAGCTAAGACAAATTGACCTGTCAAAAGTACAACTTCTCTCTTTTATCTGGTGCTTGGTAGTCAAAGGCTTTGTGTTACATGACAGGATGAGTTTATATCCAGTGTTAGGCAATGGCTACTCAGAGAGCCTGCCAGTGTCACTAGCCACAGTCAGTTGCCTCTGTTAACTCGCACACATTGCTGTCTGTCTTCTAGGTGTTATATGATGCTTCTGGGGTTCTTGAGAAAAACAGAGACACCCTCCCTGCTGATGTGGTGGTAGTCCTGAGGACGTCTGAGAACAAACTCCTTCAGCAACTGTTCTCAATTCCTTTGACCAAAACAGGTACCTGAGAACTCTCCAAACTTTAGTCCAGTGCCTACATGAGCCAGTGTGGTGTCTTTCAGTCAGTGCCCAAATACTGTCATGTGTGCACTGCTGGCATCAAGTTTCCCCCCTCTGAAGACTTGCCTTATTTTGTTGTATTTTATATGTCTGAGTGTTATGCCTCTGCACCCTGTGCTTGCCTGGTGCCCACAGAGGTCATAGAGAGAATCAGATCCCCTAGAACGGGACTTAAGGATGGTTTCGAGCTATGATGTGGGTACTGGGACCCAAACCTGAATCCTCTGCAAGAGCAACAAATGCCCTTAACCACTGAGCCATCTCTCCAGCCCAACATTGAACTTTAACCAGGGTCAGGGTTCTGTCTAAGTTCAAGAAAAGAACATGACTATTTCTTTTGTAAATTAACTCCTGAGAAGAATTGCTCACACATACCACACATACACACACACACACACACACACAAAGAGAGAGAGACAGAGACAGAGACAGACAGAAACAGAGACAGACAGACAGACACATGTACACACACAGAGACACACAGAGACATATACATACACACACAGAGACACATACACAGACACACACATGCTCACACCGAGACAGATACACTCCTACACACAGTGGCAGACACACACAGACATGCATGCACACACACACACAAACACAGAGATACACACACACACACACAGACACAGACACTTACATATATACTCATACACACATTCACACACATTCATTCACACACTTTCCATATCAGCTCTTACACTTCCCATCGTCTCTGCCTCCTTTTAACTCCTCTCTTGATAAAACTATATATAATCACTAATTCACACTAAGCATCTAGGCTAGACTTGGTTTACCTAGAATTATGGAGATGATTCTTTGCACTGGTGTAAGATTCCAAGGAAAGGGTGTGTGGTACATCAATGGTCTTCTGATCAAGAGCCCCTCAGAGATTACCTGGTCCAGTTCCCACCCTCTCTCTGACTTCGCTCACCAAAAGACAGCTGAAACTGTCCATCTGTGGGTCCTCATGCCAGGAAGCAGGACGCTAGGGCCCCAAGTGAGAGTTCCCAGATCAATGGATTCTCACTGGACCAAGCTCCTTTGATGGATTGGGATCCAGCTGTCTCTGGGCACATCAATCCTCTTCTCACAGCTCCTTCCTTTTCTGGCTTTTTGTTTTTGTTTGTTTGTTTGTTTGTTTGAGACAAGTTTTCTCTGTGTAGCCCTGGCTGTTCTGGAACTCACTCTGTAGTCCAGGCTGGCCTCGAACTCAGAAATGCTCCTGACTCTGCCTCCCAAGTGCTGGGATTAAAGGCGTGCACCACCACTGCTGGGCTCCTTCCTTTTCCTAAAATCATTGGCACCTATGTCACTCACCTGGGACCTTTGCAAGGTAGGATGGAATTGTCACCATGTCTAATTTGTAGCTGAGTGTATAAATTATGCAGAGTAAATGAAAATCCTGTCTTCGAGAGGAACAAAAAGCTAGTCTACAACCTGTACCCATCTTAACATGAACAAGTAACTCCGCATCCTTCAAACATGTTTCCGTGCTACCCAGTGCTCACCAAAAGTCTGCTGCCAGCTTCCTCTGTAGATGCTTTTTGGCTGCAGCCAGGATTAATCCTATGGATCACTGGGACCCTGTGGACAGCTGTGGGCAGAGCTGGCTGGTGTTTCCCCTCTGGAGTTCAGATTCCTCTGCAGCTCATCTCTGGGCAGAAGCAGCGATAATGCCGTTATTAGCAGGGCTAATAGTCCCTGAAATAAAACCTATCTGGAGACTCTTCTTCAGCTGGCATTTGCACTCTCCTATAAACATAAATAATGACTTGTCAAATCTGTTCCTGATTTTGGAATTTACTCTTTCAACCTGTGGCTGAAGAAAAACAAGTTCATAGTCCTGAGCACTAGGTGGCTCTCTGCAGAAAGCAAAGCTCTGCCTGAGCCTCCTGTTCTTCCTGGAGTCACCCCTAAGCAGGAAAGACACACAGCACAACCTTTTCTATATCTTGATTTAAAATTTTAATTTGTCTCCCAGAGAGCTTTATAACTTTTTCTGAATTTTGCCTGAAAATGGAAGCTCACATCATCTAGGAGTAACAAAAGTGTGTGTGTGTGTGTGTGTGTGTGTGTGTGTGCATGTGTGTGTGTGTGTGTGTGTGTGTGTGTATAAGGGGGGGGAGGGGAGGAAGGAGATGGAAGGAAACAAATGTCCTAGCAAACTCCTCTGTAATTCTGAGCTATGCACGCTGCTGCTTTTTTTAAAATTGTAAATTCACTCTTCTTCAAATTTTGAATAATATTAAAAAGCAACATGTAAGTGTCAAAACAAAAAAGCCAGATTATTTGTTTGCTTTCTAGATTCATGCAAAAATGCCTTCAATTAACTGACACCAAAGTCTTCTGGTTACAACATGCCTATTGAGACAGCAGGAGGTTACAGTAGTTAGTACAGTGTTAGTAGAGAAACCAGAACTTTCTTTCTTGTGCCTTCACTTTCTGCTTCGAATTGGTCCCCAATTTACAATCGTCCTCCCACCTTCATTAAAAAGAGTTGTGTGTCTTACATTGAATGGCAGAATGTTAATGAAGCTTGTAAGATCTGGAACATCTATTACCATCTATCATCTGTCTGTCTATCTAGCTGTCTGTCTGTCATTGTAGTAGAGCCTTTGAAGAGAAGTCTACTTTTTTTCACTGAAATTGAAAGTATTTATTTCAGGTGCATGCTTGTCTCTTTGAAGGGGTGGAAGTGGTTAGACATTGCTGTGGGAGACAAAGAAGGCCCAGTTACTTTGGCAAAATAATTCCAGTGCTTGAAAACCCATTGTTTATGCCATTTTATTTACCCTGCTTCAAAACTTAAATGAATGTCTCATCAGTTAAGAGCACTTACTACTCTTGTAGAGGAACCGAGTTCCACTCCCAGCCTCCATATGGTGGCTCACAAATGTCTATGACTCCAGTCCCAGGAGATCTGATGCCCACTTCTCACATCCACAGGCACCAGGCACACACATAGGACACAGACATACACACAGGCAAAGTACTTATCCATATAAAATAAAATAAATAAATCTTTTAAAAATATAACAACAGACATTACAAGTGGCAGCCTACATGGTCCTGGCCATTCTTGATGCTCTGGCTTCTGATCTGCATGGTGGGCAGCTGGACACTTGCTCCATAGTGGCCGTTATGCTGTGATCTGAATGGTGGGCACCTGGACACTTGCTCCGTAGTGGCCATTATGCTGTGAACTTATGCTTTGCACACTCTCCCATGTACATTCTATTTCACAGTAATATGGGCTTTTGCCGAAAGCTAAGGAAAGCCCCTTAAAATTCAAAGGAAAACTTTAATTTCATTATCAAAGAATTTCTTCCAGCTAAGTTCAGGTTTCAGGGGAGCTAGAAACTGTCTTTTACTTCCAAAGTTAGACACTAGAGTGCCCTAGACACTTTCTTGCCCTTCCAAAGGAGCCCCTTCCCTGGGCATCCTGGAAGGTAACACTCCCTTAAATTAGTGGCTATAGAAAAGATGTGTGGGATGAGTTCCTTATTACTGTTGAAAAGATCAACCCTTGACTGTGTATAACTTTGTAAGCTTTCCATGACTTTAACAAATACCAGAGGTAACCAACTCATAAAGAGAAAAGATTTATTTCTCACAGTGTTAGAAGTTTCAGGGCATGGTCAGTTGACTCTGCTGGCTTGGTACTTGGGTAGCACATCATGGTGGGTTTGCCTGGTGGAGCAAAACCATCTTTGTCTTGAGAGAAAAAAAAAGGGCCAAGTTTCCATCATTGCCTTTAGAGAGACACTTTCACCAATCTGAAGAGCTCTCACTAGTTCCTGCCTCTTAGAGGCTTGCATCTCCTGCCAGTGGTACCAGGGCTGGAGACATTCCACATCCAAGTTACCATGGTAACTGCAATGTGAAATCAGAGATAGTAACAACGAAGCATTTCCCCCAATGCTTCCTCTGGCTTTCCTGTTCTCACTGACTACTAAAGAGACTGAACATGCAGAATGAAATTGTGAGGCCCTGGGTGGCCAGGAGACAGGGCCACTCCTGTGTTCCCTAGCAGCAGCCACATCTGGTGGGAAAGATGCCTGTGCTGGAGGATGCTCTCATTCCAAGGTTCTCAGTCATCACTGGGTAAACAGAGGCAGCCACAGTCAGCACAGATTCTCTCCCTTTTGGCATGCTGCCATGACCATGCTTTTGCTTGCAGATGGACTATTTCAGACATGGTACTATGTGCGTTGTAATTCTTCCCTGTGGTTAGAAGTTCTTAGGTAGTTTTATGGGTACAAATTTGACAAGGCGGCAGAAATACATTCTAGCCTTTCAGTTGGGATTCCTCAAACTGAACGATCCAGGCTGGAGAACATTAAAAGGAAAGATGTCTAGACGGGATCGGGGCATGCTTGGAAAATGTCCTGTTGTTTATTAGTAAGCCGGGGGAAGGTGTAAGAGGCTTGCAGGAAGGAGAAGAGGTTTAAAAGGAACTTGAAAGACTTAGCTCTACATTTGAATCAAAACTCTGCCTTCTGATAGTAGTTTGGGGTTTTAAAGGAGTTAAGAAGTTGGGAGAAGGGCTGGCAAGATGGCTCAGCGGGTAGGAGCACTGACTGCTCTTCCAAACGTCCTGAGTTCAATTCCCAGCAACCACATGGTGGCCCACAACCATCCGTAATGAGATCTGGTGCCCTCTTCTGGTGTGTCTGAAGTCAGCTACTGTGTACTTATATATAATAATAAATAAATCTTTAAAAAAAATAGAAGTTGGGAGAAACTGAAAGGGGGGGGGAGTAAACGAGAGTGTACGTTCTGTAACGTCAAAGAACCCAGAGCTGAGTTCTGCCTCCATTACCTCTGCCTGAGGTCATGTACATCTCTCCTTGGAACTGGAGTTGTAGTAAAAATAAGGCTCTCATTCCCTTAGCTTCCATTGGTTGCTCTTTGTATTGGAGTGAGGAGCGAGTGAGCAGCACCTCTCATGTTATAAGCTGTTAAAGCATGCTCATACTCTCACTGGCTCAGTTCTTCAGTGGAATCCTGATCCTGAAACTCCCAAGCCAAATGGCATGGAGCCCTAAAGAGGGCACCAATGGGCCACCCTGTCTCACAGCTTCCATTTTCCCCTTCTAGCTTGCTCCTCTGCTCTGACAGTTCAGCAGATAGGTCTGGAAGAGGACCAGGACCAAGTGACAGGATCTCAGGGCCACATGCAGCACTATGCCTGGCTCTTTCTGAAGGGGAGGTCCAGATGACTTTTGTCCCATTGGAGGTCCCTGGAGAGCAAGCTCCTTTTCCTCTTCTTCCTGTTTAACCTGAGAGTGGAGTGTACCTTAAGTCTACAGATAATCATGCTGTTAGTAGAAACACCAAGATCTGGTTCCACGCATAAGTACTTTCTAGAAGGAATAAAAAGAAGTTCCAGCCAGAATAGTCAGGGACAAATAGTACTGTAGTATTAATTTAAAAATATATATCATATATCAATTATATATCATATATGGTATATCTTATATCATATATCACATATTCTATATCACATATCACAAATCATATATCATATATTGTATATATGGCATGATAAAAAATAAATTCCAAATAGGTATGTAAGCCAGAAGTGGGACAATTAATTTAACTTAATCAGTACAAGTAAAAGTAGAGATGGAAAAGAAAATTGTGGGTTAAGATGGAAAAGGATGGCTTTGACTAAAGAAAGTCTTCTTGGAGGAGATTTCTCCTCCCCCCAACCTCCAATTAGAGAGTAGAGAAAATCAGGCAGTCTGAGAACGAGGAAGCATTCATCCTTAAACCAGAGACTGTAGACCTCAAGAGAGAGAAGGAGGTAAAGTAGATGCCTAAGTGTACAGAGCACAGAGGAAAGACTTTCAAAACAGAGGGGTAGGTGAGGAGGAAGTAAGATGGGAAAGGCCTGACGGATCACTCAGGGAGGCAGCCTCACCATGCTAGCTAGAGGAGATTGCTGGAGGCAGTCATGAGTCCCTGGGCAGAACCTCAGGATGAGAGAGGTGTGAAGGACTGGTTGATGGGAGGCATCATTTCATTCATATCGTTCCACACAGGCCCAGTCAGTTCAACACATGGCAGCAGCGCGTTAACTGAGAGGCAAGGCTGACAGGCCTTATATTCTCCTAACTAGGAGGCTACCTGAGGGATGGTTCATATAGAAGATGGGTGATCACAGACAGGTGTGTGTGTGTGTGTGTGTGTGTGTGTGTGTTGGGGAGGGGTCTTCTGACAGGTGGAGACTTGTGGCCAAATGACACAAATCTGGGCTGGTTTTGTCACCAATGAGCCTGCCCATGTGACAGTTTCTGATAGTACACAGTGAAGAAGCTGGAGTTGGGAGATACCTGCTCCAAGCTGTCTTGCTGTTGACCAGAGTCACTAGAAAGAGGTCACTGTGGAAGACTAAGGACCTACAGCTATCAAGAGATCCTTCTGGCACCAGCCTGGGGTGGGTGGCATCCTGTGTCAGGCTAAGGGAACACTGACTACTAAAGAGACTGAACATGTACAGTGAAATTGTGAGGCCCTGGGTGACCAGGAGACAGGGCCACTCCTGTGTTCCCTAGTAGCAGCCACATCTGGTGAGAAAGATGCCTGTGCTGGAGGATGCTCTCATTCCAAGGTTCTCAGTCATCACTGGGTAAACAGAGGCAACCACAGTTAGCATGGATTCTCTCTCTTTTGGCCTGTTGCCCTGACCATGCGTTTGCCTGCAGGTGGACTATTCTAGACAGTGGCTGACAGAGTCAGGCACTTAAGATTAATAGGAATAGTAAGTGTTATCACATGGGCTCCTCACACCACAACGGACAACCAGAGCTATGTGGTTAAACACTTTAGTCCACATAGCATTGCTATTCTGCCTTGTGTGGTCATGCTGTGTGCCTCTCTGCTAAGACTGAGCTGCATGAGGTTTAAGACAAGAGCTTTCTGTTCCACATATGTGTGGAGCATATACCCAGCACTCCAATGTCCCCCGCTCCAACCCTCCCCACCATAGCTCCCTTCCACCTCTCCTGCTTCCCAGTTTGTCCTTCAAAATTCAATCCCAGCTTCACTTCCTTGGGGAATTCCGGGATGGGTGAAGTAGAACTTCTGGAATGTGAACTGCTTCGCCTCCTCCCAGCTGCTGGAGTAGAGCTGTCGAATTGAGGCTCTTTGCAGCCCCACAGCCATTTGTGAATAGCATTTCCTGGTAGTTGCAAGAGTGCTTGAAGCACATCAGAAATGTGGACGCTCTGTGATTTACCGTGCTGGCTGCCAGCCTGCCAGAGCCTGGGGTTTCTTTTAATAAACTGAACGTCAGAAGGAACTCCACTCAGAACGCCACATTCGCACTCTAGAGAGGAGTGTAAGGCCTCTAGCACTCACCAGGAAGGCAGATGTGACTACAATCACTCTGGCATCTGAAAGTGATTTTGCAGCCTCCCAGGAAGGAGGGAAGCATGGGGTCTTCCCTGGAGGCTCAGGACAGATGGTGCCAGAAAGCACCGGAGCACAGGAGCAGAGTGTCCTGGGACCCTGGCCTAGGCTCGTTATGGTTGCGTAGACATGAAAACACACCCCAGATCGCTGCTCAGGGTCCATCCACCCTGGGGCTTCAGAGGCCTATGTGTTCCCCAGGGCCCCAGCCTCCATAGGCTGGGTAGGTTGGAGGATGAAGCAGAGTCTGTAGCCATAGAAGAAACCCCACATTCTCCTGGCTCTTTCTCTGCTTGATACTGGCTTTTAGTGATTGTCCTTAAGGATCTGGTCTTCGTTAGATTTCACAAGGCCAAGGGGGTGATGTGGTGGGGTGAAGAAAGCAATTCTCCATGCTTCCCCACCTCCATGCATTTAGGTTTTGATTTCTCTTCTCAAGTTAAGTACAGAAGTTTCAATGTGTCTTTCCTCTTAAAATTCTGTATGCAGTCTCTCCCACCTATCAGCTAGGTTTGGAAAGCAGCCAGTTGGCTGAGGACCCCCTGAACCAGGATCTGACCCCAGCTTCTACTTGAGCTGAGGGACTTTGCACCAAATAAAGCTTCAGTTAGAAGGGACCCCTACCAATCTCTAGTCCAGGTGCCAACTTAGGTCCCAGTGGTTTTAAATGTCAGTTGACTCTTCTTAGAGAAGAACGGAACATGTTAAAAAGTAAAAAGAAATACACAAAATTAATCTCAATTATATATTTAATTCATAGATGAAAATATTATTTAACATATAATCAGCATAAAAGTATGTCTTTTACCTTTGGTAGTGTCTTCAAACTCTCATGTGTGCTTTACACTTAGGGCATATCTCAGTTAAGGCCAGCCACATTTTACATGCTCAGTGGCCGCTGTGTCACTGGTGTAACTGAGGGGAACTATTTCCCTGCCACAGAAGTGCCTCATCCTCAATCTCAGAGAGAAATTCAGACATATCAAGATCACAGAGGTTCTCCAGGAGAAAAGGCCAGGTGATGAGACAGAATGGATTCTTTTCTTTCTAAATGTATTTATGTTTTAAAATATATATGGGTGTTTGTGAGAGTATACCATGTATGGTCAGGTGCCTCTGGAGGTCAGAAGGAGGGTGTCAAATCCCCTGGAGATAGAATATATATATATATATATATATATATATATATATATATATATATATATGTGTGTGTGTGTGTGTGTGTGTGTGTGTGTGCATATATGCATAGATACATATATGTATATGTGTGTATGTATGTATGTGTATATATGTGTATGTATGTATATATAATCTATATATTTATATATATATATATAACATTTTATATATATAATTGATTTCCAACCATTTTCCAATGTGTAAGAGAAATTATTGTTCATAGAGTTCCAGAAAAGTATAACACTTCTATGGCTTTCATCACATATAGACATGTCTAGGATTTTCAGTATGAAATGGTGCTTTTCAAAGCTTCATGGAATAAAGGATTTATGAGATCTGAAGGTATTCAAGATGAATGGAAGGGTGTGTGTGCCTGTGTGTGTCTCTCTGTGTATGCACATTCATTTATGTGCATATATGTTCTGCGTGTGTGCAGGTACACATGCTTCTGCATGTGCTGGAATGGATGTGTGTCCCTGTATGTGAAAGCCAGAGGTCAACGTCGAGTATCTTCCTTGATCTCAATAGTGTCCCCACATTTGCTTAGTTGGTTGGTTTTGGTTTTCAAGACAGGGTTTCTCCATGTAGCTCTAGCTGTCCTGGAACTCACTCTGTAGAACAGGCTGGCCTCCAGTTCACAGAGATCTACCTGCCTCTGCCTCCCCAGTGTATGCCACCATGCCTGGCTTCTACCTTGGTTTTTGAGACAGTGTCTCTCACTGAACCTGGAGCTTACTACCAACTCAGCTAGAATGGCCCCTTGGAAAACTGTGGGATCCTTGTTCTCCAATGTTGGTACTACACGCATATGCTGGCTCAATGGCTTCTTATGTGGGTGCCCTTTAGTGACTGATCCATCCTGCCAGCTCCAAGTAAGGTGTTTTTCATAATAAAAGAAAACGTGGAGAATATTGATTATGAAAGTCCCAAAGCATCCTTACTACAGAAATATCTAGATGGAGCTTACAGATTGTAAGATATTTTTGTGTGAAAACATCTAACGGGTAGAAAGCCTGTGGATCCCACTGAGACATTGCATATCTCCGGCCTTTATTCCCTGTCTTCTTCATCCAGGACTCTCTGCCAATGGTGAGCTGAAATCTGTTTTTCTAAGTTCCTCTGGAGTTCCTAGTTCTAGAGAGGTTTCCAGTGCTGCCCCATTATAGGAGAGAGGAAACAAAACAATACAAACTAACTAAAGCAAAGCCCAGTGTGGTGGCACACACCTTTAAACCTACCACTCAGGAGGCAGAGGCAAGCGGATCTCTGTGAGTTCAAGGCCAGCCTGGTCTACAGAGCATTTTCTGTGAACTGTAAGGACTACACAGAAAAATCCTGTCTTTAAAAAATAAAAAACACAAAACAGATAAACAAGACAAAACCAAAAAACCAACCAACTAAACAAACATAAACAAAGCCTTAAGCAAGTATTAATAATGAGTTTCAAAAAGGGCCCTGATACTGGAAAAATGAGTGTCCATTGTGAGTCAGCTTCCTTCACCCCTGCCCACTCCCTTATGAGTAGTCCCTGCATTGCTCTGAAATCCATTAGGGAAACACCTTTGTATTTAAGTGGCAGTTTAGTTTAGGGCCATTTTGCTTTATTTATTTAAATAAATACCTGTCATGTATACCAAATATAGCACCTCTGATTTTTAAAATGATCAGAAATATATGAAAAATTTGTTTCCATCTTTCTCTACCAGCATTCTCATTCATAGAAAAGAAAAATGTTCCTGTTTAAGATGTAAGAATCCTCTCTTTTATTTTCCTATTCATTTTATGTTTTCATAGCTCACGCTGGAGAAAAGGTCCCACAGCCCTACAGTTTATTAATTTATTCCACTATAAAATCTCTTTATAGTGTGGCTTTCAGCTCACTTCCCCCCACCTGCCTAAAAGGCCCCTTAAAGACAGTAAAGTTGAAACAAAGCCATTGTACTTTTATTGTCTCTACTTAGATATGAATCAAAACTTCACACTCCACCCCACCCCTCAGGAATCTGGGTCATGTTCATAGAATCTGTATTCTTTCTCTTCAGAACCCAGGACCATCTTCTAACAGTCTGGTCCATATGTTAGATACATATAAAGTTAATCATTTTGCTTTGGTGCCAGTGTGTGCAAAGCGAGCTGTAAACCCCAGCTGTGCAGAGTAACAAAGTAACAATTATGAACTTTACTGGCTTGCATATGTGAGACTTCCCTAAATGAAATTAAATGTTGCTCAGCTGAACTGGAGGGTAGGAGGTTGAGAGAAAGGACCACTGAGATTTTAATATCCCAATATTAATAGAATGGGCTCTCTTCCTCACACCCCACAGGGTAGTTCAAATTATAAAGACACCAGATGAACTATCTTCCAGTTTATAACGTTTAGCTCAACCAAACCAACTGATTCCTGGGATCCGCATTTGGCTGATCTAATTTAGTCTGTAAGTGGCCTACCCCCAATTCAGATCATCTATGGCATGCAATCCGTTCCAACAATTTCATCAGCCATCCAGTGGTTTGCTTATAGTATCAAAATGCTGGAAACAACCGGGGTTGAATTCAGACAAGGGGTCCCTGGGGGGAGGGATGGGGGACTTGTCTGATAATTGCTGCTCGGGGCCCTGATCTTGAGCAAGAAGCTTTAGGACCTTTTGCCTCATTTTCCATCTTTGTGGACTGATGAGCTTCATTGTGGCCTTGTATAAGTAATTAATTTTAGACCCTTAGCCTCATGTCTAGAACATAGTAAATATTCAGTAAATGCTAGTAGTTAAGTGGAGAAAAATAATCCAATTTCCACAGTTATCTCCTTATTCTCCAGAAGTTTTAAAGCAAAGTGATGTTAAACAATACTATAAAGTCTGTGTGTTGCTGTGTGTGTGTATCTTCAAAAGATAGGGAAAGAATAATGTAAGCCTTCAACCCTTAAGTCCTCAATTTATTTAATTCTTATTTCCTAATTAATTTTTTAGCCCAACATTAATGACCCCAAGGCAATAGAAAAAAAAATGGATCTTCCATAAAACTCTACTTGGCTGGAGCCCTTAACTGATAGCGTTTTCATAACTCTCGAAATGTATAATGGAGAAATGATGACTTGGCCACGTTTAGCTTCAACTAGCACTTGACCAACTGGAGCCCCAGAGGTCTCATGTGGCTTCCATCCATCTCTCTGGGCTACCAACGACACCTGAATTTCAGCTCTGTTAACCATAACCTGAACAGGACTGCTCTCTTCCCGAGGCACAGCCAACATTGGTCCAGCTCTCTAGATGATCAAATCCAGGTAGTAAAAACATGCAACGGGCTCAAGCCTTCTTCACAAGTGGCAGGTCTGAGACAAACCTGCAGCACTTTGACCCTAGATGTCATGTGTTTAACCATGGTCTCTGCAATGCAAACATGGCACACAGCACAAGCAAAGGATCTGAAATACAAAAAGAGTAGGGCAGGACCAGAGACCAGCAAAGAGCTCAAGACACGTGGAAGGAAGGGAGAGGAGCTGGGGGGATCTGAGGACTCTGAGTGCCTTGTGAGTAAAATTTGGCGCCACACACTTCATTCATGTGTGCACTCACACATATTTATTGTTTGCTATGAGACAGGAATATAGAGCTTAATGCTGGGTATAGAGTGAAAGCGAATGAATATTAGTGCTTGCCCCAAGAACCTTAGAAGCCAAGGAAAGTCAGAGACACCATGTTAGTTAGCTGCCTGGGTAGTTTTTCCATGTGGCATCATTAAGGAATATTTTTTGGCTTTGACAACATGTGCATTGGTGATTTGTCTGCTTATATGTCTGTATGAGGTAGCCAGAACTCCTGGAACTGGAGTTACAGACAGTTGTGAGCTGCCATGTGGGTGCTGGGAATTGAACCCCGATCCCCTGGAAGAACAGACAGTGCTCTGAACTGTTGAGTTACCTCTTCAACCCCAGTTTACAAGTCTTATACCAGGTACTGAAAAAACATTTTCAAATTAATGAAGAGGAACAGAAATAAAAACTTGATGGTTGTTTTAAAAGATATCTAAAAGAAATTAAATCATTTCTGCATCCCTAGAGATTAATATTAATATAAGGTAGAATTTCTGCTGAGAGGACTTGGAGTGTATAGACTAGGTTTAGCCCCTAAGGTTAACATTAAATTACAGTGCTTGTCAGGTAGGTAACCTCTGCTAGCTTTTGCTCTCTATAGCTGCTTCCTCCTCCTCTGCCTCCTCCTTCTCTTCTTCCTCCCTCCTCCTTCTCTTCTTCTTCTTCCCCTCTACCTCCTCTTCCTCCTCCTTTTCCTTCTCTTCTTCCTCCTCCTCCTTAATTGTCTCCTCAGTAATTAATTGCATCCTAAGTTAATAGAAGTGAAAATAGTTTGAACATTATTAAATGACAGCTCTCCTATTTCAAGCTGTCTGGAAATCAGAGAAAGCTTTGGCTTGGGTTCCTTTAAGCACATGGTCTAGAGTTATTCATTATGCAAAAATCCTTTAAGATGTCAGACAATTCAAAGATAATACAGGGGCTGGAGAGGTGGTTCTGTGGTTAAACGCTCTCCTTGAGAACCTGCCTGGGTTTGGTTCCTAGCACCTAAATGACGGCTCATACCATGCATAGCTCCAGTTTGAGGGGATCTCATGTCCTCTTCTGACCTCTGAGGACACCACCAGGTGTGCATATGGTGAACACACATTCATGCAGACAAAATATTCATATACATAAAGCATGTGAATCTGAGGAAAAGTGTTATTTTAAAGCAGTACAAAACCATGAAAGCTGTTTTTTTGTTGTTTGGTTGGTTGGTTGGTTTTTTACGATTCTGAATTTCTCACACGTATCATAAAGATAAAGTTGTATGGTCAGAAAATAGTGAGTGTGTTATCTGTGTTTTTCTTCCTTTCCAGTTCATCCATTCATTATTGTTGATGCACATGTGATGGATGTGTGTCTGACTGTGTTCACTGTGGTATGTGTGCAAGTCAGAGAATGGCTTTTATGAACCAGTACTCTCCTGCCCCTCGTGGTGAAGCAGGTGCAGGCTCTCCCACCTCTGCCATGCTACAGACTGCAAGCTACAAGGCCTAGGAGATTCCAGATGGCTCTTCCGTCTCCATCTCCCATCTTGCTGCAGGAGTTACTGTTCTCTATATTTTTTTTCAGTTGAGCAGGTGTGGGACAGGCTGGTTTCTTCTTTCTTTTTTATTCCTTTACTCCACAAAATGATGACTTTTCTTTCCAAATAATCATCTATTCTCCTTTCACTAGACATTCAGCAATGTCTAAATTGGCAGGGAACTTGTCCACCCATTCTGTCTATTTATTACCTTCAATGCCTAAAATCATAGATAAATGCCAGGAGGGGAAGAAAGGAAAAAAAAAACCACCAAGGACAAAATCTAATAGTACACATTCTCTGCTCCTTGGGCTCCTGGTACCCAAATTCTGTGGCTATTTTAAATTTCCTCCATGTATCAAATCTACAGCTAGTCCTTGTTACAGATTTAAATGGTTATAGAAAGATATTATAAGTGCTTTTTAACATATACAATATTATAATATGTTTTATACAACAACTAAATTTAGCTCCTTATGTTTTATTAGCCACCGAGTAAGAAACTTCAGTGAGTAGGTTTGAGTCACTGCAACCCCACAGAGGCACAGGTTGGGAGCTCCCCACACATTGTCAGCACAAACTATGGTTCTGGCCAAGAAGGAAAGCCAAAGCTTTGGAGGAAGGAAGCCAGGATCAGATAAGTTGAGAAATCAAGTTTGGATCTGTTAGGTCATTCCAAGTGAGACTCTCCATTAGGATTGGGTAAGGATCATCCAACAACAGCTCAGGCAGGTGAAACCAGCAAGGGAGATGATGTGGAAGTGGGATGTAGGGAGATGTGGAAGTGGGGTATATAGAACTCTCTCTCTCTCATCAATCTTTGCTGATACTTTCAGTGAAAGAACTGATAGAACCTTCAAGAAGGTTCCCTCCAGGGAGCATCCACCATTAACTTGGTCAGGAAACTCCCTCAAACAAAGCTGCACCAGAGACAAGACCTGCACAGGCTTTGGTAGGATAGACAGACAGGAAGGTATGCTTTTCCCATTGGCATGAGCTGGCTCTGGGCTGCCAGGCCCTGCAGCAAGCTCAAACAGCCTGGTGGGGCAGCAGAGGGCACTGAAGTCTGTGGAATTACTGAAACCAATGATCACATACTTGGGTACAATTCTTACGAGGTAACTGAAGGTGAAAATCCTCAGAAGGCAGGAAGCAGGAGAATGAGGTGGGAGCCTTTAAGCCCTACTTCAGATTTCTGCATAGGATCTCAATTGTATCAAGGTCTTTTCTCAAGAATTGCACTCCACCCAGGAAACACGTTGGTAATCATGGTTTCCCAGAAGCACAGGAAGAGACAGAAGGGATGCTCAGTGTGAAGATGCTGTCCTGGGTGAGGCACCAAGGATGCTTACCATTTGAAAGGAGTGTGAACACTGTATTTACATATAAATGGAAATGGAAAGTTCTTATAGGTTATGTTTCTGGAAGGTGTGTGTGTGGCAGGCCGGGTGGCTGGGATCTATTGTTTATTTGTGTTGTAAATCCTTTGAAATGTGTTAAATGCTTCCCACTCATTATAAAGCTCCTGCCACCCCGGATTACGACTTTGATGTCACCAATCCTCCTTCAAAGGGTTCTTTGCAGGCTATTAATCACAGTTTAGCCTCTGAAGATATCACCAGAGAAAACATTTGGACATCTCTGTGCTAGACTCACTAAAACTTTGAAATCTTGAGCATCTCGCATAAGCACACAACACAGTCATTCCTTTCATTGACAAGTCTTCCTTCTGTTGCACAAAATAGCTCCGGAAGTAAAAATGCAAACAAACATCTTCACACACTAGGGTTGGTGAAGAAAGGGTGGAGGGTAAATCAGGAAGGGAGGAGAGAGACTGAGAGGCTCCTCCAGGGTAAGACACAGGAATGAGCGAGGCCAGGAGCCTGGCCTGTGTCTGTTCACACTAGCTTTTCACTAAGGGATGCTCACAGAGGGGATGGGGAGATCGCTTCTCTCATCTTCTATGCTTTAAGTCCTACGTGAATTGTTTACAGTAAATGAAAATAATGAGTCTGATGGTCACTTGTCTATGTGCTGGGAGCAGAAGTCTTTCAGATTTCAGATTTTCAAAATTTTAGATTTTGATTTGAGAATATTTGCATCTGCAAAATGAGCTGGCTGGGAGATGTGACCAAGTCTAAACACAAGATTTAGGTTCCACATATACATGGTAAAGTACCTGAAGGCAATTTCTACCATATGTATATATGTGTATAGTATTAGTGTGTGTGTATGTATATACATATATACACATACATAAATTTATGATACAGGTTACATACATATATACACACTTATGTGTACATGTTTTATATATATATACACACATATGTATGTATATACCTCACATACTATATATCAAATACCTATATATGTTTGATCCCCATATCACACACATATACACATACCACACTCTCCATATATAATTCATATAATTATAATATTGTATTATATATAATTATTATCTAACATTGTATAATATGTACATGCATGTATTATGCATGTTATATTACAATAATAATATATATTGTTCCATGCACAAGCCTATACTGTTGTTATACTAGAGACTGAGCCCAGGGCTTCATACATGCTAAGTGTTAGATAAATCTATCTATCTATCTATCTATCTATCTATCTATCTATCTATCTAATATACATATATATTAGATATATATATCTATATATATATAGCATCACACACACATATATACTCTCTTTATATAAGATATTATACAAATAATTACAATACTATATTATTATATATAATTGTCTAATATTATATACTATATACATATGTTGTATGTGTATGTGTGATGTGTGATGCTGGGGGTCAAATCCAGGTAGGCAAGTGATCTTTGAGTTTTATCTCCAGCCCTAGTGTACACAATATACACAGTAAGTTTTTATGTTATGTAGTTGGGATGTATGTAGTTCAGCAGCAGAGCTGAAGAACCGGCACATGGCATATACAAGGCCCTGGGCTCCGTCTCTGGTATAATTACAGTTTTGTGCAGTTTTGTGTAGGGAGGGTCCACTAGTGGCATCCTATTAGTGCTCAAAGTTTTTGGCTCTTGGAACATTTTGGACTTTGGATTTTTACATGTAGGCATGCTTACCTTGTGTTGTTAGACCATATTCATGGTCGATACCAAATGCTTTGAAATTTTTCTTATGGGAATTTTATAGTTTCAAGTCTTATATTTAAGTCTTCAATATTCAACCACTTGAATTAACTTTTTAACTGTTTTAGCTTTGTGGTGTGTGTGTGTGTGTGTGTGTGTGCATGTGTGCACATGTGTGTGTGTGGTGTGTGTGTGTGCATGTGTGTGTACGTACGCGTGTGTGTATGTGTGTGTGTATGCATGTGTACGTGCACATGTGTGCGTGTGCATGCGTGTACGGGTGTGTGTGTACGTGTGTGTGTGTGTGTGTGTGTGTGTGTGTGAAGGCACAGCAATTCCATGGTATGCATATGGAGGTCTAAGGACACCTTGTGGTTGTCAGTTTGCTCCTTCTGCCAATGTGGGACCCAAGGATTGAACTTGGGTTGTCAGATAGCAAACTAAGCCATCTTGCCAGCTAAAAAACTTTCAATTTTTTAAAAAATTTCTTAGGATACCAATCAGAAAACTCAGAAAAACACAAGGATGTAAAAGGGAAAATTGTCCATAACTTGGTTTCTTAACTTTTCCTTCAATTTAAGCTGTTTTTGTTTGTTTGATTGTTTTTTGTTTTTTGTTTTTTGTTTTTTTTTTTTTTGCTCAGGTAATTTGGCGCAAACCAGAGCTAGGATCACAGCATCCTCGAGATCTTTGCCTCCACATTTCAGTGCTGGGAGGGCTAAGGTGAGCAGTTGATTTGTTCCACTGATGGGGCTGGGAGTCAATGTTAATGCCAGAGCAAGCAACACTTCTTTCTCTCCATCTGCCTCTGCCTGCGCAGTCTGCAAAAGTGACCTGCGGTGTTTGGGAAACAAAAGGAATTTTGAAAGTCTAGGAAATTTGAATCATGGAATCCGTGCAATCTTGATAGTCAGAAAAAAATACCCAATGTAGGGGATGATGACATATGTACACAGTCTTGAAAAAAAGATAAATAATTTTCTGTGAGACTAACATAGAAGGTAAGTAAGACCAGACAGAATCAGCAAGGAGGAAAATAACAAAACAAGAACAAAAAACAAAAAACAACTAAACCTGTTCCCTGCATAACTAAAAATGAGTTATACAGGGGCCATGTTAAGAGGGTTCATACATATCCAACCATAAAATAATATCCAGCTGTCTGGCCCTTCCAACTGATGCTTAGACAGGACTTCAAGGAGCACCTGACTGACATTTATTGTGTAGACAGTACTCATTTATCTGTGGTGTGGCTTTCTGGGGCTTCAGCCACCAGTGGCCAATCATGATTTAAATTCTAAAGTATTAAAAGTATTAAACAAGTAACTGGTAAGTTTTACATGTGCTCACCTAAGGACAGTATGGACTCTTTCTCCCCCTCCCC
>NW_022196897.1:57046714-57067195 GCF_008632895.1 Mastomys coucha
CTCCCTCTCTCTCTCCTCCTCTCTCTCTCCTTCTCTCTCCTTCTCTCTCCCTCTCTCTCTCTCCCCTCTCCCTCTCTCTCTCCCTCTCTCCCTCTCTCTCTCCCTCTCCCTCTCTCTCCTTCTCTCTCCCTCTCTCCTTTTCTCTCTCTCCCTCTTTCTCCCTCTCTCTCCCTCTCTCTCCCTCATCTCTCTCTCCCTCCTTCCCTCCCCCCTGGCTCTGATAAGATAGAAATCATCATTTCACCAGTGAATCCACGTCCTGGGTCTACCTACCCTCTAGTCCTTTAGTGGCCATCTCAGTTGTTGGGTTACCTGTGACGTCACAGTGCTTTTTTTCTTAAACCTAATGTTGTCTCTCAAACATGAGATACTGGAAATTTTGATGTGGGGAAAAACAACCCACAAGCTTTCTAATTCTGTTAGTACAGTGCAATTTAGAGTTGATCGTTGTGTTATTAGTTGTTGTTCATCTCTTACTATGCCTTATTTACAAGTTAAACTTTATCATACAAATGTATGCATACGAAAAGTAGTCTGATGAAGCCCACAACTTCAGGCATCCCTTCCAGTATATCTCCCAAGGATAAGATAAAAAAAAAAACCACATCGTTTCCTGAAAACCAACTATCTTAAAGGCATTTAAGTAATAAGTACTTCACATCTCTGAATTTTCTTCCATTTTATTTATATAACATATTAACTTACATAATCAAAAATTATTACTCCAGAATTTGTACAAATGCACATATGTATACTTTCTTGAGAATAAATTATTTGCTTGGAAATAATAGGACTCTAAAGATTTTATCTAACAATAAATTTTAGGCCCAAGTTGCTATTATGAGCTATTTGAATCCTCTAATGTTGTTTCTTTGTGGCAAGATATCAAGACTATTTTCCATGGCTATATGGGCCAATGAGAGAGATGTATGTAAGCGTGTAAGTGTGCCTGAGAACTTCTTGGTCTTACATGAGAATGTGGCTTGTATTAAATGTGGTTGATTCTCATTATTTGTAAAGACTCTGATCTGTAATGACACTGCAAACAGCAATGCTGAACAACTGCCCCTAGAGCGTAACACAGGGTTAGAGTCCAGCAAGAGTCTGGTCAGAGCCAACCTAACCCTCAGATTATATGATTTTGTTTGAAGACACCCAGTTACACACACACACACACACACACACACACACACACACACACTCACAGACACATACAAGCATACATAAGCCAGACACACACACTCACAGACATACACACCTTACAGTCAATCCTGTTCAGTATTTTTATAAAAAAACATATTTCACTCACAGCATCTGTGCCATTAAAGTCACAGACAATTTCGCTGATATTCCTGAGGGAAGCTAGTCAGCACACATATTCTGCCCGAGGCTCATCACCCGCTTCTTGTGTTTAGAAACTCTATACAGCACTTCAGCATTACACTTGGGGCCCCCAAACTGAAAAGTTACCAACAATGCACATATAAGTGCAAAGCCAGAAGCATTTCAATAGGCTTTAAGAGCAGACATGTGTGTGTGGTAGGACAGCTGACCCAGAAGGCCAGCTGTGACTCTGACTCTAACTGGAAAGGTGACAGCATCAGCTGACACCTGTGTTTTCCTACTATGCACATTCTGTGAATGACCAGGAAAAAGCATTGGTGGTTGACATTGTGGCTACAGATAAATTTTAGCAGTCAGGCAAATTAACAACTTAGAATCTACACATTGTGATGGTCTAAAGTGTGTGTGTGTGTGTGTGTGTGTGTGTGTGTGTGTGTGTGTGTGTGATGGAAGGGGTTTCTTTTTTTTTTTTAGTTGTTGGCTTTCCACACTATTCTAAATGATATCATAACACAAAAGGATTTCCTGATGTCTAGATCTCCTTTCTTTCTTACACTTGATTTCTGAATTTGGAGGCCAGCCGATACCTGTGCCCTGCCCTTCAAACCTACAATCCAGCCTGGTGTGGTGTTATGTCCCTCCTTGCTTCATACAGCATTGTCCAGACCTGCCCACCTGAGAAGTGTGCAGTCCAGTGTGTGGTCTACATTTAAAAGCATATATTTGATAAGTACACAGGGCTGGAATTTGTTTGTTCTTTGAAAGCAGGTGAGCTGAAAGTTCTGATTAAGGAATTCAAAAATATGAAAGACAGCAACAGTAAATAAACAAACAACAACATACAGGCAAGCACGGGGCCCACACTTGTCATCCCAGCCTCAAAGCCACAGACACAGGGCCCTGGATGAAGCTGGACTTTGTAAGATATAAAAAGATTACTGTGTGTTTGTCATCTATCATAAAGTTTCTGGTTTAGAGCCCCATTTCAAAAGACAGACTTGGGACGTGGGAAATGAGGAACCAGCGGCACAAGGAAACTGTGTCTAATCAGCCAGACAGAGACACTCAGAAGACAAAATGTAGCAAGCCTTGTTAGTTCAGAATCTTCTCGTGGCCTATATAGCATCCTCTCTTGTGGTGTAAGCATGCCTTCAAGGGGGTAGGGAGGTCCGAGAGAGTGATCTGCCCAGGCTTTATGAAATATTTCAGAGAAGAAAAACAAAAGCCTAGAGGGGCCTTCCTGCTTCTGCTGTTTGCACAGCTGGGGGTGGGGGTGAGGAGGGTGCATCATGCACCCTGGCTGCACTCGTTCTCATAGACTGTTGAAGAGGCAGGCCACAGAGCCTCTGAGAGGGGCCTTTTCTTCTTAAGAGCTGGCTATATCTATCACCTGATAGTAAAAGTTCTTGACAAAGAGCCTTGTCAGGAAGATGATTAGAGACGCTTCTGAGGTTTTAGGATGCAGATGGTGGGCACTTACCCAGACAAGGAAAAAAATTCTTCAGCTTTTCCTTTCCTGCTGAGCTCTGGCTGGTTTGTGGGATTGTTTAGAGTCTGTGTCTTTATGGCAGAGTAAATTCAGTTGACAGATGAGGCAAATCTTTGCGATGATGCCATCCTTTCAGACTTCCTCCATTTGATAAATTATATGAAAGCACACAGATAACAGTGCAAAGAGACAGGAAGGAAAGCTTAGAGATCGGAGCAGGTTTCAGCCCCGGGCATCCCATACACTGGCAGCACGACTGGACCACTGACCTAAAAAAATCTATGAGCATTAACTTTTTCATTGCCTAGTGGAATAAAAACTGTTCTTACATCAGAGTATCATTTTGAGAATTCTGTGACAGTGTGAGGAGGAGAGTGTTCTCCTGTACAATGTACTTGGTATCTGCTTTGAGTTTTGACAGACATCTAAGACTCTGTGTGTTGAGTCTATACGAATATGGAAGCCTGCTCAGTAGTAGGCGACCAGAGTCTGTGACCCAATGAGTTAAGTTATGCATGAGGACCCTGAGCTAGCACCGCACACAAGGAATCATGCCGGAGAGTCATAGCAGCAGAAAGTGAGTGCACTCAGCCCTTGCACACTTACGTTACTGAAGTCCTTAAAGTGGAAATGATCCCAATAGGGAGTCAGTGTTTTGTTTTTTTGGGTTTTTTTTTTTTTATCTGTAAAATGTAGTACTAAACATGTTAGGCAATGAACTACAGACAGGTACTAGCATTCTTATGGTGTGGGTAGTGAAGAATAGACTTTCACTCCTCAATTTTGTGGAAATACAGATGATGGGTAGTCAGATGGGTTTGTACTCACTTGGAAGCCCCTCCTGCCCACAGCAACCTTAAAGCTTTTGGATATGAATTGGCTTTTGCTCTGTAACTTTCCATTTTACTGTTGATTGATCTTAGTAAACTTCAAAATAGTAAGTTTTATTTCTTTAAATAGCGTTGCATCTGATGGTAGGCAGACCCTATTGGTCAGGAGGCTGAGGTGAGACGATTGGATTGCTTAAGCCCATGCATTCTGAACTATTACCAGAGTACCTAGGCATACACCTTAATTCTAGGTCCAAAAAGCCACTCATGCCAAGAGAAAATACATCCTAGATAGATTGATGATGATGATGATGATGATGATAAGTAGATTGATGGTAGATAATAGGTAAAAAGATGATAGACCGATAGAGATTAATAGATAGATAGCCAATAGATTGATGACAGATAATAGGTAGATAGATGATAGATTGACAGATGATAGATGACAGATAAATAGATAGATGATAGATAAATAAATAGATAATAGTAGATAGATGATGATAGAGAAAATGTGCCTTACCTGCAGCAGTAGAAAAGAGACATTTCCTAGAAAGGATAAAACAAAAGCGAGAAAATATACAATCAAATGAAGCTGTGTATCTCAACTACTTGAACTGGGAGCTGAGTCTTTCTTCTGGGGGCTCCCGGGATAGGCCATTTTCAGTCCCAGTCCAGTGCTTTCTGCAGAGATCCAGTTCCTAGGCCTGGCTACAGGAGAAGTCTGAGCAATACAATGACACCTCCATCTCAAATAAATGAATAGGAATTGTCTCAGTCACCAACGTCACTACACTGTCCAACTCTCAAATTTATCATTGAACCAAAGGCTGACCCTAGCCAGGGTCTTCCCTTCAGACCTGATTAGCTTGCCCCAACTCTTACCAGGCCTGAGCCCTATCTGCACTGGAGTGAGAGGGGGAATCTGTAGTGGAGAGCCTTCTGTTGATGAGGGTGGTCTCTCTTTGCTAGCGGTGTAGGGGTGGGGATGCCAATGGAGTTCTTTTCCTTTTCTCTCATGTGTTTAAGAGCAGCCTTCCTTCAAAACACATTTCTCCTTTCCTTTTTTTTTTTTTTTTTTTTAAATAGAAAAAAAAATCCATTGGCCAGGCAGGAATGTCACTGAGCAGCCTGTGGGTGAACTACTCCCACCCGAAGTGCAGCTCACGAAAGGGAAAGCTGTGTAGCCTTGTGCTTCTCTACCCAGCTCACACCTGCCAGCTGTACAGGAGGCTCATTCAGACCTTTCATTGTCTTGAGGCTCTGTCTCCCTAGGTAGCACAGGCTGGCCTCAAATTCACCATCCTCCTGTCTCAGGATTCTGAGTGTTTTGTTTATGAATGTGCATCACTATGCCCAACTACCTAAAGTTTCTGAGGACTTAGAGCCATTAAAACCAGAAGTCAAAATAAAACCTTCAGCCCCAAAGTAGCTTCTTTCCAGTGTTTTATCACAATGACAAATTTCTTTAAAATGGAATAGCCTCACAGGAGTTTGTCCAGTTTTTTTGAATGTTGTCTCTTTTCTCCTCCTCCTCTTCCTCTTTCCCTGCCTTCTCTTTTTTCTAAATGTCTTTCAGAATTCTCCTCACAGTGTACCCAGTTATGTCCTAAACACTTCATTCCCTGAGGTTATTGACAAAACAGACCTTCAGGTTTTGAAAAATGAATGAACTGTCCATACCCTCAGACCACTTCCCTCTTCCTCTGCTTCCAGGTAGACACCCTAGAGGTGATTCGACATCCAGAAGAAACCACGAACATGAAGAGACAAACCATGGCTTCTTACTTCCGGGTATGAAGGTTACCTTTTCTGTGTTCTACCTGTGTCCAGAAAGGACTAGCCCAACCTTCCCATATGTCTTACTCAATTTACTGTTGGTGTAAAGAGAAACCATGACCATGGCAACTCGTATAAAGGAAAACATTTCACTGGAGCTGACTTACAGTTTGGGAGGTGTAGCCCATTTTCATCAATGCAGAAAACATGGCAGCAAGCAGGCAGACATGGTGCTGGAAAAGGAGCTGTGAGTTCTATACCTGGAACAGCAGGCAGAAACAAGAGAAAGACACTGGGTCTGGCTTGAGCAGTTAAAACCCCAAAGCCCACCCCCTGAGACACATTTCCTCCAACAAGGCCACACCTACTCCAAAAGGCCACACCACCTAATCCCTGTCAAGTAGTGCCACTCCCTAATGCCCAAGCATTCAAATATGTGAGCCATGGGAGACAGTTTTATTTAAGCCACCATACCAGGTGAGGTCCAGACAATGACAGAGTCCATGGAATCAGGATCAGACACAAACCCCTTAAGAAAGGGGTGGGAAACCAAATCTACTTAAGAAGTTCCAGGCCAGCCAGACCTCCACAGTGAGACCTTCTTTCAGAAACTAAGGAGAGAAGGAGAAACGAGACGAGGCTGCAGATAAAGAATACCATGCACAGCCCATTTTGTTGTCTGTGCTGGGAGTCTTTGAGCAGCTCCTTGGCTTCAAAGCAATGAGAAACACTTTCCCACCACATAACAGCAGTTAATAATATTTAGAAAGTACTCTTTCAAGTTTGCACGGTGAGAAAAGAATTGGCTTTATTTTCATAGGTTTGACGGACCCATTTGCCTGAGTCCTATTATTCTCATTTCTGCCACCCCAGTCTCTGATATTCTATCTAGAGAAATGCTCCTGCGGTATAAGAACAATACATGTAGAAGTGTTCTATTAAATACACTTATAGTAGATGTAAGGCACCTGGGCCCTTCCACCAATTTGCACTGATCACTATGAAACAATATTTGGGGACTCCTTAGAGATGATGTGCGCTGGGAGAGATGGCTCAGGCAGCTTCGTGGTGGAGATGCTGTTGCTAGGAGAAAGTAGAGCTGATCTCATGGACAGAGAATAAGGTGGTAAGACAGTGTTGGCATAGAAAAGTATTCCATGGGATGGTTTGGGCTAGGGGAGCTAGACCATGAGCTGGAGGACAAGGCAAGCTGAAGAATAGGACTCAGGAATCTGCACCACAGATAGAGGAAGGTTCCTTAATGGAAAGCAATCAGCGTCCAACAAAGATGGCGGTGCTTCATAGGCAGAGTAGAGCTGGGCTCTCAGTGTGAGCAGTGGGGGGGCCTCAGACCTTGAAGTCCAAAACTCCATGAATTCTGCAATCCCTATGACAGTGCCTCCAGCAAGCAGCTCCCAGCGCCTGCTTAATTTCTCCTGGATGTTTGTGATTTCCCTTTCTTCCTTATCTTCCTCAGCCTGGTCTGATTCTCTTTACCAACCCCATGCTTGTCCTTCTAGTATCTGTTGGTGTGTGTGTGTGTGCGTGTGTGTGTGCATGCGTGCATTCCTGCCTGAGTGTGTGCATGCATGTGTTTCCCCTTGAGACTTGGACACTCTTTGACTGTGATTCTCAATGTCCCTACCACAGGACAAGTCTCTAGCTTATAGATTACAGAAATATGACCATGCCAACCAGTATCTTCAAAATACTGGTCTCCACTTAGCTGGGCAGTGGTAGCACACGCCTTTAGTCCCAGCACTTGGGAGGCAGAGGCAGGTGGATTTCTGAGTTCGATGCCAGCCTGGTCTACAGAGTGAGTTCCAGAAAAACCAGGGCTACAGAGAGAAACCCTGTCTCGAAAAAACAAAACAAAACAAAACAACAACAACAAAAAACCCCAAACCAAAAACCAAACAAATTCTAGAGCAGAAAAACAAGATACCTTGGTCTGTTAGGTAAGACCACTTCTGATCACTAAGAGGAATGATTTCATAAGACTAGAACTCATTTTCCATGTGGCTTATAATTTTCTCTGAGAGCTCTAATAATGGACAACCCCAAGAGACACACCCCTGTCCCACAAGCACCCTTCTTGTTGTTCATGTGTTTCTTCTTCTCTGTAAGGTATGTAATAGCTGACTATCATAATCCTTTCCTCTAATAATCTTTCCCCATTCCTCCTCCTCTTCTTCCTCCTGCTCCTCCTCCTCCACCTTCTTTTCCTTCTCTTCCTCCTCCTTCTCCTGCTCCTCCTCGTCCTAGTCCTCCTTCTCCTCCTCCTCTTCCTCTTCTTCCTGCTCCTCCTCTTCCTTCTCTTTCTTCTCCTCTCCCTCTTCCTCTTCCTTTCCTTTTCTTCTTCTCCCTCCCTCATTCTTACTATCAATGTTATCAGTATGATTTGCTGTGACTTTCTGGTGGTTCTAAGGTAAATAAAACAGCACATCCCCATGCTGCGTACTATAGTATGTCATCATTTTGGCTAACCTAGAGCACACTCTTAAAGGGGTTTCTGTCCTCTAGAGATACTGCTTTAGCACCCGGATGTTTAACGAGTGATTTCAACCTTACGGCAGCTGGAGGGAGAACTTACCTTGCCATCTCCTGGTACTGATTTCGTGTTCTTTCTTGACAATCTCTAGTGCTTCACAAGCCTTCCACTGCTCGGCAAGCCCCCGTGAGTGGTGCCTCGCTTCTCATTTCGTGTTTGTTCTCTCCCTGCTAGTATTCCCTGATGGATCTGCTCTCCAAAATGGTGGTCGGACAGCCCCACTTTGTTCGTTGCATTAAGCCTAATGATGACCGCAAGGCCCTGCAGTTCTCCCAAGACAGAGTTTTAGCCCAGCTTCGCTCTACAGGGATCCTGGAGACTGTCAGCATTCGCAGACAGGGCTACTCCCATCGAATCCTCTTTGAAGAGTTTGTAAAACGGTCAGTGTCCTTGGCTGTGCATGTTGTATACCCTCTCTGTCTCTGTCCCCTGTGACTAATTCTTCTCACAAGACCTCTCCCAGAACTTTCCTCTAAACATACAATTGTTATTAATACAAGCTGTCATTTACTTTGTTTAAACGTTGCATTTATATTACTGCAGACAACTCAACAATAGGCCAGGCTGACATCTGATCACATTTAAAAAAATGTTTATACATATTCTATATTGTAAATTCTTAAGTCACCAATTTTCTGGATATTCCACTGTGGTAACAGAAGCAAGCTATACTCTGGGAGGACATGAATGTGCCCCAGCTCCCTTTCCACTCCTAGGGTCTGGTGCAGAATATTATTACAGAGGTAACTGGTCTTAGAAGGTGTCAGAAGAAGCCAGGGCTTCAGTCACCTATAGGACAGCCAAACCAGTGAGCCAGCCTTTCTCTTCTCTGCTCGAAAGGTGAAGATTTTAGGACACAGAAGTAATATGACCTTTCCAAGATCCCATGTTATAAATAGAAGGGCCAGGATTTGAACCCCAGCAGGCCAGCTTCACCCTTTAAATTTTTTTTGTTTTTGTTTTTTGTTTGTTTGTTTGTTTGTTTGAGACAGGGTTTCTCTGTGTAGCCCTGGCTGTCCTGGAACTCACTCTGTAGACCTGGCTGGCCTTGGACTCAGAAATACTCCTGCCTCTGCCTCCCAAGTGCTGGGATTAAAAGCATGCGCCACCACTGCCCGGCCACTCTTACATTTTTAATCTCCCCAATTCAGTGCATTCAATCTGTGTTTATTATGAAATATAAATTACAAAGGAGCCGGGGTTTCTGGATAACCCAGAAGCTGCCTTATCTAAAGACGCTAGCTTGCTCTTCTGTCCACAGCTGGTTCAAGGAACCTGAGGTGTCACATAATCACAGGTAGGACTTCTACTGAAGAAATAACTAACAACACTGCAATAACAACAAAACTCACCTTTGAGAAAGAAACACACCTATCAAAGGATGCTCAGAGTGAAGTAAGAAAAGCTTACAAAATTTGTCTTCCCTGTATTGTCCCTTTACTCCCATTCTGATATATATCAGAATATATATGTATTATATATATATATATATATATAAGTAAAATATATATTGAAAAATGACCTTGAGTATATAATATATTATGTATATCCTAAACATATACATAATTAATATATATGGTATATATATACATATATGTGACACATATATGTATATGTGTCACACACATATCTCTCTATATAAATTCATGCTGGATATTATATATGTATGTGTATGTGTGTGTACAAATATATATATTTGTGTCATTGAATCCTCCAAACTCTGCTAAGTTCCATGAAAAAGTTAAGGGGCAAAAACTCTTGCAATAGATCTTCTAAATTTAAACTAAGAAAGAAATGATGGTTTAACTGCATCTTTTTAAGCCCCCCTTTTCCCTTCAATTTTAAATTTGGAGCTGCATAAGGGGGGAGCAAAGATAATTTTAGCTCACGAATCCAACTATTCTTAGGTACAAAATGTTGAATACATAAAACATTTAAGAAAACAGGTCAAATGCTAAATTGACTGGTACCTCTTTGTTCATGATCAGAAAACCATTAGGCAGATACGAACAAGAGTTTCAAAATGTCAGTAAATTTTGTCAGTATCAAAGATTTCCCGAGCCAGAGAGTTAATTGGTGTTTGGAACCTTTTGAACAACTAAACAACGAAATGGATGAGCTAGCAGTCTCCCCTGATGTTATTCAGCAAATATTCGCTCTTATCTCCCCACTCAGGAATGCTATTTTGTCAACTCTTAGCAGGAAATAGGCAGACAAAGCAATCAAAGGCAGGGAGCAGAGGCGAGAGGTTTATCAAACAGAGGTAAATAAAAGGTAATGTTTCCTTAATGTTGCTCTCCAACTCTTCCTGTTTTCTGATACTCTAGTCTGAAACATGAAAGGTCTTGTTTCTTCTGATTCCGGTGTGCGCTTCTGGAATAGGGACCTTCATCCTTAATCCCCCCATTACTCAAATTTGCAGACTCAGCCAAGCCTGTTTCCTCTCTGTGTCCTTTTTGAATTTTCTGGCAAAGTGCCTTAGGGAGAGCTTTCTCTTCTCTTCCAGTCAAGGGCCTTTGAGGAGCTCATAGACGGAGCAGAGTGAATTGGACATCTTTATCTGTTCTCAGGTAGACACTGAGGGACCCTGTGGCCGTGCTGTGCGGGTAGTAGCTTGACTTACATTTTGTGTCCAGTGATACAAAGCATCTCTCCATGTGATTATTGGTTATTTGTGATAAGTTATTCTCTGCTGGTGAAATGACTAAATTCAAGCCAGATTAGAGTATTTAAAGGAAGGTTTACTGGGAAGCTGCTCTCAGACAGGCCGGTTTACTGGTTCTAAGGAATGAGGCTAGGGAAATTGCCATGGGAATGGAGACAGAGGGGAGGGGGAAGAAAAAGAAAGAGCAAGTGGACATAGGGAGAGAGAAAATGCCAGGGAGACAGGGAGAGAGGGGGAGACTGAAATGTCTGTGTCAAATAGGAAGAAGCTTCTGGTGAAGGAGAAGCCCAGCCCCTCGGCTGGGAAGTTCAGGACAGCAGACAGGGTATGCCAGTCATGCCCTCTAACAGATAGGGACTGAGGGATGCTGGGAGAACCTGGAGGTTAGGTCTGCTTTGGTATGTAAAATATTTACCTCATCTACTTGTCCTGAATTCCATCATCCCAGCCTTTGTTGTTAACAAATGAGTAAGGGGATAATATCATCTATGACTACTTTCTGCTGACACTGGGGCATTGTTATGGGGAGGGGTTCCAAAAGCTAGAATGTCGGCCAGCTTTGGGAAGAGCAGCAGGCAATTGTCCAAGCACTGCAGGACTATCTTGGGGCTAGGGACGAGAAGAGCCAGTTGAAGCAGCTTGTGAGACTATCGTGGAACATCTGCGGGTAGCCACTGCAGAGCTCTCCTGGATGCAGGGAACACCTGGACATGGCGGTATGGTAGAACAGATATGTATGTTAGGGGCAGAAGATAAAGTTGGGGGTTTAAGGGATTTTTTCCCCTCAGGTGTACATTTGAAACTTTTAGGCCCAAGGTCTTGGTAGTTGGAGGTAGGTGGAGGAGACTCCCAGGACCAGGGAAAGGGGAATAGTCAGGTGGGGAGGGAAACAGGCCCTTGATTGACAGTACTTATCTGGAGGCCATTTGGCCTGTGAGAAGTAGATTTGTGTGGATTCCCTGAAGCTTGTAAGAATTTTTTTAAGTTTACAAAAAGAGATACATTTTAGATATGTTAGTATTACCACTGTTAAAATGCTAAAGCTCTGAACTTGGAAGTCTCAGTATATCAGTAGCACAGTGAGGGGAAGAAGTCGGAAACATTTTTCACTCCTTTTATATACCTTAAATCACCCTCTTATCACCATTGAAGTTTTTCCCGTCTTCCAACCTTCATACCTTGCATTTACCAACTTAGAACAACTTCCTAGACCCTCAAACACGCCTTTTTTCACCAATCAAGTCCACAAACCCCTCAGAGACCTGAGAAGGACAAATTATGATCTAAATGGTCATAGACTAGTCCCAAGTCCACTACTTAGATAGTTATCCCAGGTTCCTGTTGTTTACATGGCTTCGCTGGGGACACAGGTCTGGCCCAGAAGATCTGATAGGCCTTCCTGTAGAGGAGGAACTGGGGAGACCAGCCTTGAGGCATGTCCAGTATCCTGTTTGTCCACAGTTTGGGCAGGCTCCTGGCAGAACACAAGGCACTGGAGAAGTCTTGCTCAGTGGTTAGCATACCATACATAGTCCAGGGGAAGTCCTTTGTTATTGTGCCCATAAATTTTTGGAGACCTTAGGGAAGTCACTGCTAGGATTTGGAGTCTCTGTCTGTCATAGGAAGTTTAAACATCTTAAATACCGTAATCAACAGGTCTCTGAGGAGCTTGAGGACCATATACCTGTCTGTCTGTCTGTCTGTCTGTCTGTCTGTCTGTCTGTCTGTCTACCTACCTATCTATCTATGTATCTACCTATGTATGTATGTATGTATGTATCTATCTATCTATCTATCTATCTATCTATCTATCTATCTATCTATCTATCATATATTTGAATAGGCAAACTTTGCTTGTTTCTAGTTACCCTTCATAAGTGTAACCTTGAAAACATATGCAAGTGGGTAAATAAAGCCTATTCTTGTTAGGTTTGAGCCTTAAAAAAAAACATGATTTTCGAATTGAAGACCTAATATTAAAATAAAATTTTTAATCATAGATGCAGTTTCATAGAGAGACTGGTAACTTTGCTGAACCTACTATACGGCATCATTATAGGCCACTGTAGTTTTCTGTATGGCTTAGTTTATCCAAACAGCTAAAGTTTAAAAGCCAGAGAAGTTAGATTTGGCTATCAGCCAGGAACTGAATGCCTTCTCCCTCCCAGCCCCCCCTTAAGTTAAGATGGTGGTGAGACAGTGAGTTTCCCAAAACAAAGATGGCTGGTAGTCATGTGGTTGCTCTTTATTAACATGGTGATGAACTTTATTTATCCCATAGTCAAGATTGTGGCCCATAGAGTGCAGCTAAGCAACCATAGCAGGCAATTTAAAGTGAGCAGGCTGCTCCCTCACCACCACTGCTGCCCTCACCAAGGCCTTGCATGGATAGGAAGGTGGTATGGGGTGGGGAGGGTGAGGCTAAGCAGTACCTGGATCCATGTATGTGAAGATGCTCAGCTGCTGAAGTTGTGTTTCAGCAAAAGGGAGAGGGGCAAGAGCATGGTTCCCCCCAAAATTACACATAGAGATTTCAGACCTATTTGGATACATTTTTCAGTTTTAGGTCCAGTGGCACCAATTCTCCCAGGCTTTTCTGGAACCCAAAGGCTGAATTGTGCAGCGTCCTGCAAAAAAATTCTGGGGAGGGGAAGCCTCAGGTCAAATGTCTTTGAATGCAAGGCTCTCCCCCACCCTCTGCTTCTCATACCTCCCTCTCATCCATGCCCTCAGACATATGTGATTAACATAGGTGTGATGTAAGGTTGAAACTAACAAATATTTTCTTCCATTCTCTTTTTAATTTATCCTCCTCCTCTTTCTAATTTCTTCTCCCCTTCTTTTGCCTCCTGCTCCTCCTATTTCTTTTTGAGACAGGGTCTTACTATGTATCCCTGGCTGGCCTGGAATTTGCCATCTAGACCGTGTCAGTCTTAAACTCACAGAGATCTCACTTGCCTCTGTCCAAGCAATTGGACTAAATGCATCTGCTGCTATACCCAATGTCTTTTAACTCTTGATAGGTCCCTCTGGCACATATAATTTTTCATTTGGATGAAGCCCTGTGTTTTATTTTGTTGTTTGTGTCTCAATGTCCTGGTTAAACAAACACATAATCCAAGGTTACAGAGATTTACTCCTGTTTCTTTATCCCAATGGTTATACAATTTGACCTCTCCTGTCTTATACCTATGATCCACCTTGCAATATTTTCTCTGTGTGTATGAGGTAGGGGTCACATGTCATTGTTTTGGGTGTGGCCATTGGCTTGTCATTCTCTCCCTGATTTGTCTTTACATTTTATTGAATATGATTGGACCATACCTGTTAGGGTTTCTTTGGGATCTTGAATTAGGTTTCACAGGCCTTTTTGAACTCCTGTTTATCTTAGTTTGAGTTTTACGGCTGTGAACAGACATCATGACCAAGGCACCTCATAGACAATATGTAATTGTAGCTAGCTTATAGGTTGAGAGGTTCAGTCTATTAGGTGGGAATATGGCAGCATCCAGGCAGGCATGACAGGCAGGGCTGAGAGTTGTACATCTTCATCTGAAGGCTGCTAGTGGAAGACTGACTTCCAGGTGACTAGGGTCTTAAAGCCCACACCCACACACCTACTCTAATGAGTCCACACCTACTCCAACAAGGGCACACCTCCAAATAGTGACTCCTTGGGTCAAACATATAGAAACCATCATGCTATATCCTTCTACCACAGCATCCTGAATGGACTTTTGTCTTCTTCACCCTCTGAGGTGCCAGCATGGGGTTGATCTAAAATTCTCATGGAAGCATGTTGCTTCCTGCACTACCAGGACCATCCCGACACCACTGGGGAAGTTTCAACCCTGCTGCTTGGTAAAGGGGAGTCTTCCTGCTTTGCCACTCTGCTTTTTCAGTTATCTCTTTCATCCTTCACCTCAGATCAAGCCCCAGGCAAAACTGAAGGAGTCAGGCGTCCTCAAAATACCACACACTGTTCCATTCTTTCGTGCCTTTGTTCACTTGGCTGAGTTCTCAGTCACTTGGGCAAGCTGATTCTTTAGGACTTTGAGCGGCATTATCTTCTCTGTGGTAACTAACATCCCCAGGCTGGGTTAGAAGTCTACCAGGTGCACTTTATTGACAGTGCTCACACATGAATTACCCGACTCTCCTTTCAACCCTAACTGCCTGAGAGGCACAGCAAGCACTGTGTCTGAGCTGTACTGCAGCGCAGGTTAGCTGCTTTAGAAATATTTGTGAAGTTTGAAAAATATCTCACCTGGCCTTCATCTCTGTTAGACCGTCCCTGACTGTGCCTCTGGTCCCTGCTCTTTAGAAGCAGGTGAAAGATGCATGGAGCCTGGATGTTGAGCTGTAACTCACTCAGACTGCAATGTGCATCAAAGACTGGCAGAGCATGTGCTCACTGGTGGTCAATAAGAGCTCAAAAACAAACATACAAACAAACATTGAATACATTGATTTTTTTTTAAAGGGCTCTGGCCAAGTTTGGAAAATATTGTCATTTATTAGAGGTCACATAGAAAGAGTGATAAGTTAATTTGTCTTCCTTTGTTCTGTAACTGAGAGAAGTTTTGGGTTTAGTTTTGGTTTTGAGACGAGGTTTCTCTGTATATCCCTGGCTCTTGGGGCTTGGTTGCAGAGTGTGAATCCATCTTATGGAAATCTATGCTTGCAGGAAGGCTGCTTGCTCAGCTGACACGAGTCATGAGCTTCTTAATAATAAGTGACCAAAGAGCCGAAGCAAAAATTAGAAGAGAATAATATATCATCTTATAAAATCCAGCCGTGTCTGGATGCAGGGCATCAAGCAGTCATACCAAGCCATTGGCTTCTCCCTTTGATTGGCTGTGTCTCTGAGAATTAATTCTTACACAGTAAACGGACTGGAGCAGCATGGATCAGATGCATATCCTTGGACCAGTCTCTAAGACAAGGAAGGACTTTGGGTCAAGTGCCTGGATGAGGTCAACCCCACTTGAATCATTGTGTAAGGGACTCCATTAAAGGAAAGACGGGGGAATCATAGGTCAAAAGACCAAGTGTGTACTACCCTTTATTTTGATAGTCTTATACCCATGAACCACCCTAACCACACAGAAAGCTTACCCTCATCTATTTACCTCTTGGGCCCTTTAAAAAATTTTCAAGGACAAACTTTTTGTTGACAACACTGGATGCTAACTTGGAAAAAGAAGTGTATACTGGGACTGGAGAGATAGGTCTGCAGTTAAGAGCACTGACTGCTCTTCCAGAGGTCCTGAGTTCAATTTCCAGCAACCACATGGTGGCTCACAACCATCTGTAATGGGATCAGATGCCCTCTTCTGGTGTGTCTGAAGACAGCGACAGTGTACTCACAAAAAGTAAATAAATACATCTTTAAAAAAATAATTATATATAAAAAAAATAATTATATACTGATTGTTTTAATTTAATCACTTCACTGTTACCTGTCTGCTTGTTTGTTTTGTTTGTTATACAATTTCACATACTTTGAAGATTACCAAAAGGAGTTTCCAATCCCACTCTCCTCTATCAGTTCTGGCTCAGCTTGAATCAGTCTTCTGCCAGTTGGCAGGTATCTCTGGTCATGTCAGTATATTTCATGGTTTATGTGATGCATGGGGATCCACGGGGAAATGTCACTTTCCTTCCTCAGGACCGCGTTACTATTTCCACTCTGTGCATTGTTTACTTTATTCTTTTCTTACTGCAAAATTGTAGCTACTGTTTATGATTCTCCTGACAAAAACCTCTCTTTGTCTCTTCAGGCCTGGATTTTCTTTCTTCCTATACAAATATTCATTGAGCTATTGGCCAGCTATCTCTGGTCTCTGGTTTTACCTGCAGCCTTTTCCCTATGAAGAACAATAAAAGAAGTTCCTCGTTCCTTGGGACAGTGAGTGTTGTGTCCTTAGTGGGGTCCGAGATGACTCAAATTTGACTGTCAGCAGAATTACAACTCTCTAGCTCATCCCTGACTCTAACCCTTTTTAGAGCAGCTAAACATGGCATTTTTATGGCCAATGACTCAGTTGAATACGGATTCCTTAATATTTATTCCATAAACAAGGTGACATCATCCCTAGTGAGCCAGGTAGCTGATCTTCTCCCCAGGTCAGCCTCAGGGTTATGGAGTCCAGTGCAAGAAGAGAACAGGGAGTCTCACATTCCGGGTGTGCTAGCATTCAATTATTCTTCACATACCACTCAGTTTTGAATGATTAAATCTAGGACCTATCATAAAAAATCTTCCTCAAGAGCTGGAGAGGAAAATCTGGGGCTGTGGCTACTCTTCATTAACTTTCTCACTTTTTAATTTAATTTAATGTTTATGAGTGTTATGCCCGCACATATGTCTGAGTGCTACATGCATGTCTGGTGCCCATGGAGCCCAGAAGAGAGCATCAGATTCCCAGGAACTGGTTTGAGACTGTTGGAGCTTCCATGTGGGTGCTGGGAATCAAATTCAGGTCCTCTAGAAGAGCAGCCAGTGCTCTGAACCACTGAGCCATCTCTCCAGCCTCCTCTTCATTAAGTTTAAAGATATCTTCACGTTTAGATGCTCCTCCGCCTGCCATGCTCCTTGGGTCTCTCAGACAGTTTCTGGGAGCTGCAGAGAGGGTGGAGAGCTGGACCCTATAGTTATAAATTGGTTGTTTCTAATGTTTTTCCTGCTCATGTGCTCATGGTCTATCTCTTTTCATGGTGGCCTTCTCTACCTCACCTCACCCATATTCTTCCCTCTCTCCTCCTCTCTACCTCTCTGCACTCCCCTCACTCCATCTTCCAGCCCCACCTTTTCTCCCTCTATTGCCCAATCACAGGCTCTCTCCATTGGGAAGCAAGATTTACATAGCATCATTTGGTGTGCTTGAGGATCTGCTTATCTGGGCCATCCAGATCTGAGAGCCACTATTTAGCATTAGAATACAAGCAGCTTTAGACCAACCCAGGTGACTGCCCTGGTTTAGAAAGTTTAGGAGTTACCTTGCTCGAGGAAGTATGCCACTGGGGTGAAATCTGAAAGCTTTAACGTGCTTGCAGGATAGCCTACAAACTCCCAGCTGCCTGCTCCTAGCCATGGCTGCTGCTTGCTGCCATGCCTCCTACCATAAGGCCAAATAAACTCTTTCTTAAGTTGCTTTGATCACAGTGTTTTATCACAGGACAGAAAGGTAACCAAGACAAGCACCCAATTAAAAATATAAATGAATAAAATTAAGAAGAAAATTTTAAAAAGAAAGTAATTCAGTGCAAATCATGTTTCTCTTTAAGGGTTATTGCTTCTTTCTTGACCCAGGACATCCCCGTTTTGAAACAGTCCCACTGAGAAAACCTCTTTTGTCTTGCTCTTTCTTTTCCCCTCTTTTCTCTTTATTTTTCTTAGTTGCTTTATTTATTTATTTATTTATTTATTTATTTATTTATTTATTTAATTCCGTTTTCTCCTTCTACCATGTGAGTCTTAGGAAACATACTCAGATCATCAAGTGTGGCGGCCACTACTGTTACCTGTTGAGTCACCTTGCCAGTGCCTGTCTGCTCCATTCTGAGGAGGTCTGATGGGTTGTGATGGCTAGATGACTTGAGATCTCACTAATTCAAGCAATACGTTGCATTTTTTTCCTTTTTCAATCATCCCATCAAGTGCTTTGACATTTCTCCTTTCCTTTTCTATACCTTCCCTTTGGGATTAAAATAAAATTAATGAAGAGATATAAACACATTGGATTTCCTGATGATGTTATAGCATATACAAGTGAGAAGAAATACAGAGATGACTGTGGACTAGTGGGCTAGCTACGGAATTCTTATATTCATCAAGGGTTGAGCCCCTCAGGTGCTTAGAAGCTAGACAGGAGCTCTAACCATCTTTCTGTTACTCTGAGTATTTGTACTTACTTTTTTAATCACTGCCTCTCTCCCTGCCCCTCACACCTACCCTACCCCCCACAGCCTCTCCCCCCACCCCCACCCTCAGTCTGCCCCCTACTACCGCCTCCCCCCCACTCCGTCCTTCCCTCCCACCCCCACCCCGCTGGGAGCTTCCTTTGCATCTAAGTTTGACATTTTGACATTTTGATCCCCTTGTCTTCAGATTCTCTGCCAATCAAATTAATCTGTTACTTTCTAATTCAGCCACATCTAAATTCCCAGACAGAGGCAGAATGTAACCAGATTCTTGTCGCCTCTTCCCAAGGAGCTGGTGTTGCATATTCCACCATGCCCAGGCAACGTTTAGATTTCTATTACAAATTAATGTATGAATGAGCATGATTTTTTTTTCTGATTCTTGGTGTCATTGTGGTTTTCTTCTTTCATTTAAACTTATAAAGTGTCAACAATGGAATAAAAACATTAATATATACCCATTGTTAGCCAAGTGCTGTCATGAGTTAGTTAATGTCCTGACACACTAGATGGGCCTTACGGAGTGTCTGTGATATTAATGAACATGTGAAGATTTGCCCACTTTGGGCAACATCATTTGCCTGGAAAGTATATCAGGACCAAATAAAAATGGAGAAGGTGAGCTATGCACTAGCGAACACACATCCATCTCTGGTCTTAACTAGCAAGCTCTCATGTTCCTGGTGCTTTGACACCAGAGCGATGATGAACTCTAACCTGGAATTAGTGAGCTAAAATAAACCCTTTATCCCTTTTGTTGATTTTTCCAGGATATTTATATCAACAACAGGAAGAGGAACTGAGACACGCAATAAGTAATAGAACATCAGAGAAATACATAATCTCAGGCCTTTAGCACAACTTCTTACCCCGAGGACCACATTTAGAAACATTTCTAAGGATGCAATAGATAGAATCATTTTTCTTGTTTGGTAGCAGATGGTGGCCAGCTGCTCACTTTCTTTACTGATGGCTAAACACAAAGGGAGAAAAAAAATATGTGGCTTATGGTAAATATAAGAACTTAGTAAACGAAATCTGGAATTTTAGACACACAAAGGGAAGTGGGCAATTGAGGGTAATTATCAAATTATCCAAGCCAAAATTGCTGTGCTATCTTTGTTATCTACATGAAAGAAAATTATCTAAGTGGATTGGATTACTCAGATAATTATCCAGTGTTTTGGATGGTCATGGATATAGACAGAGAATCCATAAGTAACAACTGGAAACAGGCAAAGGAATATGCTTACTTGCTTACGATCAGAATACTGCTACTTGAAGGTAAATGATTTTGATGCAATTTATAGTCTTATAATCTTTTGACTTAGGATGGGTCTATTACAGGATTAAACAAAATAACAAACATTACCTAATGTTTTAATTTACTTTGAATTACAAAAATGTGTGGCTCATTTACTCTAAAATTATTAAGTATTTTACATATAAAACTGAATTTTTTTAAAACTATATTTTGTGCTTGATCCCTTTTCTTAAAGATTTATTTATTCATTTTATGTATATGAGTACACTATAGCTGTATAGATGGTTGTGAGACTTCCATGTGGTTGTTGGAATTGAATTATAGGACGTCGGCTCGTTCTGGCCCAAAGTTTTATTTATTATTATTCATTAGTACACTGTAGCTGTCTTCAGACACACCAGAAGAGGGCACCAGCTCTCATTACGGATGGTTGTGAGCCACCATTTGGTTGCTGGGATTTGAATTTAGGACCTTTGGAAGAGCAGTCAGTGCTCTTACCCACTGAGCCATATTGCCAGCCCTAAAACTCAATTTCTTTTTTTTTTAATTGATTGTTTTATTTTTTTGTTTTAACTCTTTTTTAAAATTAGATATTTTCTTTATTTACATGTCATATGATTTCTCCTTTCCCAGTTT
>NW_022196897.1:57067357-57067522 GCF_008632895.1 Mastomys coucha
CCTGGCATTCCCCTACACTGGGGCACAGAACCTTCACAGGGCCAAGGGCCTCTCCTCCTATTGATGCTAGACTTTGCAATCCTCTACTATACACATCCTGCCAAAACAATCAGTCCCACCATGTATAGTCCTTGGTTGGTGGTTGAGTCCCTGGGAGCTCTGAGG
>NW_022196897.1:57068032-57078155 GCF_008632895.1 Mastomys coucha
CTCTTTTTCCACAACCTCTCCAGCATCTGCTGTCACCTAAGTTTTTTATCTTAGCCAATCTGACTGGTATGAGGTGGAATCTCAGGGTTGTAAAACTCAATTTCTTTCCCACACGCCTAATGTCATTTCCCTCATCCGCTTACCTAGTGCCTCCTTCTAATGGCACTGCCATTAAGCTTTTGGTAGTTTCCGCAGCCTGCCTTTCTGTTCAGTATTTCACTCTAGCTGTAGACCCACACAGCCCCCCATTCCTTACCACTTTCCATCCAGCTCTCTGATTCTTATTTAGCCATTTCTCTACTGTAAATATCAAAATTATTTGTTAGCCAGCAATGCTCAACCAACAGTCAGGAATTTTACAAGGTGAGTTCTCAATGATTGACTTTTTTTTTTTAAAGATTTATTTATTATTATATGTAAGTACACTGTAGCTGTCTTTAGACACACCAGAAGAGGGCATCAGATCTCATTACAGATGGTTGTGAGCCACCATGTGGTTGCTGGGATTTGAACTCAGGACCTTTGGAATAGCAGTCAATCCTCTTAACCGCTGAGCCATCTCTCCAGCCCCAATTATTGACTTTTGCAGGAGGAAAGTGGTAGTTTCCCTTAGAAACCCTCGACAATTCTTTGGGTTAACGGGAGAGATTTGTGGGATCCCCTCTCTTCCTTTAGAAACATTGTCACGGGGTTGGGCAGGGGAGGAACAGGGTAGTTATTTGTTTTAGAATTCTCTTTCTTTCCAGGATCCTCCAACTTTCTCACTAAACCCAGTTCCTTGGAGAGCTCTTTGAAAATACTGATTCCTAAAGCCAGGCACAGTACCATATGCCTTCTGGAGGCAGAAGCAGATGGAGCTCTGTGAGTTTGAGGCTAGCTTGGTCTACAGAGCTAGTTGTAGGACAGCCAGGGCCACATAAAGATACATCATCTCAAAACAAAACAACAAAAGTAAAGAAAGAAAGAAAAAGAGAGAAAAAGAAAGGAAGGAAGGAAGGAAGGAAGGAAGGAAGGAAGGAAGGAAGGGAGAAAGGAAGGAAGGAAGAAAGGAAGGAAAGAAGGAAGACTTCCTGAGCCCTGCTTCCAGAGTTTCTGATGCATTCATTAGTGTATCTTTTAAGAGAAGACGTGGCACATTTGCATTTTAACAAGTTTCTAGGTGCTGAGAGATACCCTGTAGGTGGCTCTTAAGAATGCCCTATGGGGATGGTGAGATGGCTTGGCAGGTAAGAGCACCGAGAGCTGTCCTGAGTTCAAATCCCAGCAACCACGTGGTGGCTCACAACCACCCATAATGAGATCTGACACCCTCTTCTCATATGCATAAAATAAATAAATCTTAGGAAAAAAAAAAAGAGTGCCCTATGAAAGAGAATGTGGCAGAGCTACTAAGAGCTCCAAACATAGTTTCTAAGGAAATCTTCACACATCCAAATATTTCAATAGCCTGGTTTTTTGACAGTAACAGTATTAGGTCAATGGGAAACAAGATTTTAAATATATGAACAATTCTTTAGTCTAAGGGTGAAGTCAACATACCATCTTTGTCAGAAGGCCTCCGAAAAGGGTCATTCTGGTCCAACCTGTGAGTTGCAACCCTTTGTGGGTGGAACAACCCTTTCACAGGGGTCATCTAAGACCACCCCCACATACTAGATGTTTACATTGTGATTCATAACAGTAGCAAAATTAGAGTTTTGAAGTAGCAACAAGAATAATTTTATGGTTGGGGATCACCACAACATGAGGAACTGTGTTAAAGAGTCGCAGCAGATCCTCAACTTTGTCAGTTAGCTTCCAGGGAACGGTTCCTGAGTATAAGCATTTACCTCCTGATCCCTGAGGCACCCCGCCCCATGATCACCACCACATCCTGTGAACTCTGGGTGAAACCTCCATCTACACTTTCAGCATCTTCCCATTCCATCTCTGGGCATCACTGGACAATCATCTCCACTTGAGTCAGTCACCATGTTTCCCTAAGTCCGTAATTTCAGAGTTGAGTTCAGTCACCAGAGATATTCACTAAAGTACAGATCCCTGAGGCCAACCCTAGAGAGTTCCATTGTGTCAGAAGCATCCCCAGTAGATCTTGGAAGCCCGCACCTTTTAAAAACCTCCAGAGGATGTTGATCTAGGTGGTCTGTGCACAACTCTTTAAGAGACATCGCTTTTTGTTTCTAAGCTCAATGTCTCCATCTCCTTCCACATCTGTTATCATGCTATGGTCAGAATCACCTCGCTATCCTGATTGCTTACTGCTGCTTGCCAAAATATCCCTAAGTATACTCAGACTCCCTCCCCCAACCACTTTGGTTTATTATTCTTCATAGTGTGTATCCTTACCCAAATTGATGTCCTTCACGAAGAGAGGGGAAGTTGTCTACTTTGCTTATTCATGCCATTTAGCACCTTTACCAGTTGAATCCTACATGTATTAATCAGCTTTTTCATTGCTGTAACAAAATACCCAAGGCAGGAAGCTTATAAAGAAAAGAAGTTTATTTACATCATCATTTGGCACTAGCAAGAGATCAGCTCCGGAGAGACTTGCCCACTAGAGCCATGAACACAGCAGGGATATCTCACATCTTGAACCAGGAAATCAGAGGCAAAGGCCTCAGACTCAGGCTTTTGTAATCATCTATTCCAGAAGGCTTCTAATGATCTAACAATTTTCCAGTGGTTCCCCATCTCTTAAAATCTTTACCACTTCCCAGACCTACTACTTTAAAGACTGACCCTCAACTACAAGAGTCTATAGAAAATAACTGAACTACAGCATGCAAAAAATCTTATTTGTGAATAAGCAATTGCAATGAGAAAATGACATAATATAGGAAATAATTCATTGAGGCAATGTGGGTAAACAAATTTTAAAATGACCCAGCTGAACCCCCCACAAAGTGAACTTTGACCTCCACAGATACACCTTGGCATATATGTACCCACATACACACATATACACAAACAAAGCAATAATAAAATCCTAATATAACGACATTCTTTTAAGAAAGAAATGCAAATTAAGAGCCCAATTCAATAGACAGTTCTCATATCATTGGGCTCTGCATCAACAGAGTTGACCAACTTGTCTTGACAATGTTGCTTGAAACTTCACATCTGTCTTGAGTACATAAAGACTTTTTCCTTGAGCCACTGTGGATCTGGGAATCCTGGAACCAATCTCCACGGATACTGAGAGGCAACTGCATTGTTTGATATATGTGTTGGTGGTCTTCAGTAAATTAACTGACTCCTTGAACTGTCATGGATGGAGAGGGATAAGAGACATTCAAGTGGTGGTATACAGTGGTATGGCCTTTGGGAAACACTCTGGCTTTGTTGGTAAAGTATAGTATGGACATACTCTTTCTTTTGTTTTTCAAGACTGGGTATTTCTGTGTAGCCCTAACTGTCTGGGAATTCACTTTGCAGACCAGGATGGCCGTGAACTTAGAGATCCACCTGCCTCCCTAATGCTGGGATTAAGGTGTGTGCCACCGATCGCCCAGTATAGCACAGATATATTCTATGATCTGATAGTATACTTTTGAAAATTATTAGTAGGAAGGTATCATACATAGTTTGGGGCTCACTAAGCTTGTCAGTGCTGCCAAGTGTCATCAGACTAGGTGTGAGGACTGCCTGACTTAAGACGTGTATGTACGTGCCTCTTGGTTAAGTGCCTCTAGCCTGGGTGTTTGCATTCTGTATTTAACTCATTAGAAGATGATGCACAGCTATATCAGGCTGGATTGTCCTTCCTTCAGTCTCTGCTCCACAGTTAGTCTCTGCAACTCATTCTGTGGGTATTTTGTTCCCCCTTTTAAGAAGGAATGAAATGTCCACATTTTGTTCTTCCTTCTTCTTGAGTTTCTTGTGGTTTGTGGATTCTTATTCGTGTATTCTGAACTTCTGGGCTAATAATAACCACTTATCAGAGAGTGCTTAGAGGCTATGACAGTACCTGACTAATACAGAAGTAGATGCTCACAGCCATCCATTGGACTGAGCACAGGGTCCCCAATGAAGGAGTTAGAGAAAGGATCAAAGGAGCTGAGGGGTTTGCACCCCCTTAGGACGAACAACAATATGAACTAAGTAGTACCCTCAGAGCTCCCAGGGACTCAACCACCAACCAAAGACTATACATGGTGGGACTGATTGTTTTGGCAGGATGTGTATAGTAGAGGATTGCAAAGTCAATCATCAATGGGAGGAGAGGCCGTTGGCTCTGTGAAGGTCCTGTGCCCCAGTGTAGGGAAATGCCAGGGCCAATAAGTGGGAGAGGGTGGAGTGGCAAGCAGGGGGAGGGGGAAGCAACAGGGGTTTGTTCTTGTTTTTGTTTTTTGTTTTTGTTTTTGTTTTTTTCTTTGAGGGGAAACTGGGAAAGGAGAAATCATATGACAGGTAAATAAAGAAAATATCTAATAAAAAAAGTAAAGAAAAAGATGATGCACAGAAGAAGACAAAATCATGAGTGGAATACAGAAACAAGGATAAAAGTGTTAAAAGTATGTACTTTCTATGATAAGAGAGAACCAGGCATAGGAAGTATCGGTTCATAGGAAAGGTCAAAACAGTAGGACTTCTGCGAAGTAACGTAATGTTGAGATGAATAATAACCAGGGACAATACTGGCTTTCCATAGTGGGGAAGAAATCAATTAAAGTACCACTAGACTCTGCAGAATTTATGTATTTATCGGGAGCTGCCATTCAGCAGTGCTGAAGTCAGAATCCAGGGCCTTGCTCATACTAAGCACGCCCTCCGACAGTGACTATAGCCTCTGCCAGCGCCAGCCGTTTAGAATGGATTGCAGTGTAGCTCAGAGAGGACAAACAAGGCTAGAACCCAGGGTTTAGACAGACAACATGTACAGACTTCCACTGGGAAACAAATGACTTTCGTACCCCAGGCCAAATGCTGTTAGATGCCTTAGCATTGAGGGAGCCTCACGGCTGGTGCTCAACCCTAGGAGATCAACACTGCTGGCAAAACCCTTGTAATCCAGCTTGCCAGAGGCATACGCAGGTTTTAGAGGCAAAAAATGCTGGAGCATCACAGGTGCCAGTTAGAGAATCAGAACCTGCTGTGGGGGGTATGGGATCCAGAGACAAATGTGATGGGAGCAGAGGCCTGCCTGCATTTGCCTTGAGTAGAATGGATCTCAGATCTCCCTCTTACCACATTCCCAAATGTGAGCCAAGCTTCTTTCCACCTTCCTCCTCGTTTCAAAGGCAGGCTGACAGACAGATGATAGATGTGTGTATATGTGGCATATAAAAAGTGTATATATAGATATAAAGATATCCATATTAATACAGATATATGCATATGTAATACAATATACATACACACATATGAATAACTAAGCTCCCTCCAGGATCTAGTCCCTAGGAACACTGAGTCAGTTTGGACAGGGTAGGAAAGCTCTGCTGTGAGCATGCAGAGAGACAGTTGGACTGCTACCCCAATCTCTGCAGGCAGTTCAGAAACCTCTCATCTCTGTGAGCTGGAATTCTCCTTCTACCCAAAGAAGAAGAATTGGTGATGGGAAAGGTGTCACCCAACAACAGCCTGTCATTTCTTGGGTTTCTACCTGTCATGGAATCATAAGAAGCTGATCGCAGTGTTCTCTGTTTAAAGGCCAGCCACAAACACAGGTGGGGCTCATCAGAGGCACAGGAGGAATATGTGTATGTGGTGTATAGCCACCTATGTGTGTGTGTGTGTGTGTGTGTGTGTGTGTGTGTGTGTATGTGAGTGTGAATGTATGTGCATGCCTATGTATGTGTATGTATGTGTGTATATGTGCATGTGTATGTGCGTATGTGTATGTGTGTATATGTGTGAGTGTGTGTATACGCGTGTATGTAGAGAAGTTTAAAATGTCTGCTTTAGCATTCTTACTCATATGGTTAGTTTTATTCTGACATTTTGCTACATGGTTTTTATTACTCACATCTGATCTTTGTGGATGACATCACTGTCTCCTCCTTCCCCTTCTTCGAGATTTATTGACCATTATGTACAGTTTCATTTTATCTTCTTTGTTGATCTGTTACTTGTAGCTCTTTGCTTGGCTATTTTAGGGGCTTCCTCCTTGATTTATGTCACACATCTTTAATTTTTCTTAGCCTATCTTAAATCAACATGTGGCATAAGACTCTTGTGATAATCCACTTCGGTTTCTTTTCATCTGACCTTTATGCTATGCTTGTCTTATATTTCATGTCTCTGTGTATTATAAACCTGATCTATTACTATTACTTTTGCTCAGTCAAGAATATGGTAGACATTTAAGTCATAAGAAAAGTATGTGGGATATTTACCATTAGATAGCTCTCATACTATGCTGTTGGCCCTTCTGATAGATTGGCAATCCCATCTGGAATTATCGTTTCCTGGAATTGTTTTAACGGACTTCCTCTATCATTTCTTTTGGTGAAGATCACTAGGGATAAGTTCTTTTGGCTTTTATGTCTTTTTTTCCCCACATGGGCAATTTTACTAAAACAAAACAAAAGCAAAAGATCAAAACACCAAACAGAAGTTTACCCCACCAAATGGAGTCCCTGGCCAGGCCACCCTTCATTGGCTGCTGTTGCTCGAAAGTGTTGGGGACGGACTCTGTGCCATCTTGCAGGCAGATAAGCACCACCGAGGTGCCACGACACACTATGAGCCCCAGCTGCCTCTTGTCATTCATCAGCTTGTACTGGTCATCAGGGTCTCGTGTGTACTCAATGGTTCCGTCTAGCACCAGGATACCGCTAGCTCCCCGGATCTCCTGGAACTTCACTTGGATGGCCTTATCAATGTACTTAGACAGGTCCAAAGTTCTTTACTTCTTCTTTTTCTCCTTGCCCACCATCTTGTTGCCTTGTTTATGTATTAAATAGCCTCTTTTGCCTGTGTATTTGTGCAGCGTCTTCACTGGACGTCGCACCCCTCTGTTTCCTTTTGCACAGTGTCGCTGTCAGGTCTTAAGTTCAGTCATCTTGCTCCCTGATAACTCCCCTGTTGCTAAGCTCACTCTGTATGACTGTCATCTCAGACACTGTAGTTCTGACTCCTAAAAGTTATTTTAAGTGTTTTTTAAAAATTACTTTTTATGTCTCTTCAAAACTTTTTGAACATTTGAAGTAGTATTAAAACAACTTTTAATATCCTTTGCTTTTTTTTTAAATTAGACTTATTTTACTATTTTATGAGTATGAACATTTGGTCTGCATGTATGTCTGTGCATTAGGTGCATGCAGAGGTCAGAAGAGGGTGTCAGCAGTCCTGGAGCTAGAGTTACAGAGGGTGGTGAGCCACCATGTGGGTGCTGGAAACTCAACACTGATCCTCTTACCCAGGCCATATCTTCCCTCGTGATAATCATCCTGATGCCAAATATTGACAGTTTTCTACGTTTTGGATTGGTCCTTGGACACAGTTAAATAACTTGGAACAATGTTGTTCTTTTGAGTCCTTACTCTTTAGTTTTTCAGGTATCCTTGCTTATGATTACTATTTTCTCACTGGCCCTCTGACCCTCTGAGTTCTGGCCACTGTCCTGTGAATTAGATAGTCAACCAGTCTGGTTGGTAGAAACAGGTGCTATTGCCAGCTCTGTGTGAAGGCAGGTCCAGCCTGTCACCATACAAGTTCCCTAGGCCCTGGGTACTTGGCTCCCATGTAAGTGCCAATCAATCTGAGCTCTGATGAATACCATGCTCCAGGATTCTCTTTAGCCCTCTAGAGTACTCTGTCCTACAGATTCTAGCTGCCCTGGTTGTTTGTTCCCACACATGGTAAGGTCTGAAGTCTGATTAGCAGACTCTAATCAGTTTTAGCAGTTCTGCTGATGTTATATGTAGATGGACACAGTTGCTTCTTTATATAGGACAAAAAATGTCCTCGCTGGTCAGGAACCCTCAGAAGATTCCCAAACTGCCCATATTTCTTGTCCTTTGTAGTCCAGTTGTCTCACAGATCATGCAGATGCTATATAGAGAGCCAGGCCTCCTTTCTCTTCATCCCTTCCAGGTGGCCCCTCAGTCTTTTCTACCCTTCTACCTGGTCTTTAGATCTTTCCTGCCTGCTCCCTCTTCGAAGAGTGGAGAAGTTCTTGTGGACCGTTCAACCTTTATTCTTGATACATCCTTAAAGGATCATATTTATTCATTCAGAGCAATTTCTTTAAGAAAAAAGTTCATTTTTTTAAAACTTTTATTGATGTGTGCACATATGCCTATGGGTGCCAGAAGAGGGTATCTGGAGTGGAGTTACAGGCAGTTGTGAGCTCTTTGACACGGTGCTAGGAACTTGAATGCGGGTCTTCTGTAAGAGTAGCATGCATTCTTAACTGTGGAGCCATCTCTCCAGCCACAAGAACACTTTCTAGTATAGCCGGTGTAGTGTATACCAGATACTCATAGTCTTAAGCCCCACATCTACAGTTCCTTTTTCCATTGGTGAGAATCCAGAAATGTCCACACTCAAGCAGAGATGGTCTAACTCTTAGCACTTAGACTCAAGACTATGAGACAGTTCTTATTTATCAGAGGCAATTTGCATCCAGGAAGGACTAACTGGTTTTAACAACCCCCTCAAATGTCTAGACCCTCAAACCAGAAATCTATTCTCAACGTTTTGCTCATGAGTCCTCTTGCTTGTTCAACTCATCAAGTTGCTTTAGGAAGAAGGTGGTAGGTCCCATGTCTGCCATCCTTATACTGAAACCCATGGGGGCTCAGCATGGTTTTCATCACAACAACTGCTTGAGTGAGTACAAAATTCTAACTTACTCCATAGAAGACCTGCCTTATGCTGCTGTGGCTCAGTAGAGGAGTCAATTACCTTCTATGGCATGCATCTCTTGAATGTTTACCTCTTGTCTGTGCCATTGCCAAATATGAACATTATCATCACAATAAATGAAGAGATTTGGGTTAAATCCTAATATTTATGTTAGTTTAGAAACATTCTGCCTAAGAAACACTCACAGGTTCCTAAAAAAGAAAGAGAAACCCTTGAATGGAAAACGGAGACCCTGTCTTTCATTGTATTCAGCTTTGCAAATTGCTCTTTACTCATTAGGTTTCCTATAACTGTTCTGTTATCACTAGTCTCATGTGATGTCTCAAGCAAGCCTGGGTTTCTGAGCTGCTGAACACCCCATGTGGTGTATCTCTGGACTGAAGAATCTAGAAAACCCTTACTTTTCCGCGGACTCTCACACGTTAAGCTCTCTGTCCACCACCCCCCGCCCCCCAATGTAAATTTGCCACCAATTCCCACCATCTCTGTGGACACCAAGGCACAGTCTTCCTGCTGCGGTCAAAGCCAAGAGAGAAGCCATGGCTCAGTGATAGCACTGGAGAAGCTGAAGCTGAAGATGGAGTGATACCCCAGCTGCCTGAACTATCAGAGGCCCAGGCCCAGCTCCCAGAAGCCCCTTCTTCAACTGAGCAAGATCCTGGGCTTAGCTGACAATCTGCCAGCACTTAGGAGCTCTAGGAGCGCCGCCTCTTCTCCACGGGTGGAAGCTGTCTCTGAATCCCTCTGTATGCAAATGTTTCCATCAAATATGGCCTCATATCTTACCTGTAAAATAGTTCCATAGCACAGTAATAAGTTGACTTAAGTATGCATCAGGTATGTTTATTTTTCTACAAACAGGAAGGTAAGGGTCTATTTGACAGGAAAAAGAAATAGGTTTCATATTTTGATGGTTTTGTACAAGTCAAACCAGGTCTGTATTTTAAAGAACTGTCTTAATAGCAGATTAGAATTGTTTGGGGAATGGAGAAAAAAATTCCTCTGACAAGGAAATTTGGTTTATTCTCAAGTTTTGAAAAGGTTGAGTTTAATTATAGATGGCAGCAAAGAGCAGAAAAAGGAACCTTGAAAGCTGTCCTGAGGGGAAAAAGTAAGGTAACATTTTCTGAAAGGAGAATATAGTCAGGTAACTTTATGGAAATGAGGATATGAAAAGGGAAAGAAGGTCTGGGGCTATTCCTCAGTGGGAGAGCCTGTGCTCCATGTGCAAGGTCCTGGGTGGTGGAGGAGGGGGGAGTAAGGGGGAGGAACGAGTGAGGAGGAGAAGGAGGAGAGGGACAAGAAGGGG
>NW_022196897.1:57078389-57086687 GCF_008632895.1 Mastomys coucha
AGGAGGAGGAGGAGGAGGAGGAGGAGGAGGGAAATTCTCTCTGCAGTGATAACAATTGGGGCATGTTATCCCAAAGTGTGGCATCTCATCATCTGAGCAAATCGAATCAGGAAGGTCACTGTGACCTTGCCCTGCTGTTCCTTAAGGAGACAGATTGCAATTAGGGCAAATGAGACCTTCCCTAAATCTATTGTAAGACCTTATTATGACTTCAGAGAAGAGGGATATCCTCCTCTCTAAGGACACAGGGACTCAGGAAAACCTGAGCACTCAGGCCTCCCAGGTCTTTCCAAGTTGCTGTCATGAGGCTGAGCCCTCCTGTTCAGTCATCTGTCTCCATCATCTCATCAAACTTGGCATAAAAATATTCAAGTGTGACTGTATCTTAGGATACCATTTCCTTGAAAATGGAGGCTCCTGCATCATAGAAAACCGACACCAAGTAAATGTGTGCCTCTCTTTTGTTGCTCTGTCTTGTGTTACTGAGGCCATAGCTACAAACCTGGTGATAAGCCAGTAAGGGAGACTTTTTCTTTTCTACAGTGGAACTTTTTGACTTTACCTAGAAACTCTTTCTTCTTAAAAGTTTACAGTCATAAAAATGAAATTATTTGGGAAAACAAGTGCTAATAGGGACTGCATGAAGAGGACATGCCTCCTTCAGATAGAAGCATCAGAATCAGCTGCCAGCGACACCATACCTCAGATGGGACTTTTCAAAGCCCAGTACAAATACATGCAATGGACTTAAGAATATTCTGACAGTAATCCTAACATGTACAAGTAGAGCAGCTATCTAACAGGAGCAGGTATTTTGATTTTGCATACAAAACCCACAAAGCAGACATTGAATATGGGCTGGAAAAATAACATTAAAAGAAAAATATGAATGTAGGGGAAATCAAAGAAACGAGGTACAAATTGTGCATCATTAGCTATTTACTAGACTATTAGTGGTGGCTAGGAAAAATGGAGACTTACCAGTGGGCCCTGAGCAATTCTCTATTAGGCGAAAAGAGGGTTGAAGATGCTTTGTTCTCTTCTTTTGTTCTGTAGGTATTATTACTTGGCATTCCGAGCACATCAAACACCTCCTGCTAACAAAGAGAGCTGTGTTGCTATCTTGGAAAAGTCCAGATTAGATCACTGGGTCCTGGGGAAAACAAAGGTAGCTCTCTCTCTCTTTATAATTCTGACTGTCACCTGGGATGCTTTCCTGTCACTGACAGCTAGCAAAAGTGGCTTTGTACCTGGCATACCATAGCAGGCAAGACTCCAACCTCAAGATGGTCTTTGCTGGCCTTAACTCAGAAGTCTGGGGTGTGTACAAGCCAGAGGTGGAGGGTTTGTATGTGGCTCTGTAATTTGAGAACCATTTAGCATCTCTAGAAAGGGATCTTTGAATGCACTTTAACAGATCCCCCTTTCCGTACTTGATGATCTGGCGCACATGCTAACACATAAATCACAGTATCCGCAGCGATGAGTTCTCTTTAGACTTTTGCTCACTTTTGTGTTAGAAGTGGGCTGTTTATTGCATACTCTGATTTTAGTTTCATCACGTGTAGCTTTTCATTTGAGGAAACATCATGTCCCTTTAGGAGCCCAGGGTTTTACGGTTAATTGTTCAAGGCCAGTTTCAGTCTGCGTGTAGATTTCCTCTATAGAAATTGAATCGCTGGGGGTCATGCAGGTCTCCTGGGCTCCATCCCATCAGCTGACTTCAGATTGGTCCTGCGGACCTCTATCACAGGCTATGAGGAGCAATGAGGGCAGAGCTGGTCTGAGAACATAGAACCCCTGGCTGGTGAGAGGCAGTCCCAGACAGCACCTGGGGGATTGTCTAAACCCTGCAACCTCATTTTAGATAGGGGATTGTATTTGCCAGAGATACACTGTATGCCTAAGTTAAATCACTGTGAACTTTACTTAGAAAATGACTTTAATATTTGCAATAGGCTGGAGTGGAGTCATGTTTTTGTTGAGAAGCTCCAACGTAATGCTAAAGCAAGGCTTCCTTTCAGGTTTTCCTCAAATATTACCATGTTGAGCAATTAAATTTGCTTCTTCGAGAAGTCATGGGCCGAGTGGTCATGCTGCAGGCATATACCAAGGGCTGGCTCGGAGCGAGGAGATACAAGAGAGCCAAAGAGAAGAGAGAGAAGAGCGCCATAACCATCCAGTCGGGTAAGTGCCCTGGTTCTGGCCAGTGCCAGCCCTCACCATTTAATTGAGTGCTAGGGTCACTCACCTTGGGCTTCCCCTTTAGTTTTCTCCCTTCCTCCCCTTATTTGGCAAACATTTGTCAAGCACCTATACAAGCCAAGCCTCAAGCACATTGCCAAGGTGCTGGCAATGTGGTCAAAGGAAACTCTCTGTGGCCTCTGGTCTCAAAGATAGACAGACATTCAACCATTATTACACCCTGGGGCAAGTGATGAGACAGAGCAGGAGGAGCTGACCAGAGGTGTAAAACTCCCTCCGCCCACATGTGCCTGTCTCCCGAAGTGACTGAGGTAACATACACGTCGGAGTGCCATCACAGTGGCTACCACCGACCTAGTAGGGTTCTGTAGCACAGTGGAGACTGAGAAACAGGAAACAAGCCTCTAGGCTTTATCGGAGCCCACGGATACCTCTGTCTGTGTGCATATGTCATGGGTGCTGAGAACAATACCTGACTCCCATGCTCCTGGTGACAAAGTGACAGACATGGGATGCAGAAGATGAATATCCCGACACTCTCGTAACAAGAAGCGATAGCCAGCTTTGGACCTCATGAGCGTTTTCAGAAGTGCTCAGGCCAACGTGGGGACTCAGAAGACAGCCTCTCATCTTGGGATGGAGGCTTTGTGCATCACCTCTATCTGAAAGATGCCAGTCTTCTGCACTCTACTTTTTCTACTCTTGGCTTCCTTCCTTGCCTTCCATTTCTATGGAAAATGTTGCCCCATCCTCAAAAAAAAAAAAAAAAAAAAAAAACACTATGTGTGTGTGCCTTCCTCTGCTCCCTTATCTTCATCCCCAATTATATCTTTCTCCTGAACATAAACGGATTACAAGGACTGGACTAGTTCAGAGCCTCTCACCATCCTCCCAAGCCCTGACCACCAACTTTAACCCCTGTGCCCATTCTTGGGTTTTCTTTCTTGGGATAACAGGAAACCACCTCACCTGGGATCGGGAGCTCTCACTATTCCTTCATAGAACTCAGAATGTTCTGGGAAAGTCTGACTAAAAATGGCACCTCGGAAGCATTTTGAAAACTTGACCAAGAGTTTAGGAAGGCCCTCTACTGTAGTTCATCTGCTGACTTTGATTTTTCTCAGGGAGAAGGCAGGGTAGGGGTAGGGGATGAGAGATGCAGACTGGAGGTAGAACAGCTTCTATCAGTTCTCTGGCACGTTTTTAAATTAATGTCATTCGCAGCACGTGGTTTTATATTTTTAGCCTGGAGAGGATATGATGCTCGGAGGAAATTTAAGCAAACAAGCCACGGGAGGCGTGAGTCCGCGGTTCACATTCAAGCAGGTAATTAGAACATCATTTTTTGCAGTGTCCACTTGAAATCTTCTGTGATTCCACTCAAATGAGTTCAGAGGGGTCGAAAGGCTAATGACTGAGGAGCATTGGGCTGAGCCAAGAGTTCTGGGGTGTGTATGTGAGGGTGGGGCTCACATCTTCTGAGACCCCTCCTGGCTGGGATCATGGGGCACTATGCACATTCACCAGGGGCCAGGCTTGCTCGTGACATCCTCAGGAAGAGTTCTTATATTCCTAGTACAATAGAAGAGGAAACTGAGGCACGGAGAAGTAACTCATCTGTTACCACACTGCTTGCTAGCAGCAGAGCTCCCTTTGAACTATAGGCAGTTTGGACTGAACACATTTGACTCCATACTTGCTACCGGACAAGTCTCTCTCTTTCTTGGAGTCCTAAGTCCCTCGTTAGTGACGTGAGAGCCACCTGCTTTAAAGGTGTGTAATGCTTTGTAAGGCCTGCCTGACTTTCAATGTCCCAGAGGAGAGAGTGGCCTCGGGGCCTGATATCCATGACTGTGTATATGGCTAGTGTAATCTTCTGGGCCCCAGGGGATGAGGAAAGCACACAGGGAATCTAGGGGCTCAGCTCACCCCTGGCAGCCCAAGAGCTGTAAGCTCTGCCGCTGGTCCACGAGCCCACTCCCTGGCTCTGAGGTCACTGGGCTATTCTGCAAAAGGCATGTCCCATGTGGCTGCCAGGCTCTCTTCCTCATTTGAAGCTGCAAATCCCTAATTGAGGTTCTGGAAGAAACAGTATCTTGACCATGTCCTGAGTTCCAGGAGTGCAAGGCACCATCAACAGAACAAGAGAGTAGCCTTCAGTGCTGCACCATGGGGGGTCGGGGTGGGGCTTCAGAGACCAGTCCTTCAGTCAGACATCAGTTATCCTCTCCAGCAGGCCCAGGCTAGAGCCAAGCTCCGGGGGCATGGAGGTGTGTGTGGGGGGGCAGGAGGCGGTCCTCAGAATTCTTAGGCCATGGTGGAGGTCAGGCATCTTCACTAAGAACTCAGATATTTTGGAAGTAGGGGTGCCCTTTAAATGCAAATGTGTCTTACTTAGCACCATCTTCTAATAATTTCTAACCTCTACCACTTCAAAGCCCTATGAAAAGTGAACGAATTCTTGTTACAGTTTAAGAAACAGAAACCCCAAGTGCATATTGTGTTCACTACTTAATCCCATGACCCTCAGCATGCGCGTGCTCACACACACACACACACACACACACACACACAAACACACACCATACACATCATACACACATACCACACACCCCCCACATATATAAATATATACACATGTCACACATCATAAACACCACACACACACAGAGTCTCTTCTCAAGAAGATACCAGGCTGATTTCAGATTTTGCAATATGTCCAACATATGTTTTAAAATAAAAACTTTAAGCCTGTATATTGTCCACTAAATCTCTTATATAAAAGTTATGAAATGCCTGAAAATCACGTTTGAGGGCCAGGTGAACACTGCTTCATGACCCCTGTCTTAACAGTGATGAGTGGGTGCGCCTCACCCTTGAAGCCCTTGTGGGTGGGTTCCAGAAGGTTAACCTTGTCTGTTCTCCTGAAATGCCTCCCTTTCCCTTTCAGCTTTGCAGGCATTCACCTTCCTTAGCTTCCCAAACATTGTTCTCACTCACCAGGTAGCATCAAAATGTGTATTACCAGTTCTGCAGGGGCTCAGGTGGGTATGAAGCTCACACCTATGCTCTCAATGTGGCAAGGAGCAGGCGGAGCCTATTATCTTCAGCCAACAGAATGGACAGAATTGATGTGCCCTTAGAGTTAGGTTAGGGCTGGGCTCAGGCTGTGATTTTCCTAAGGCATAACTGTTCCCTCTTGTTCCTGCCATAGAACTGGCCCCAAATATAACTTTCCACACACCTCAAAACTCACAGAAGGTGACAGGGATGACCAGCTCAACACAGCCATTTCTGAAGTTAATTTCTGACTGATTATTTTCCCAACAAATTACTTTCTTTCATATTTTGAATCTGTGGAGTGCATTTATCTGTATTTCTAGCTCCTATCCACAGACCTTTTATTTAATGACATTGCTGAGATGTGAGATTTATATATATATATACATATATATGTATATATGTGTGTGTATATATACATATATATGTGTGTGTATATACTATATATGTATATGTGTATATGTATGTGTGTATATATACTAAAGTATATGTATATAACTATATACATATATATTATTTATATATATGTATATGTGTGTATGTATATATACATGTATATAGTATATATACATGTATATACTATATATGTATATGTATATATGTATGTGTATGTATATACTAAAGTATAATATAGCATATATATGTGTGTATGTATATACATACATACTTACATACACATATATATGTATTAAAGAGCAGCCCTTGGAAGCATTTGGCCTACGTGTTGCTGCAGAGCAGCAGAGTGAAATTTGTTTTCCTTTCATCTCCTTCCCTACAAAAGCAGCCTGGCTCAGCTTATCCCTTCCTTAGAACTTCCTCTCAGAATTCCCGATCTATTACAGCACATTCGAATACCAGCAACAAGCTGCCTTTTCATGCTGTCAACCTTTTTCATCTGAAATGTAAATTAACTCTAGCTGGTATGCCTTGACAGAGATCAAAGTCCACGTTAACCTTGCCTGCTTTCTGCTCCTGAGGACTGGGCGGCCACTGATAGGAGACCCTGGCCCCAGGATCCTTTTCTCCTCCAGACAGCCCTCAATGAAGAGCCACCCTTTCCAGGGCTCGGTGTTCTTTCGTAGAGAACCTCTGAGGTACTTCAAACCAGACCTCGGAATATCTGCCCAGCTAATTCTTGAGCGACAAGCCTACTGCGTTTAATTGTGGATTCTTCCCTGGGCTTTTGAGCTTTCGAGAGAGGCTGAGTTAAGTGACTAGTGTCCTTAGTGTGATGCAGAGAGGGACAGGACTGTAGATTTGAAGCCCTTATCCCGCCCAGTCAGTCTTTGAGGTAGACGCATTTGCATTTTCAAAATAAACAGACGCCTTTCAAATACATGAGCTGGTGGTCTGGAGATCTCTCCCGGCCCATAGGGTGCTCCCGCCAGCGATCAAATGTTGGAGAGAAAACAGACAGAGAAAACACCCTAGGTGACGGAGGACACGTTTCCGGTGAGGCTTCTCTGCTCAGGCAGTGGGAGCCTCTGCATGCTGTGGGGGCTGAGAATGCGGAGGACTCAGGAGCCAAGCATTCTGCGTGTCTGAATGTCAGTCACCTTGGCTTGTTTTGGTTTTATTATTGATTAATTCTGGGGGAGGGGAAATGTGCTCTCTGTAAGAAAACCAGGAGACAAGGATGCAATATACTAATATTCAGATAGGATATTCCAAGTAAAAAATAAGTTATATTTATCCTGCTACAAATCTATTACTTTTTGACTAGCTGCTGAGTTTCAGAAAGAGAACCTAGCTATTCATTCTCTGGGGGTGGGGGGTGGGAGAAACAGATATATTCCTCAATGACTGGTATCAAAAGAAACAAGCCACAGGGAGTTTTTCAAACCTCTACAGTGCCAGTCTCTCGCTTTGATTTTTTTTCTTTTCTTTTAAATTGCTCTGCTAATTCAGGATCTGTTTTTAGAACACAAAGTGCTGGGCCTCCCTCTCTGGTTTGACACGCTTTTGTAGGTGACAGTGGGTCCTTAGGAGTGAGAACATAATTTTGAAATGTTTTACAGGAAGAGCTGGCTTATCCAGAACCCAGACAACACCCCCCCCACACACACACACACATACCCCACACACATACGAGCTGGTGAAGAGCCAGCTACAACACCCCCACACACACACACACACATACGAGCTGGTGAAGAGCCAGCTACAACACCCCCCCCCCACACACACACACACACATACCCCACACACATACGAGCTGGTGAAGAGCCAGCTTGGTGGTCATCAGTACATTTTTATTGACTTGCTTAGTCCTGTAGAAACTATTTTTTCCTCACCATTCTACCATATCAGATTGCACACGCCACTCCTTGGCCCTGCCAACATCGCAGATGTCATCAGATGGTGGCAGCAGTGCCAATGACTGTGGTCACTTCTCTGATGTCCTCTAAGGAGAGTGGTTTTCACTAAGGGGCACCTTGAGCCCGTGGATACACATGCTAAGTGAGCTGCCTGCTAGGCAGCTTCAAGTGTGCCTTCCAGAAGGGAAAGCAAATATTGTATCCATATTGCTTGACCCTAAAACCATGGTTTTTAGTGTTTAAAATTGCTCAACTGATTTTTGTTTTGTTTTAATACAGGGTCTCTTTCTATAGCCCTGGCTGTCCTAGAACTCACTCTGTAGACCAGGCTGGCGCTTACCCCTGCCTCCAGAACACTAAGATTGAAGGTGTATGCCACCACACCTGACTAAGCTACCTCATTTTAAAACTTTAAATAGCTTGCTGTTGGTTCATTCCTGTCAGGAGGCTAGTCCTGGGCTGCACAGTGAGACCCTGACTCAAAATAAAAATTTAAACCAGGTGGTGGTGGCACATACCAGCCCTTGCAGATTAGCGGAGGCAGGTGGAGCTCTGTAAGTTTGAAAGCCAGTTGGGTCTACAGAGCGAGTTCCAGGACAGCCAGGGCTACACAAAGAAACCCTGTCTTAATCAATCGATCAATCAGTCAATCAATGTGTGTGTGTGTGTGTGTGTGTGTGTGCGTGCGAGGGAGGGAGGAAGGGAGGGAGGTGGGGGA
>NW_022196897.1:57086788-57111710 GCF_008632895.1 Mastomys coucha
GAGAGAGAGAGAGAGAGAGAGAGAGAGAGAGAGAGAGAAAGAGGGAGAGAGAGCTCAGTGGTTAAGAACACTAGCTGCTCTTCCAGAGTGTTATGAAATATAATGCAGTGGCCTGCATGGTGGAGGGGTGTGTGGGTACCTTGTTGGCTCATACTAAGCTATCCCCCCTGAGAAATCACAACAGAAATGCAATAGACCTGCTATAAAAGTTTATTTGGGGGAAGGGAGGGGAATGAGAACCTGGAGAAGGGGTAGAGGCAGACAGACAGGAGCAGAGCTAAGAAGGCAGAGAAGCGAGGGACAGAGAAGGACAGAAAGGGTAGAAAAGAGAAAAGGAAGGCCAGCCAGGAACATGTGGGAACAGAGAGAGGAAGAGAGAGCTGAAGTGTCAGGTAATGACAATAAGCTGTTTCTAGGTCCCTGGGAGGAGCCTAGCTGAATCACCTGCAAGCTAACACAGAGGACCCAGGTTCAGTTCCCAGCACCTCCATCACAACTGTCAATGCTCTATAACTCCAGTCCCAGGGGATCCAGCAACTTCTTCTGGCTTCTCTGAGCACTGCGTGCATGAGGTGCACAGGCATACACCTAGGCAAGCATTAATTGCACATAAAATAAAAATAAATAAAATGTGAAACAAAATGTTAAAGGGCTTGGCATGTATTCAGTGGCAGCACACTTCCCTTCCCCTCCCACTAAAAAGCAGTTTCCTTTAGCTTCCGTGGTGGGGTGGCAACCCTAGATCATTGCAGCCATTTCTTTCCATTAGAGCTCCATAGATATTGTTAGGTGCAGGGAACCTTAATTTAAATTAGGATATTCCTATTACCCGTCCATTTATTGTCTCCTGCTTGGTAAGCACTTACTTTTTTGCAGGGGCTGTCATGATAACATTAGGATTCACCGGGTCTCAAATTCTCTGGCTCTAATGCAGGAGTCTAGACCATGCTCCCCTGGAGGGATGCAAGGGATGCAATGTGAACAGGATAGAACTGCCACATTATATCAACACTCATTAGGAAGGCGGTCTAGAAAACCTAAAACAAAAGGTCATTTTTTTTTGTACTATGTATACATGTGCCCTTATGTAAATCCAGTACTGTATACAATGTATACAATTAAAGTTGTAAATCCTTATCATAACCAAGGATACCCAGCAGAACTACTCCTGATTCTTGCAGGATCAAAAGACTGAGCACATCGTCTTTTCCATTTGCGAGGAGGCTCTTGCTCACACACCAAACAAGAGAGAGAACACAAGCGAGATACACTGTTAAGGGAGACAGCAGCAAGCAAAGCCCCTGTCCCTCCCTTCTGTCTGTCCCTCCCTTCTGTGCCCCCGTTCATTGTCTCGCCTCTATTTCGCTTTGTCTTGCCTTCTATCCTGCTTTGTCTTGCCTTCTATCCCATTTCTTAGAAGCCCTCCTGGCCATTTCACACAAACGCTGGAGTCAGGGGAAGCACAGATATGAGAACAGACAAGCCCTTGGCCAGAGGGCAGGAAGCAGCTGCCTCCTCCCCTCCAGAGTGTTCTCACCTATGTTCTCCGAGAAACACCTGGAGGAAAAAATTACTAGGTGCACCTGGGCTTGACATGAGCCTTGTAGATGGTGCCATCTCCCATTTTCTCAGATTGGGGTGGGGGTGGGGTTGGGGGTGGGGGCTGGGCTGCTCTATCTGCTTTGATGGTACCTAAGTGTCTCCCACTCTCCGCATACAAAGAGCTGGGCTGACTCTGTCAGCTTTACATATTGGATAGGAAAATTGGATAGGAGAGTGGGCATCGGTGATTTCCTTTGGGGAAGCTCCCAAGGCCTTGAGCCAGTAGCCCCAGGACCTCCAGAAGCAGGGAGCGGTGTGCATAGGCGAGAAGGCCCACCCTGTGGATCCAAGGTGTCTCTGAGAAAGGCATGCCCCTTCCCCAGCTTTAGGCTTATACAAGCTGACATGTCTGGAGAATTTTCTCCCTGGAGAAAGCTGTTAAGACTGAGAGTCTTGGTTTCATCCACTATGAAATCTGTCTCAGCAAGGCCCAATTCTCAGGACTGCTGTAAAGATGATGCAGCATAAGCTTTCCCTGCCTGGTCAGTTGGAAGGCAGTGAGTGTTTCCCACCTGAACCCCTGCCCTCCCCCCCAATCTCTAACTTCCTGAAGGGAAGGAAAGTCTGAGAGAGTGTTTCTTCTAAGGTGAGCATACTACTGTTGGAACTTCATAAACCCTTCCTTACTTTCAGAGGAAAAAATAGCACCTGTCAACCCACAAATCCAGGGACAGTGACATCTTTATGATGGAGAGCGTTCTTGATTTTTAACTTATGTCTGGGTCACCCAACAGAGAAAAAGGAGCATATGGCAGCCCCGTGACCAATTTCAAGTACTTTTATTTTCATCTTTGCTTTCGAGCCTCATGGTTCTGAGAGCTACTGAGGCTCCTGACACCATTTCCACACCTCACTGGCTTAAGGGCCTTTTCACAACATGTTCTGGAAGCTAGTAAGTCGTTCTTTCTGGCTTTCCTCAAAGTCAGAAATTCTAGAGGCCGAGAGTTAAAATATCACCCAGATTGGTTAAGGCTGGTGTGGAAAGCAAGTTGCCTTTCAGATGTCTGAAGGGTTGGAAGACCTCTGTGTACCTATCACGTTTAACCCACAGCGACGGGTGATTGGCAGCACAACAGCTGAGTGACAGCCATTTGGCCAGGAGTTCAAACCTCAGCTCGATGAGCCATAGCCGGGTCCTTGTTTGATTTGCTGTGGCCGTGAAGTCTAAATCTGGCCAAGAGCAGAGGCAGAGGCAAGGGTGACAGCTGGTAGCCATTTCTTGTCGATACAGTTGTGATGGTTGGGATGTACAAGGGACCAGAGTTAATTTCACAGACCTTGAGCCAAGTGCTTAGTGTCAAAACCAGCTATGTTCAGTGATGCAAACAAGCTCTGTCAGCAGCTGCCTTCCCCTCCACATCCCTCCACCCCCTCACCCCACATGCTCCTCCCTGCTGGCCAGCTAAAGGAAGGTTAGGTTTGAGGAATAGGTCCCGCCCGAGGAAAAAGAGCACCTCCCCCTTTATTTCTAACAACCTCTTGATAGTTTTATTATGATTTAGCTGAATACAGTCAAATTAAGTTTGATAAGATTGAGCTAACACACGCAAGCAGCACAGCTCCTCCACAGCTGGGACACTGTATTTCCAGAAAGCTCCTCCTCCCTGGCCCTTGGGTCCATTTTCCTGCTCACTGATGGGTTTTCTGTCTCTGTAGTTTTGCTCTTTTGAGAAATTCTTTCAATACGTGTGGAGTCACACCACATGCAGACTTTAGGATGCAACAACTTCTCTTGGCAGGATGGCTTTTGAAGCTCACCAGAGTCGCTCTGTCCCTCAAGAGCTCCTCCTTTTCCAGTACCAAGCAGGACCCCTATGGACTTCTGTGTCAGCTCCCCAGCCAATGGACATTTAGGTTGTTTCCATGGTGATCATGAATAAAGCGAGCATCCCACACTTCTTTTTTTTTTTTTAAGTTATAGCAATTACATAACTTTACTTTGTAGAAAACCAGAACTATTTGAGCCAGAAAGATCCTAAATGGAGGGAGATTCTCAGGGATCCACTGCTGGCCTAGTATGTGTGAGGACCTAGGGTCCATGTTCAACACTGAAGAAAAGTACTCTTCCCAAGAGGTGGGAGCTGTTTGATTAGCACAGAATTGTATTAGGTTCTTGGCATCCTGTGCTTTCGAATAGCAGTGTCTGCAGTTTATATAAGCCTGTTTCGCGGGTCTTACTTTCCTTAATTCTCGTCATGGGACCCTGTAACAAATCCTACTCCAGGTTGTCTTAGAGTTTTACTGCTGGTGAACAGACACCATGACCAAGGCAACTCTTATAAAGAACAACATTTAATTGGGGCAGCTTACAAGTTCAGAAGTTCAGTCCATTATCATCAGGGCAGGAACAGGGCAGGCAGGCATGGTGCAGGAGGAGCTGAGAGTTCTACATCTTCGTCTGAAGGCTCCTAGCAGAATACTGGCTTCCAGGCAGCTAGGATGAGGGTCTTAAAGACCATACCTACAGTGACACACCTACTCCAACAGGGCCACAACTTCTAATAGTGCCATTCTACAGGCAGAACATATACAAACCATCACAAGGTTGTCATCAGTGGATGCTGGAAAAACTTTCTGTATCCAGGAATTCCAGTCTGCTGGTCTTTTCTCCATTTTCTCAACACTTTTCTGGATAGAACATTCTGGAAGGTGTCTCAACATGAAGAAACCTGTGGGGAGCTCTGGGCCATAGCTCAGTAGTGGAGCATGTGCTTAGCATGTGCAAGGCTCTGGGTTTGATTGTTAGCACCACAAAAAAAAAAGTGCTTTTTCTTATCAAATGGGTACCAACTGACACCCTGTCCTAGGTTTAAGAGGGGTATAGAGCTGGCCATCAGGCACTGTCACAGGAAGGCCACACTTCAGGAAGCAACTAACCTCCCTTTTGGAAGCAGACAGGGAATAAATTATGAGAAATAAATCCAGCTGCAAGTCAAGCAAGAATGAAAGAAGGAAGAGAATGAAGTGGTTGTCCCTCTGCACAGAAGGGGCCTAGAGTAAGACAGAGCCCTGCCTTAAGCCTCCAGTGCTGGTAAAGCAGTTGCCAGGTAGGATGTTTTTTTGAGTCTAAAGTTTAACTGGGATAATGGACAGCATTAAGTGCTGAAGAATCAAAGTAGGGAATGCTTTCCTAGGACTGAAATGACTACAGAGAGAGAGAGAGAGAGAGAGAGAGAGAGAGAGAGCGCTCTTGAAGGTAAGGATCAGACTTTCTTGGGTTGCTTTTGGTGGTGTTTGCCTGTAGGACAAAGGGTGGCTTTTCCCACAAGGTGGCTGCTGACCAGCTGTCACTCCAGGAAGAAAGCACTCTGGCTCCTGGTGCGATCTGCCAATGCACCTTCAGGAGGGATGGCCCGACTTACGCGTGTGCCTTCTCTACTGGGGCAGTGAGAACTTTTGCCCAAGCCCTTAGGAGAACAGGAGAGCTTACCTAGCCTAGATCCCCCCACCAAGAAAGCCTAGTAGAATTACATTCGTGCCTACTGAGACAGTGATGGGTTCTCCACTGGGTGGGTCATCAAATACCAGGCTAGACTCTGTCCTCAGCAACCAACTTGTGACCATTAAACCCTGGGAGCATGAAAGAACGTGGGTAGTGTTGTGATCATAAAAAGAGAAAGAGCCATAAGAATATAGTCTGGCACCCCCTTCCCCCTGAGGGACCAGACACACACCAGTATAGGATAGAATAGAGTTTATTTAGGCCATGGGGAGGGGAGTTAAGAGGGTAGCAGAGGCAGAGAAAGGCAGAGAGAAGGAGAGAGTAGAAGAAGTAGGGGCCAGGAGGAAAGGGGATGGGGATAGAGAGGGATCAAAGGGGGCAAGAGGCAAGGGAGAGAAGCAGGAGTAAGAGAGAGAGGATGGGGCAAGCAGCCCTTTTTATAGGGCCAGGCCTACCTGGCCGTTGCCAGGTAACCATGGGGAGGAGCATACCTGGCTGCTGCCAGGTATCTGTGGGGGTGGAGTTTATACAGAATGCTAACAGACAGGCCTGGATTTTTGCTTCAGTTTATAAGGGAGAGAGATGAGTGAGATTATTTATTATTCTTTCTTTTTTGTTTTTTGTTTTTGTTTTGTTTTGTTTTGTTTTGTTTTGTTTTGAGACAGGGTTTCTCTGTGTAGCCCTGGCTATCCTGGAACTCATCCTGTAGACCAGGCTGGCCTCGAACTCAGAAATCCGCCTGCCTCTGCCTCCCAAGTGCTGGGATTAAAGGTGTGTGCCACCACTGCCTGGCTTATGATTCTTTCTTAAAGATTTATTGTTTATTTTATGTATTCATGTATCTATATGCACTGTAGCTGTCTTCAACCACACCAGAAAAGGGCATCAAATCCCATTACAGATGAATTGTAAACCACCATGTAGTTGCTGGGAATTGAACTCAGGACCTCTAGAAGAACAGTCAGTGCTCTTAATCACTGACCCATCTCTCCAGCCCCTATTTATTATTCTTAAGTGTTTAATAAGGAGGGGGTTAAAGAATTCAGATTTAGGACAAAATGATTTGAACTTCCAACCCTGGATCTGCTAATGATGTTAGACAAGTAATTTTAAAATTACATGCCTTTCCTTATACATGTGCAGCCAGGTCAAACCACAGCTCATGTGGAGGTCAGAGGACAACTTGTCGGAGTCATGTGGATCGGATCCTAAGATGTCAGGCATGGGGACAGGTGCCTTTACTCACAGAGTCATTTCCCTGGCTTCTAGACAAGTAATTTAATGTCCTTTCACCTCAAATTTATCAACTGTAACATGGGAATAATGAGTTAATTCTTTTTTTTTTTTTTTTTTTTGGTTTTTCGAGACAGAGTTTCTCTGTGTAGCCCTGGCTGTCCTGGAACTCACTCTGTAGACCAGGCTGGCCTCAAACTCAGAAATCTGCCTGTCTCTGCCTCCCAAGTGCTGGGATTAAAGGCGTGCACCACGTGCTCGCTTCAGCAACACATATACTAAAAGGCATGTGCCACCACCACCTGGCATAAGTTAATTCTTATAAAGGTAGTAGAACAGAGTCAGGGACATAAAAATCCATATGTTTATGTTTTTAAGTTAAAATGTCCTTGTTTTTATCCTTATCTTTTCTTCCTAATCTCTAGCTCCCATCACCTGTCCCTAACAAAACAAGATAGTTCTGTGTGCCTGGTCTTTTTCTTCTCTTTCTTCTAGTAATTTCAACTCTTGCCACCTGTCACCAACCCCCTTTTAGAAGCTGAGAGAGAATAAGTTACACTCCTAGCCTGGGTATTAGTTTTCTGTGGCAGCCAGAGCAGATTATCACAAACCTGGTGGCCTAAGGCAACACAAATATATTCTCTCACACTTCTGGAGGATTCGAGTTCAAAACCAAGGTGTCACAAAGTGGCTTTTACTGGAACCTATGATGGAAAATCCTGCCTGCCCCCATCTGTGTGTGTGTGTGCATGAGTTAGTGTGTATATGTGTGTGTATGTGTATACAAGTGTGTATTTATGTGCATATGTATCTGTGTATGCATGTGTGTATGCATAAGTATGTGTGTATCTGTGTGTGTGCATGCATGTGTGTCTGTGTATGTGCATGTGTGTCTGTGTATGTGCATGTGTGTCTGTGTATGTGCATGTGTATCTGTGTGCGTGCATGTGTGTGTGTGCGTGCATATGTGTGCGCTTTATATGCTTGCTAGCGCACAGTGGTCCATGCTTCTCTTTTTGTGCCTTTGCACATGTGTGCTTGGTTTTGTCTTTAAGAGGAATGCACCCTCTGGTCACCACTCAACAACTTTTCTGTATAACCCTTTACCCAGCCATGTCTCCTGGCCCTGAAGCCTTTCAAGTGTGCAGCACTGTACTAGCTTTGTTTCTGTGGCTGTGAAAAAAAAATGCCCTGCCAAAGAGCAACCCAAGGGAGAGAAGGTTTATCTAGGTCACAATTCCAGGTTACAGTCCGTCACCTCTGGGAAGTCACACTGGCAAGAGCTTGACACAGCTGACCACATCACACCCACTGGCAGAGATAGAATGCATGCCTGCAAAGCTCAGTGAGCTTCTGCAGCTACCCTAGGCAGTCCAGGGCTGAAAACCGAGGAGTAGAGTAGTGCCCAAGCTCAGGCTGGCTCTGCTCACTGCACTTAGGACAATTAAGAGGATCTCAGCAGGACAATTGGATCTAGGCAATCCCTTCCAGACATTCTTCTTAAGTGTCTCCAGATTGGATCAGGTTGACAATTAAAACTGGCTGTCGCAAGTATACTCCTTTAAGCCCTCGACAGTCAAATGCCTTCCCGTTTCATTTCAAGATGATCCAGTAGACCCTGAGCTCAGACTTCCTGGGAACAGTGCACAGCTCACAGAGCTCAGTCTGATTCAGGACTGTTTTAGGTCATTAAGCCAGAAACACTCAGGGGACCCACGCCTGCTGAAGCCTCCGCCACGCTGTTTGCACTGTCCCAAGCTCAGCACTTAGTGATCATTTCTGTTGTTCAGGTCCATTGCTTTATTTCCCATGTGTCCCTGGTATATGTTTTGGACATGACCCACTCACTTGAAATGGGTGACCTTGTTTCTCTCTTGTTCTCTGCTTCGTTTTCCCATGTCTCCCCTCTCCTCCTTTGAGGATCCATTTGCCAGAGAGTTTCCGGGTGATCCCAGCTTGCACCGGGGTGCCCTTAAATACTTTACAGCTTGAGGCTCTGCTTTGAACTCGAGGGATTGATCATCTTGACTTCCTCATCTCCTTAGATGGACCGATCCCTCTCCCTGTTCCATAGGCAAAGCTGGGGATGAAGGGGCCCACTTCATCTAAACTTTATTAGGAATATTTTCTAAGTTTTCGGTTTGGTTTTTATACTTCAAATAACTCTTAGAATCAATATTTTGATGACTGAAGTGTAAATGAATGAGAAGCATGGAATGAGTCTTCCCTTGAATTACATGAGGAGAGATTCTGTGAATTTCTATTGGAAAGTAAGGCAGAGTAGCCAGGCACATGCTGAGCTCCCGGGGAAGCCTCTGCTGCTATTCCTGGTTATGGTCACGGCTCTCGCCATTCTTACTGCCTTTCTTTTTGATTTTTGCCTTTGGGGATTGGTATTAAACTGTTATTGTTCCTTTTTAAAATTAATATTTTCAAGTAGGTACAAATGGTAGCCTGTGACTTCAGCTCTCCACACAGAAAGTTTAGTTAGCTCTTAGTTAACTACTTAGCTCCTGAATTGGGTCCAAGAACAAGGCCAAAGTTCATTATGGAGATTTTTCCCTCCTCCCTCCATTCATTCCTCCCTTCTTTTCTTTCCTATCATGGTGTGTGTGTGTGTGTGTGTGTGTGTGTGTGTGTGTCTTTGTGTGTGTGTCTTTGTGTGTGTGTCTGTATGTCTGTGTGTCTTGTGTGTGTGTCTTTGTGTGTGTGTATGTCTGTGTGTCTTCGTGTGTGTCTTTGTGTGTGTGTGCCTTTGTGTGTGTGTGCCTTTGTGTGTGTGTATGTCTGTGTGTCTTCATGTGTGTCTTTGTGTGTGTATGCCTTTGTGTGTGTATGCCTTTGTGTGTGTGTCTTTGTGTATGTGTATGTCTGTGTGTCTTCGTGTGTGTCTTTGTGTGTGTGTGTGTCTTTGTGTGTGTGTGCCTTTGTGTGTGTATATGTCTGTGTGTCTTTGTGCGTGTGTGAGATTGTGAGACAGGATCTCATGTATTCCAGGCTAAGTAAGAACTCTACTATGTAGCTGAAAATAATGTTGAACTTCTGGCCCTCCCTCCTGTTTCTCCTTCCCGAGTGCTGGGATTAAGGTCACAGGCCTCCATGCTGAAGCTCAACCCCAGGGCTTCATGCTTGCCAGGCAAGTACTCCAAGCCCCGAGCTACATCCTCAGCCTGGTTAGGTTCGGGCAATTTCCCCTCAGAATGAGGAAAAGGCATATATCTGTGCCCTGGTGCAAGCTCTCCTTTCCTTTTCATGCCAATTTCTGCATTTATGTCCCTCACCCCAGCATGACAAGTGAGTTTGAAGAAGGGGAGATGTCAGGTAACCCAACTGGAGGAATTTGTCAACCAAGAGAGAGCAGGTGACCAGGCAGGGAGTCAGTGAATGATCAGTGAGTGGGCTTCTGAAGGGAGGGCTCCCAGCGGTAGCTCTTCATTGCTGCTCTCTCTCTTCTTTCTTTTGTTTTAAATTTCATTTTCACTGGTTATAGTGCTTTTTGTGTCATAATAAAAATGTAATAATGTTCCATTAAATTTTCTCTCATTATCCTTTCGGCATTTGTGTAATAGCAATAATAACAACAACAGATGGTTCTATCCACAGCAAATAACTCAAGGAATTATATTTGTTCTACACAGAGAGATTCATTTTGAAGGGTGGAAGCTAGCAATCTAAAGCGGGAGGAGTTGGTCCCCCCCAACCCCCAACAGAAACGAGGAAAGTAATTGAATTTGTACTTTTTTTTTTCTATTTCTGTCATGTTGTGTGTCTTGACATCATAATGGTTTTCCTTTTTGGTTTGCTTTTTTTTGAGACTGGGTCTCACTATGTAGCCCTGGCTACATAGGGATCAGGCCTGTTTAAAATGTCTGTGTGGTTCTAAGGCAACTCCAGCATTAAGACTCATTGTCTGGAAACAGTGCATTATACCTCAACAAGGAGGGCCCGATGGAAACAGCTCACTGGCCCACACATTCCTCACAGTGCCCTCGTGGTGCTTGCTGTTCTGCTGGCTAGGGACTCACGCTCTGGGAACTATGCTGTATTGAAAATCGTAAAGCCATAGTGAGGTTTAGTGGAAAAGAGAGCCATGAGTCATGGCTGCCGGAAGGACTGTATTTGTGGTTCCCTCTGTTAAGAAACTCCTCAGGTAACTGCCTTCCAATGTGGAAAACGGCCACCTCTGGAAAGATTGCGTCTTTACAGCTCATAGTGCCCATATTCTGACAGCCAGAACTAGGAGTCGTTCAGCGAAGTCGAGCACAGTGCTCCTTCAGCTATCAAGTGGTGCTCCTGCTGGGGCCTGGGATCTCTACCCACTGTATAAATCTAATACCAGAGAGTAGCTTGTGCTCCTGTGAGCTATTTTATCTTATCTGTGGGCTGGGACCTAACATTGAATGTGACCTAGAGTCCCAGAACACGCTTGTTTTAATGGCATACCCTAGAAGTCTGCAGATGGCCTGGAGCGGCATCGGGACCAGGATAAAGGAGCTGCAGAGCACAGGAAAGCAACAGAAGCCCTGTCGCTTCTGGCCTTGCCCTTTGACCTCTGACTACTCTGTGGTGGTTTTCTTTCAGTTCTCCAAACCACTCCTGATCAGAAACCCTGTCCAGATTCAGGAGTGGAATCCAGCAGTGGGCATGAAGAGACTTCAAGGAACTGCCCTGCTGAAGCCGACGCAGACTGGTAAGTTAGGGCTCCCCCACCTCTTTTGTCCTTCTTCCTGCCCCTCTCTCTCCCTTCCTCCCTCCTTCTCTCCCCCTCCCTTTCTCCATTCTTTTCTTTCTAATAGTGTCTCATGTAGCCCAGACTAAACTCAAATTCAGGATGGAGTCAAGGATGACCTTGAACTTCTGATGCTTTTGAGTTTATCTCCAAAGTTGTAGGATTATAAGTATGCACCACCACGTGTGGCTTATACAGTGCAGGGGTAAAACCCAGAGTTTCATGCATGTTAGACAGGCACTCTTCCAACTGAGCTACATCCCCATCCAGGTAAGTCTTACCACATGAGTTCTTTTGTGGACCACAAAGTTTTTCTACCAGTATGTTAATACTGTAAATTGGAAAGAATGGAGCCCAAACATATTTTCCTCCGGATCTCCCATGTTAGAAGTCACCATTCTGTAAACAGAAGTCTTCATTTCATAAGGACAACCTATACATGATCTTGATTTAAAAAAAAAAAAAGAAACTATTTAATTATATGCATTTATTTTTACACGTGTTGGTGTTTCATAGGCATGTATCTGTGCACCATGTGCTTGCAGTGCCCATGGAGGCCATCCGAGGGCACTACTTGCCGAGAAAAGGAGTCACATGCCAGGTTGTCAGCTGCCATGAGGGTGCTGGGAATTGAACCCAGGTCCTCTAGGAAGAGCAGCCAGTGCTCTTAACCACTGAGCTACCATTCCAACTGCCAATCTTCTTGAGTTCTCATGGTAGTAAAACCTTTAATTGGTCCCTTTGAGTTAAAATAGTCTTTTTCAATCTGGGGCAACACAATACCAACATTATGGGACAGTTGGCAATGACCAAAGGCACTTTGGGTTGTCACAGTTTAGAGGGCATGCCTCTACTGGAACATAAGTGGGTCAGAGTCACCAACATTGCTATGTAGCCTCCTAAAACTAGCCCATCTTCTCAAAGGATTGTCCACAACAACAACAGTCAATAACCCCAAAGTCGAAAAATCCTAGCCGCAGGCAAAAGCAAAAATGAATGAAACTTCCTGCTACCCACACATTGTCAAATGTAACTCAGACTGCAGCAGGGCCTGGCCATCGCTGAAGCGTACTGTCTCAGTGGACAGCCACACTAATCAGCTCTGAAGGGACTGTGACTGGCTAAATGGACTCAGACCAGGCCAGCACAGCTGTGAAACACAGCCCTAGAGACCTCAGGATCACTCAGGCCTGTTCTTCAGGACAGACTTCTAACATTCCTCCCTCAGGATCACTCAGGCCTGTTCTTCAGGACAGACTTCTAACATTCCTCCCTCAGGATCACTCAGGCCTGTTCTTCAGGACAGACTTCTAACATTCCTCCCTCAGCGGAAGCTCCCAGGCTACATTACATAGGTTACCAGGAAGAGGAAACAGCTAAAGGCAGGAGGACGCAATGAAGAAGGAAAGAACGAAATAGAATGAAGCTAAATAGAATTTAAAAATTAAAGCTAATAAAACAAACTGACGTTTTCTGTCTGCAAACCAAGCCAATGTGCAAGGTAAGACAGAAAGAGGCAGGAGGAGTTTGTAGGAAGAGCCATACACAATGAGAACCGGTGCAGAGGTGAGGACGGCAGGAAAGTGTGAGGCCATCTCTCCAGCCCCATCCAATGCTCAGCACTGGGTCATTCTCTTCCATATTGCCCCATTACAGATGAGGACGCTGAGCCCTGGTGACAGCTAGGATCAGGCTCTCAAAGGCTGGCCAGTGTTGCAGATGTGTAAGTGTGCTAGGCTAGTACATATCAAGTCTGAGTTTGATCCCCGGAACTACAAGAATTAATCAGAAGTGGTTAATTAATGAAGAGAAAGAAAAATAAATTTCTAGATTAGCTTTATCAGATTTCCTTTTGGCTCCATCAGCTGGTAAGGATTGTACAGTGTTGTGCAGAGCTAAGGGGCAGGTCTGGGGTCTGAGTCTAGAACCTCTGTCTCCAGTAGCAACAATAGCTAATACTTATTTATCGTTAATGTTTTCCTGGCTAACTGGTTTGCAGACAGTAACCTGCTCAAGCAATAGAGGAACAACAGTACATTTTAGCATTTCCAACATTTAGAGATTATAAATTATGGGCAGTGTTACTTATAACAGAATTTGAACACAGGCTCTCAGCATCCATACTTTCAGCTGGTAAATTCTACTGTCTCCAGCTGCTCCAGATGCCAAAAGATTCCTCCAGGGCTTTTTCTGTTCTATCCACATTGTCTCTTGTCATGGCTTAAATCTTGAATCACAACCAGCGAGGGAATATATCATGATCAGCATAAAACTGTCACTCTTGGATTGACAGAGCATACTCCAGCACCCAGTTCCTAGTCTTCAGTTCTGTGGGAAAGGTGTTCCCACCCTGTGTGATGAGGTGGGGGCAGTTCAGTAGGAAAGAAGGCCGGCTTACCTGAGAGAGGGAGTTAGTATGTGCAGTTTGGCATCTCGGCTCCATTTTCTGTGTGAACTAGTGATGGTATACGGTGGTTGAGAAAATAAAGAGTATCTCTGGGGTGTGAGTCTTGCTGGAATGATGGGGACCCTCTTGTCATAATGCTGGGAAGTATCTCTCGATTTAATCTGACCTGTCTATGGCAAAACTCTGAGGCTTTTTATGTGCCATTTCCCACCACAGCCAGCCAGTTAAGTAAGAGGGACCCCTAGGAAGAAGGCAAGGGCTCAGATGTGGAGAGAGGATGCAGCCAGTTCTGCATGACAGCTGTAACACATGCCAGAGAAACTGCTTCAGAGTGGACACTTTCATTGTGGCTGGAACCTTCGTGATTCAGGCAGCTAGAGGAGAGCTGACACCTCACAAGAGGGGAAGATGGGTGCATGTTTCTTCTGGGTGTCACCCTTGTAGCTCCAGGGCTAGGAGCCAAGTGGACTAACCTCAGGATTAACGAGACAGAAGCAGCCTTGCAGTCATGAGGGCCAACTGTGAGCCAGATTTTCATGTAGCCCGTGAAGTACAGATTGCCTAATCACTCAACAAATACTCAGTGTGGGAGTCCATTGTGGGAATACTGAAGAGAAAAAAATCCTCCAGCACATTTCCCAACACAGTAGCCTAGCTGGTATACTCACCTATTAGAGAAGAGGAAAAATGATAGCATGGGGGAGAAAGGAGGAAGAAATAGTAGTTTCCTATGATGTGGTAGACACTGACTACATGTACCTTATTATTTTAAATTACTTATTTTATGTGTATGAGTGTCTTCATACACACCAGAAGAGGGTGTCGGATCCCTTTACAGATGGTTGTGAGCCACCACGTGGTTGTTGGGAATTGAACTCAGGACCTCTGGAAGAACACTTAGTGTTCTTAACCGCTGAGCCATCTCCCCATGAGTTTTGGGAGCAGCCCCGGATTCAGATCTTAGTTCAGCCACTTAGAGGCTTTAATGCAGTTGCCACATTCCTTCCGTTCTCTGAACTTCTTAGAATCCTAGATTACAGAAGGGAAGGCAGCTGAGATGGCTAGAGAAAACCGCCATGAAGGGACAAGGGCGTTGCTAGACACAGCGATGAGGGCTGTTGGTTATGGTGACAGAAGTATTAGCAGTCATGGGAGTAATATTAGCATTTAAAGCTGATGCAGGAAGGACAAGACCCCTCTGGATCTACAGCTCTAGAATTACAGTCTAAAGCTAAACATTGAGATTCCCAAAACTTTAGGATCTATTACAGATGTTTACTCTCTACTTTAACCTGAACACCAAACTTCCTTTGTGTTTCTGGTTCTGATTTCAAGGGTAAATCCCAGGTTGACTTCAGGCCCTGGCCCACCCCTGTCATTAGGGCTAGGACACGGCTAGCATACATGTCCACGCATAGCCTTCAGAGCCTTGTCGTTAGGGTCTTCTTAGACTCTCGAGATGTTTACACTGTTAATTGGTCACATTTATTTCCAAAACCTTTGAGGCTAGGAACCTTATCAGCAGCTGGAAGAGCTTCAAGGAGAAATCTGTTTTGCATTATATTTTTCCTTGTGGATTTGCTTATGACTGTACATAAATATTTATCTGAACTATTTCAACAAACCCTAAATCATCAACGATTCTTCTGCAAAGGACCCTTTTAGAAGATTTGCGTATGTTGAGAATGTCAGCAATCTCTTTATAGTACTAGATTCCAGGGACCGGGGGCCCTTTGGAACCATTGGGAGCTTTTCAACATGTCTTTTACTTTCCAATTTCTGTGTGTCTCTTCATGCTAATTCTTCTGGAGAGGATTACCCTGCCTGGACGTTCTTTACCTGTTGATGTTTCCCTGTCCTTCAAAGTCTCAAACTTGTGACCCCTCCTCAAAGCAGACACAAGCAGAAGAGTGCTCCAGACAGGATGATGTGTAGGAACCTCTCTAGGGGCAGCGAAGGGTCCATCAGAAGAAGGCCAAGAATGAGTGGGAGTGGGGTGAAGAAATAGAACTATTATGGCAAAGACAGATGGGGGCCTGGATTTGGGAGACCTCCTAACCGAGCAACAGCAGCATCCTCCAGTGGTCATGCGTTGGAGCAGATTCAGTGCTGTCTTCCTTATTTCCCTGCCTTCTGGTCTGCTCATCCTTGCTTAGCCAGGCTGGCATCCATATGGGAATGCTGTCCTCTGAGTCCTGGGGTGTTGCCGTCCAGCAGTAATGATAAGAATGGGTTTTCTAGAATATGGAGTCATATTATTACCTTAATCCACGTGGAAGGTTCTTAAAAACTAGCCAACACGGAAGTGTGATCACTCAGCCATCTTTTATGTTTTATTTTATTTTAATTTTTGTTACAAGCCAACAGGTAGTATAGGTAAGGCAAAACCTCTCCCCCAAGTTCGTCAGCATATTGGCCCAATCAGCAGCTCCTTTAGTCTCTGGAGGTGGGACTTCTGTCGGAATTGGAACTTGGAGAGAGGCGTGGCAATTAGCAGGCAGGGTCTGAAGAATCAGCCCTCAAGCAGGAGGGTTACAATGGGGCCTCAGCCAGTTAGGGGGAGGGGGACAGGCAATTCCTGGCTATCGACTCAGGATCTAGACTGTCTCTGTCCAGGTCTTTGAGCAGCTGTGCTCATGACCTTAGACAAGTATGCTTTTTAATCATTTCACCTACCTAATATGGCTGATGTGCTAATAATCCTGACAGACATTTAGAGGACTACCCAGCATGCCAAAGGTTAAAGTATTAGCTGCTATCACTCTATTCCAGGAGAGACAGTAAACACCAGAGCTGACACTGGCATTTCTGCTTCACTCACGGAACCTAGAACTTCAGCTCTTTTGTCGATAACAGGCATTGAGTAATTGATGAATGACTATGTTTTCATACCTCCTGGTTCTCTAAGGTTTGACTTCAGCTAATTAGCTTTTCATATAGCGAAGAGCTAGTGTTCTCCAAAAGTCATCAGTACTGTTGACATAGGAGGTGCCATTAAAATCATGCTACTTCCCAGAGACCCACCATCCAACCTAAGAAACAAGCCCATATTTAGATAAGGGGGGGGGATTGTTTTAGCATTTCAGTTATTAGCAGGCAGCTGTCTGTGATTCATTTCTCAAGTTCAAGTCAGTCTCTAGAGATTAGGACACAGGAACTTCGGCAGAGAGGGAGTTGGAGTGTATGTTTGACAGGATCTTTCTGATCTGATCCCCACACCTTCCTGCTTGTAAAGTCAAGGCTTTGTATGTAGTACCTCAGAGAAGATGGACTGCTTTCTAAGAACTGGTTTTCAATGTCCCAATCCATGTTATATATGCTGAAGTCCCAATCCCATCCCACCCAGGCCTTCTATGTGGAGTCTGATGGATGGGAGCTCTTGTGGTTAGGTTAATTTGCCCTAAAGTGCTTTCTATCGGCAAAGTTGCTCTGCAAAGTTGGATTCTCTGTCTCTGGAGAAAAGTTACATTTCAATTAAGTCACATTAAATTCTATTTGGATAAAAAGCATCCAAAGCTGCTTTCCTTTTGTATGACAAGACTCCACTGTAAGGACAAGACTCCACTGTAAGGACAAGGCTCCACTGTGAGGACAAGACTCCACTGTAGGGACCAGACTTCACTGTAAGGACAAGACTCCTCCACTGTGAGGACCAGACTCCACTGTAAGGACAAGACTCCTCCACTGTGAGGACAAGACTCCACTGTAAGGACCAGACTCCACTGTAAGGACCAGACTCCACTGTGAGGACAAGACTCCTCCACTGTGAGGACCAGACTCCACTGTAAGGACAAGACTCCACTGTGAGGACAAGACTCTACTGTAAGGACAAGCCTCCACTGTGAGGACAAGACTCCACTGTGAGGACCAGACTCTACTGTGAGGACCAGACTCCACTGTGAGGACCAGACTCCACTGTGAGGACCAGACTCCACTGTAAGGACAAGACTCCACTGTAAGGACCAGACTCTACTGTGAGGACCAGACTCCACTGTGAGGACCAGACTCCACTGTAAGGACCAGACGACTCCACTGTGAGGACCAGACTCCACTGTGAGGACCAGACTCCACTGTGAGGACCAGACTCTACTGTGAGGACCAGACTCCACTGTGAGGACCAGACTCTACTGTGAGGACCAGACGACTCCACTGTGAGGACCAGACTCCACCGTGAGGACCAGACTCCACTGTAAGGACCAGACTCCACTGTGAGGACCAGACTCCACTGTGAGGACAAGCGTCCACTGTGAGGACAAGACTCCACTGTGAGGACAAGCGTCCACTGTGAGGACAAGACTCCACTGTGAGGACCAGACTCCACTGTGAGGACCAGACTCCACTGTGAGGACCAGACTCCACTGTGAGGACCAGACTCCACTGTGAGGACAAGCCTCCACTATTTCTCAAGAAATCTGTCTCTCAAGTGCGTGTGTGAGCATGCGCTCTCTCTCTCCCCCACTCTCCACACTTCCATCCTTCCTCTTTCCTCATACAATTAATTAACACCTACATCTCTAAAGTTACAGTCCTAAACTAAAAGGCAATCAGAATGATAACAAAATGTGGTTGGTTCTGGCTGCTTCTCAGCTCCTCCTCTGCGGCCCATGAGGGTCCACAAGTCTGGCAGTCCAGCGCTTGGCTCTTTTGTCTGCCTTGAGACTCTCACCATATGCAGCCTGGGGATGGAGCTCTGCCAAAACACATCAGGTCCATTTTGAAGAACTTGAGGAAAGATACCCAAGTATGAGCTGTTCCAAGAAATAATATTTTCCCTTCATATAAAAATGATCTCTGAGTCTATGTGTCCCACATTTCCTAACTGTATTTCATTTTCTTCTTTGAGTTAGAAGGAAATAACTATCAGCGTTTAGTTCCAAGCTCATTTTGTGACTCCCAGCAGCTGACCCTTAACCTGTGAGAACACAGATCTGTCAAGATAGTTTGCACCTGTATTGTCCCAAGCAAGTGTTGGCCGTGCAAGTTGTTGAAGGCAGTGGATGGCAGCTTCTCAGCATCTTGGTGACTGCTCAGACTTGTCTCCTTCATCAGAACCAACAGAGTGGCCTGGGTGCATTCTTTTCATCTGAATGCTTGCCGTGGGGAAGAGAGAGGTGGAGAACTTTGGAGAAACAGAGATTTTTGTGAGTGTTGTGATTGGGAAATTAGATAATAAACAGCCCCCGACAGAAGAAGTCTAGTGGCCAAGATCAACACGGTTTAGATGTGGGCAAGAGTAGCCTTCCTGCCCGCCCCTCCCCAGAGAGCCCTTTGTGTCAACAAGCACAGCCAGCCTCCTGGCTGCCTCCCAGGCCTCAGAGAGGGGCTATCACTTTTGTTTGCTTTGCAAATATCTTAATGGGAAGTGGTTCAACACCACCTATGGGTTAATCTGAGGGCTTCTGCCTGGCAGCTGTTGGCTCTGAGAACCACATGGCTGCTCTCCGATGGAGGGAGCCAAGCTGGCGGCCACTAATCCATGCCAGGTTGAGGTCTCTTCTTTGCCTACTGGATTTACAGACAGGCAGGAAGCACCTTGTTGCCTTTTATTTTTAGTTTATTCCTTCTGGGAAGGTGAGGCTGCTCTTGTCAGATCCAACCGCACTTTCTCTTGAAGGCAGGGTAGTTGGTGTTATTTTCACCATTGGAAAGCATCCTCTTTTCTCTAAGCTCCTGCTTGCAGAATCTGAGGTTTATATTAAATGTGGTGATGGTGGAGGTGATATTTTGGGAGGATCTAGCGGCTACACACAGGGAGGATGCAGGGACCTCCCAGGGATGGATCTTCATCTGGGATCTGAAGAACTGGAGGGCTCTGGGGCAGCTGCTCTATCACTTCTGAGAAAGCCCCATAAGGCTTTTGTGCATCAAGAGGGGCCAAGTGCGCATCCCAGAGTGACATGACCAAGTTAAGCCTTTCTAGATCTGTGGCTTTTGACAGTGACACAGACCGGTTCCTTCTCTGTGCTTCCCTCGCTGGGTTCCAGACAAGGTGTGATGGCTCCCATGAGGGATAGAGAAGTCCGTGGAGTCATACTGACTTGGAGACAGCTTCCAGATGCTGTGTCTGTAAACACACAGAAAGGTCAGATGGCTCTGTGGGTGAGCTGCCTGCCGGCAGGGAGAGTGCACTTCTGCTTGCAAAGTCTTGCTCTTTTCTGGGGTTTTCACACACACTTGTTGGGGTTACTGCAGGCAAAGGAATCCCAGAGGCCACTCCCACAACGTTCTGACAGTATAAACTTCCTAAACCCACTCATTTGCTCAGGGCCTCAGTTTCCTCATACTTGCATGGAAGAGCAATTGGCACGAAGGCTTCCTCCCCAAGTCATGAAAAGTAAATGAGATAACACACACTGTGTGTGTGTGTATCTGTGTGTATCTGTGTGTGCACACATGTGTGTCTGTGTGCATGCATATGTGTATGTGTATGTATGTTTGTATATATACACATATACATATACAAACATATACATATATATGCATACATAAATATACACCCACATATATATACATACATATATATACACACATGTACATATATACATACATACACATGAAACCACTCATGCCTAAGAATAACAGGAGTAGTTAGTGTTACCCTGGCAATATAAATCTCCCTGCATGAAAGTCTTGATAGTATACTTTGGTGTTGGTACTTCAGGTTCTTCAATATTAAGCCAATGCTAAATTGAAGACCGTTTGAACATCAAGGTAAAGAATGATGAAAAAAAAAAGAATAGAACCCATCGAGTAAAAAGCATTCAGAAATTCTCAGTATTAGAAAGGGGGAAACGGGATAGAGAATGGCAGGAAATTCCTCTCTGCAATTAAAATGTGAAATAATAAATGTAGGTTTGGTGACTGAAAATCGACATTTTTCAAGTATGGAAACAATCGCTGCTCTAGGCTAGCATCATGAATGGGCACCTAAAACAGAAGGTGAGAGACTAGGGAATAACAGGCTAGTTTCATAATGTCAGAATAAATCCCCATAAGAAAGTTGTAGAAGGACACAGAGGAACCTTGCAGAAGCCACTGAGACCAAATGACCAGTGATGGAACCACCAGGCCTCATGCGCCCCTCAGAACAGCATCTTGTCTGTGGATTTTCTGCCAAATGAGCATGACCTGGATTTAATCCTGAGGAAACAGCAGACAGACCCCAACAGAGGAGTCTGTTGGAAAATAACTGGCCAGTAGGCTACAAAACGAAACAGAGAGGAAGGCTGAGGAGCTCTCCCAGCTGGAAGGGAACATAAGAGAATGTGACCCCCCGTCCGGGATTCTTCTGCTACACAATTTGGCATCTTTTGCAAAATCAGAACGCTGTGGAGTGAGTCAGAGTCTTGCTCCTAATCTTCATTTTCTGATTTTAGTTACTGCACTCTGGTAAGAGGAGAACATCCTTCCTTTTGAGAAACAGATACTTCAGATAAAGGGGTGTCAGATTTCTCCAGGGTTCAAAGAAGGTCCCTGCGTTTGTATGTCAGTGTTTTGTCTACAACTCTGTGAAAGACAAAGACAAAGCCATAGGTGTGCTGTGATGCTCAGATGTTCCTGCACCTCTTGTCGAAATTTGAAACTCAGCCAATACAGAAAGTTTCAATGAAAGCCCAAGTCAGTTCCCAGCCTTCTCCCTAACTCGCCAGCCTGGTTCTCTTCAGTTCATAATCCTTTCCATCATTCTTGCTGTATAATATCATCTTCAGTATAATATCTATCTATTGCCATCAGTTTTTTGTTTTGTTTTGTTTTGTTTATTGGGGTTTTTTGTTTGTTTGGTGGTTGGTTTGGTTGACTTTTAGACAGAATCTTTCTGTATAGCACTGACTAGTCTGGAACTCACTAGGTAGACCAGGCTAGCCTCAGACTCAACAGAGATCTGCTTGCCTCTGCCTTCTAAGTGCTGGGATGAAAAAAAACATGTGCCACCATGCGTGGTGCTAAATCAGTTTTTAAGGTGCTAAGACTATGGCTCCACATAGGTCAACCCATAAGCCATTTCAAGACCCTACCATGGCCATGCTGGGTGAGGAGACCTGTGGCTGTAGTCCCAGCTACTCAAGGGGCAGAGTCAGGGATGTTTCCTGTGCCTAGGAGTTCAAGACCGGACAAAACAACCGCGTGAAGTCCAGTCCGTTGGAAGACAAAACTACTCAAAGGAAAAGCCGAGGTGACAAAAGAAGCGGCCTCGAGACCTCCCCATTGCCTTTTGACATTCATTAAGATCTCCAATGTAACGGTCGGACACTAGTCCCTTAACAAAACAGTCCTGGGGACAGAGTACAGGCAGGCTCTGTGGCAGCCAGATCTGGTTTCCATCTGGTTCTGACCTGTACTGTTAACTCTGGTAGCACAGTTCCCTCCCCCTGGACTGTGAAATGGGAGACCTGAATCATCATCAGCTGGAGTGTGAGGATGAATGAGGCAACCAATCCCTCGGTTCTCTCCAGGCACCAAGGAAGCTGCTTCTGCTGCTGCTGCTGCACTGCTACGTTGTCCGGTGACATCACCCGGGCCTTCCCCTGAACTCCAGGACCCTGTGAAGACTTGCTCTGCTGTTTTACCAAACTGTGATCGGCAGACAGTGCTGCCTAAACTTTGATGTCGCAGAGCCCCTTGTCCCTACTCCCATTCCAGTCCTTTTCTCCGTTGAAGGCTGATAAGCTCATGGTCCAAGAAGGCTTTCCGAGCGGCTGTCGGTGGGGTACCGCATGTCCAATAAGGCACCATTTTCATCAGAAGGAAGAAAACCTCTCTGCTCCCACCTTAGACTTTTATAGCGACAGCTGTCTGCAATAAAGTAGTGCAAACCAGGGAGGGAGGAAAGAAAAGAAAAGAGAACCCAAGAGCTGACAAATTAACACGGTAGGCTCCCAGTTGGAGAAAAGCAATGGGGTGAACAAATGTGACCATCCTTGAAAACCTGCTAGGGTTTGGGAAATTAGCACAAGTCCACAAACCTAACTGGTACTGACTTAAAGCAGTGGCATATGAAACATTTATTAGCTCCTGGAGCCCTTCAGATAAATTAGTCCTTGAGCCGTGTTCTAAAACAGAAACCTAAGTCTACTTTAGAGCAATCGCAAAGCCACATGATTGAGTAGGGTCTGCATCACCAACTCCTTGGCAGCAATACTGACTTGAGAGGGATGTGAGATGTGTGTTTCAATGTTTTTATAAAAAGTGCTGAGTATCCAAAACAAATGAGAAAAACAAAACCAAAAACCAAGCTGTGAGGCACTATCCCACTGGGTCCCCGTTGTCCAAATGCACCTGTTAAGTTCCTCCGTCTTCTAGTCTGCCCTTTGTAGTCCAATGATGTCGTATATTAAAGCTCATGACAACGTTTCCTCTTTATAAATGTAAGAAAAATATCAAGGAACCCATTTCTGACAAAAGTATGTGAAGATTAAAAAGACTGATAACATCTAGTGTTGGAGAGACAGTAGGAAAAAGGAACTTTCATACATCTATGGCTAGATTTTTTTTAGGGGAGGAACTGATGATGTAATTTAAACCCTTAGAATCAAAAAAAGGATTTTTTTTTCACTCTTAGGTCCAACAACTTCACACCAAATATTTATCCCAGAGAACTAACTGAACTGAAACTTGGAACCCTGTCCATTGAGTATTTAATGGTCCCTTATTCATAATGTGAGAGATGCACACAATTTAAATATTTAAAAATATATGATTACTCAATTCATTTGTGTTAATCACTCAATGCAAAGCTGTACAGCACAATTTGAGTATTTAAAATATATTATATAGTTGCTTATGCTAATCATTCAATGAAACATTATACAACCATAAATATGATGCTATTATATAGTTATAATGTATAAATATATGCTCAGAATCATAAAAGGAAGCCTAAAATGCTGATATGTCATTGAAAATAACAGTCACGGGCCACTAGTTTTTAAAATACATATTAAATGCATAGGAAAGTATCTGAAAAGACATACACCAGGATGCTAATTTTAGCTAGATGTGAAGATTACCCTCACCTGCATCATCTTCTCCCTTGGTACATGCATATGAGAGAGTACCAGAGGAATGTGCATCACTTTTCATCATGAAAATAGTCTTGATCAGAAAAAGGAAGAAATTGGAAATATTTTGCTGCCAGGGCTTTTAGTCATTTATTTTGGTAAGGAAAGAAGACACTGATACAGTTTCATAGATTAGCAATCGTTGAGATTCAGATACCTGGAGACTCATAACCTGTCCCCCAGCTAACAAATAACGGCAGAACTGGCAGACTCTCCAGTTAGAAGATCTGAAAGTTCACAAGGCAGCCACTCTGCTCATCGCTGTGACAAGCTCTTAAGGAGGAAGGGTTTCCCCTGGCTTTCTGTCTGAAGATGCAGTCCATCACAGCAGAGATGCGATGGAGCAGAGAGGGGGATGCTTGCACTCAGTAGGCCTTTTCCTTTTATCCCTTTGCTTATCTGGTCTGGAACCCATGGGATGGTGCCTCCCACATTCAGGGCAAGTCTCCCCTCAGCCAATCCTCTTTGGAAGAGTTCCCCCAGCACACACCCATTAGAGAGGTTCCTCCTTAATGCTCTAGGCTAATCTAATTAAATTGACCGTGGACATTAACCAGGTCATGGTGCCTACTGACCTTTTGCTTCTCCCTTGATCAGACTTCTGGATGGTTTCCTCTGCAGGTGAGGCACAGACCCTCAGCTCATCTGCATGTGAACCAGGAAAAACATCTGCAGAGCCATGTGTTCTTGATCTTCGTATTCAGTATAGAATAGAAATGGGGGCCTGCAGCTCCACCAAGAGTGGAATAGGCAGAGAGGTTGGAGGTGGAGACTGAAAAGCTTCTCAGGATTGCTTACTCTGGAGCCACAGCCAGGTGGGCATGAGAAATGACAGCATTCACAAGCAGCAAATGTGCCTCCAACCTGAGAGATTTCACTGGGCCTTGGCAGGTGCCTACTGGACGTGGTAAAGGTAGCAATGAATGGAAAAGTAAAACAGGCTACACACATCAGCTTTTTAAGTTTTTTAGTGAAAGATTCATTAATGCATGCACTTAGATTCTTGTGAACTTAGTGTAATAATCTGTCCTTTAAAGAACATTTAACACCTTCTATTCTGTGTGTTCAAAGCTAAAGAACGTACAAGGCAAAAATAGGCAACAGCACCTGGAACAGATCAGGGAAGAGTCAGGGACAGGGAGAGCTGGGCATGTTGGAGTGCCCTCCGCATTTATACCCTCAACCCTTAGAGAGGACTTTATTCCTTATTAGAACCATAGAGCTGGAGAGCTGGTTAAATGGGTAAGAGGGCTTGCTATACAAGAGTGAAGTTCAGGTGCCAGCACTCATATAAAAAGCTACACATGACTATGCACGCCTGTGATTCCAGTACCCTGGGGACCAGAGACACACGTGTCACTGGGACTTCCTTGGTGTCAGCCTAGCTACAAGTTCAGTGAGGGATCATGACTCAGAGGAGTCAGGGAGAGGAAGGCAGAGCAGGGAAACGA
>NW_022196897.1:57111766-57112088 GCF_008632895.1 Mastomys coucha
CCCCCGCCTCTGCACATGCGCATCTACCTCTTTCGTTGGCAGTGTGAATCCTGGGAAAGCGGGGCCTAAAGAAATGGAGCGGGACTAAAGTCTTGTGTAACAGCCAACTTTATTCAGAGCATCAAACAATTTATACTCTCCGGGTTAAGAAGTGTCACCTGAGTAAAGTGTACAATCACAAGGATAAGCCACATGTGGCAAAAATATTTTTTCCATAGAGGCACATGTATAGCAGCATGAAAACACATTCTAAGAACAAGTTTGTGTTTAAAGAAACTGAGGTTACAGGACTCTTGTTTTGGTTTGTTTTTTTTTTTTTTTT
>NW_022196897.1:57112776-57134861 GCF_008632895.1 Mastomys coucha
GAGAGAGAGAGAGAGAGAGAGAGAGAGAGAGAGAGAGAGAGAGAGAGCTGGCTGTGTTCCTCAAGGGCCAAAGAGGCCTATTCACATCCTGCTTGGAGTACTCTGTCTGCAGGGTTGTTTCATAGCTGCTCCTTGGAGCAGGAAATGGATCTTTTACTAAAAGACTGTTTTGTCCCATGTCATCAAAGGAGCAGGGACAGTTTGCCAGCTGTGCTGAGTAACCTTCCTCCCAGGACTGCCATGTGAGAAACAAGCTTGACAGAAACGACTCCTACGAGTCACCAGGAAGCTAAGGAAACCCAACCTGTGATGACGAGGCTGCAACCTGCCCTGCTTTGAAACTAGCAGATGCTTTCAAGTGTGTAGCACTAATGCGTGTCTTAATTTGTTTAGGCACCAATAAGCTGTAATCGATACAAGATAAGATGTAACTTTAATCAAAATGAATAACAAGTACCCAAAGAAGCAGTTTAAATGAAGCTTAGGAAGCAGATTCAACAGATTCTCATCTTTAAAAAAAAGACAGTGACAAGCTGGACAGTGGTGGTGCACACCTTTAATCCCAGCACTTGGGAGGCAGAGGCAGGTGGATTTCTGAGTTCGAGGCCAGCCTGGTCTACAGAGTGAGTTCCAGGAAAGCCACAGCTATACAGAGAAACCCTGTCTCAGAAAAAAAAAAAAAAAAAAAAAAAAAAAGACAGTGACAGAGGCTAACCCTGCTACAGAAAAGGCCAGCTGTCGGACAGTGCAATGATGAGCCTTATCCTCCAAGACCGCCTTTCTAACCTTTAGTGTCCAGACTATAGTAACCAGCTAGTGAAGGAACAAATGGGGTCCAATTTGCTGCCCCTTCCAGAAATCATACCCCCAGCTTCCTGCTTTTCAAATATGACTCCATACGTTTGGTTAGGATAACTCCATTAACCCCCTTTCCATGATTCCTCATTGAACTGACAAATTGAATTTCAGAGCCTGTGAAGCTGAGGCCGAGACCCTAGCCCACAGTGACTTCCCACTGTGTTACCAGTACAGCATGACAGAGCCAGCTGGCTTCATGATCTTCTCTGCAGAAGAAAGATGCTGGGCACTCCGAGGAGAGGGTACAGAGAGCCAGCCTCTATGCTGCCTCTCATCTGTCACAGGAGAGAGCTAGACTCCAGCCTCTTTGGTTTTTTTTTTTTCCTTATTCCAAGGCAGATTCCCAGAAGAGGGGTTTTTGGTGGTGGCTGGGGTTTTCTGTCCTCGATAGTTCACACACCAGCTGTGTCAAGCAGCTGAGCCTGCAGGCATCTGCAGGAGATACTAGCCATGTTTGAGAGGCCCAAGCGCCCTGAATATGTATCCTAAAGGATGGAGCATCATTGATTTGTGAATGGTCACTGAGATTGAAGACTATTTTTTTTTTAAAAAGCTTGGGTTTTTTCTTTTCTTTTGTTTGGGTGCAGATTCACAAGGCAGTGTCACATGGTTGGGAAGGTGGTTAAGTAGATAAAAGGCTTCCTGCACAAATGTGAGGAAGGATCCCAGTCTAGAACTCACATAAGCCCCAAGCAGGCAGGCCTGGTGGTTCTTCTGTAACCCTAGGTAGTGTTCACAAGGCAGAGAAAGAGACAGGGGAGCTATGGAACAAGTAGACTGGCTGGACTCACCAAATTAGCCTGCTCTGGGTCCAGTGAGAGACCCTGGTTCAGTAAATACAGTGAAGAATGGTCAATAAAGACACCCACTGTGAACCACTGGCCTACACACACACACACACACACACACATGCCTATACCCATGTGAACATGCAAACACATGTACACAAATACTACTTATGTAAACATGCAAGAGAAACAAAATATCATACTTTCAAACTGAATGATCTCTTGTTAGTTATCTAATAGTCAAATTTTTCTAATTTTTTCCAAGAATGTCCTTTGAATAGGTTTGTCCAAGCTAGAACCCAATCTAATGTGTTTTATCATAGCAATAGAGAGATAAGACACATGTTCTCAAGCATATATACACACAAATATACACATAACAAAATAAAAGGAACAGACAAGCTAGTGAAAAGTCACCATAAAGGAGCCAGAACATTGAACTTTCAAAAGGAAATTAGCTTTTCCTGTTCATTTGTATTCCTTAGTTAGTTAGTTAGTTAGTTAGTTACTTAGTTAATTAGTTAGTTAACTTGTGTGCTTGTGTACTTGTTCATTTGTGCACATGTGTAAAAAGGCCAGAGATCAACCTCTTCTTTAATCCCTTCTCCATCTTTTTAAAAGAAAGGTTTATTTATTTAATCAATGTGTCTTTACTTGAAAGTATAGATGTGCACCACAGAGGCCAGAAGAGGACATCAAACTTCCTGGCATTAGAGTTATAGATAGATATTTGTGAGCTACCATGTGGGTGCTGAGAATTGAAATCAGGTCCTCTGCAAGAGAGGCCCAATCCACCTTATGATTTGAGGCAGGGTCTCTCTTTGAACTGGGAGCTCACTGCCAATTCACCTGGCCAGCAAGCTCCATGGATTCCACAATCTCTTCCTTTCTATACCAAGATTACGGGTGCACACTTACATCCACTCCTAGAGCAAACTCAGGATTTGATGCTTGAACAGCAAACACTTGGCTAACCAAGCTATTGCCGAGCCCTGACTTGTTCCATTCTTTGAAAGAACAAGGTGACCAGGAGGCTGTCTCAGTGGGTAAAGAGCTTCCCATCAAGCATGGGGACTGGACTTTGGATTTCTGGAACCCACGTAAATGCACATATGTGGTAGTCATTTGTATAGCACTCAGCAGGAAGAGACAGGGAATCCCCAGGCAGACTGGCTAGCTTGCTAGCCAAAATTGGCAGCCTCTAGGTTTAGTGAGAGACCCTGCCTCAATATATAAGGTGAAAGGCAATTGAGAGAGACACCCAAAGTCAACTTGGACCTACATACACACATGCACACATGTGCACATCTCACACACACACACACACACACACACACACACACACCCCACACCCAAAATTCAGATTTGTAAAAACAAAACAAAACAAAAACGAAAAAAAGAAGATACACTTTGGAATTTTTTCTTAATGGGGTTTCTCTTATTGTTACAATGTATTACACAACACACAGGAGCCAGATCTGATGATAATGTCTTGGGAAGAGTAATTTTGCTTCCCCCCCCCTTAGAATTTCATTGTGCTTATTAGAGTCCCTGGGAAGAAATCTGCCTAACTTTGTTCAGTCAAGTACTTTCCAATGTATCTCTCCGAGGCAGTACTTTCTCCCACGCTCCCACTGTTTCATCTCAAGAAACAGTGTAAACATTGCATTAAGCGCCTTAGAGTCTTCCAGAGGCTTGAAGGTGAGAAAGTCCATTGATCAGCTGGCCCCAGGGAGACTCAGGAGCCATCTGCACTGGTCTCTGGCTTCTGAAAGGCCCCATGAGCTAGAGACAGATTTCCATGCTGGGGCAGGAAAGGTGAGGAAGCAGAGGCAGGGCAGGAATCCTAGGACCACACTCTCTCTCTAGATTTTCCCTAAAGCTCACCAGCACTTCAAAGGAACATAGAGGGCGCACAACCTTAAGTGTGCCTCAGCCACCATGATTTCCTTGGACTAGACAAGAGTGAGTCTCTCATCCAATACCCAGACTGCACTGGGGGCACACAGGGCCAGAGGGAGCGCAGAGGACTTGGAGTCAAGACAACGCGGGTCAGTAATGTGTAGGGAGTGCTGGGTGTTCACTAGGATACCTGGGGGAAAGCCTTCTGAACCTTATTTCTTCTTCAGTGTTCAAGGCACAATGGAAGTGCTCAGCTCACATGGTTGTGAAGATCTTTTTTTTTTTTTTTTTGGTTTTTCGAGACAGGGTTTCTCTGTATAACCCTGGCTGTCCTGGAACTTACTCTGTAGACCAGGCTGGCCTCGAACTCAGAAATCTACCTGCCTCTGCCTGCCAAGTGCTGGGATTAAAGGTGTGTGCCACTACTGCCCGGCTGTGAAGATCTTGTTAGATATTCAAGAACATTTTTTAAATCAGAATATTAGCTAATTGAAATGTACTGTCAAGGATATTTTTTTTCCTGACCTGTGTGGCCTAACATTTCTGGATTTACCCAATGTGTCTAACAATTACTACATACTTTCTGCATCCCAGGCACTGAGATGGGTGCTGATTAAGAATGCGGAAGGCAACCACTCTGATCCTTCCCCTTCCATCTGGGAGGCATGTGATGCTAAGTAATGGCAGTCCCTTCCCTCCGGACCTGATGTATTTTAAACGACTATGCTATAACCTCCTCTGAGATGTGATCATGAATGGCCCACACATATTGAAATGAATTAATCAGTTTAAATAATGAATAAGAGTTGAAATGCAGCACTGGGGGTAACCTTAAAACCAGTTTACCTCAATTCCTTCACTTTCTAGCTGAGGAAAGCTCAGCTCAGATCCAGAATAGCTGGAATATACCCAAGATCATTTATTTATATGTGTGTGTGTGTGTGTGTGTGTGTGTGTGTGTGAGAGAGAGAGAGAGAGAGAGAGAGAGAGAGAGAGAGAGAGAGAGAGAGAGAGAGAGATCTGGCTGGCTTCCAATTTGCAGTACCCCTCCTGAAAGCAGGATTAGAGTCTTGTGCCTCCAAGCCTAGCTGAAAGATGCTATCTCGACCTTGCTTTGTGCTTTTGGCTACATTCAATGGTGCCAAACTTGTTTCCTATATAAATTTAATAGTTCACTAGATGTTACTAAGTTCTTAGTCTGGTAACTTCAGACGCTGCAATCGGCCCTGCCTCCGCTTTAGAGGTCCAGCGTGTACTGTGACTGCTGAAGCATCCTATAGCAAGGAGACTCTTCTGCCATCTTCCACCTGCCAGTCCCAAGCTTACCTGACCACAGAATGCATTTGTGCCTCTTAAATAGGGAAGGTGGGTAAATGCATGAAGCAGAAAGAACAGCCTTATATAAACTTAGTAAAGTCTCTGGAAACCTGGCATTGCTCACTAACCCACCCAACTTTAAAAGGGGCAGTTTAAGGTCTTAAGACTTCACGTAGGCTGTGGATCTGCTGGAATACACAGAGACAATAACCAGAAAGATGCATTTCTTTACAGGGACAGTAAATCCCTTTAATCAGTGACTGGCACAGGATGCAACAGAAGCAGAAGGGATGAGTTTGCATACCTTTTTGGAGAGGAAAACAATGTTTTTTTTTTTTCAATAGTAATCCTATTAATTTTTTATTGTAATTTTCAAGATTTTTAAAAATAATGATTTTTGTTGTCCTTTTAGGCATCCACAAGCCCAGAGTTCCCCAACAGGCCGTGATGTCACCTCAGGACAGACAGATACGGCAGCTGGACATGCTGTGGCTGAGGTAACCTGGTACCCTTCCTTCAGTCCCGTCCTGGTTCGTGGGCATCCCAGTCCATGTCCACGGGCATGGAGCCTGTCTGTGACTGCCTGGCCCGGCCATCCAAACATGAAACTTGTAGTGATATTTTGAAGTTTTTGAGACAAAAGCCCAGCTAAAGAACCCTGGTTCAGTGGAAGGACAGGGAGGTACAGTGAAGAGAGAATCAAAAGCCTGGCAATTTGCTGCTGAGAATAAACGCCGGCTGCTCCCCGAGGTGATTTGCTGAGTGCTCCACTCTGCAGCTGCTGGAGCCTCTCTCTGCTAGAGGACCTGAGGTTCTCTGGTAGCACTTTGATACCCTGCTTGAATTCAGCATGTGAAATGGAGGCGTCTCTCTGTGACTTGGAGCCCACAGCAGGCTTTGAAGTCTGATCCAATTTTTGCTGCCTCCTATTTGATGTTGAAAGGGTGAAATGAAGAAAATGTACAGTTTTTGCCAGTAACTCTGCTGAGCATATGTAAGATTTAAAAAAAAAAATCCTTTGGACGATGTGCTTAGAAATGGCAGATTAATACCTTCCTATAGGTTTTCTTTGTTTCTCTCTTTAAGGATAAAAATTAAGTAAAGATGAGAATTAGCACATGCCTGCTTTTTTTTTCTGTCCTGCATTGTGAGTGATTGAAGAAAGGATTGGGTGCAAATGTGTGGGGAGGAATGTACTGCAACTTGGCTGGCTCCTAATTGCCCCAGGAGAGGACTGTCACTCAGTTCTATACAAGACCTAGGAAACATACAAGTATCAACAATGCAGTCAGGGGCAAAGGTCTCTCAGTTGAATGGAAAGCATGTCCTTAAGGCTACTTCATCGGAGGATAAAATGGCCTTTCTCTCACTGGATCTTTTGGCAGCTGTCAGTTGCTGGAACCGATGTGTCGCCTTCTCAGGTGTGCCACACTGCCGCAGATCACCAAAGACCGAGCCCCTGTGAAGATTCTCTCAAACCTGGTAAGAAAGACACTTGGAATGCACACGGTTCGACCATCTGTATGCTGGTATATATCCTAGTGAATTGTGGCACAGGCCGATCTAGAAGTCAGGATCCAATTAGTGAGACTATGTAATGTTAACAGGAAGTCATAAAGGCTGGGGACAATATTTATATTTAAAAGTATCAGTGTTAAGACGAGCATGTTGGCACAATCTCAGCACTTAGCAGGTAGAGGCAGGAAGATCAAGATTCATAACCAGCCTTGGATACCCTGCAAGTCTGGGGCCAGTGTGAGCCTCATTAAGACTTGGCCTCAAACAGCCAAATGCATATGTGATAGCAGTTACCTCCTCCTCATGTGTTTAAATGAATATCAAGGGCTGCATTCCCTTGTAAAATCCTCGAATTATGAAACTGTTCCAAAACTTGTTTTGTTAAAGCAAAGATAAAGAGATATCTAGATTATAACAGAATCAAGCCTTCTAGGTCAAAATCTCTGGCTTAGCAATGAATATGGACTTGGAGAATAGTTCTGCACTGTGGGTAGCAAGGCCATTCACCTAGCAAAAGATGTCTCACTGCTTGTCTTTCGTGCCAATGAATTTGGGTTCCTTTTCAAAACTCATTGCTATACAATGTTACAAGTCAGGTGTAAGCTAGAATCATTGCTTCTGGAAGATAAAGTATAAGAACATGGTTGTAGACAATATTTATGAATAGATGTAGCCCTTGTTCATGTGGAAAAAAATCGGGACTGGAGTGATGCCTCAGCAAGTAAAAACACTGATTGCTCTTCCAGAGCGCTTGAGCTTGACCCCTGCTCACTGTCATCTGTAACTCTAGTTCCAAGGAGTCCGATGACATTTTCTGACCTTCATGAGCAGTAGGCACACACATGCAGCACATATACATATGTGCCACAAATACCCATTCACTTAAAAATAATAAAATAAAAAAAGAAAGAAAAAGAAAGGAAAGCTCTCTAAAATGGTCATTAGACCCAATGTCAGCATGATCTGTAGGCATAGTTATTTCTCAGCTCGCTCCAAAATTCTTCTTTGCCCATTTTTCAGTCAGTGAGAATGCAATGTAATTTGAAGTGGAAGTTCATTTGAATATGTGCTGTCTTCCAGCCCACATGGAGCTTGCACTCTTAGCAACCAAACAAGATGTGGACACTAGAGTAGAACCTTCCACACGGCTAATGCAGCTCATGATAACAAACCTTCAGATGCAGTGTTTCCTCACAGACAACGTATTCAGGAATGTGGCCATGTTCTACTTTACAACACATGCAATCCCTAGGCTGTAGCAGAGCCTAGTCAGTGAAGTGCTTGGCTCACAAGCATAGGACCTAAGTTTGGTCTCCAGAGCCCACATTAAAAACACCAGCTTCGCCGGGTGGTGGTGCCCCATGTCTTTAATCCCAGCACTTGGGAGGCAGAGGCAGGCAGATTTCTGAGTTCGAGGCCAGCTTGGTCTACAGAGTGAGTTCCAGGACAACCAAGGCTATACAGAGAAACCCTGTCTCGAAAAAACAAAAACAAAACAAAAACAAAAAACCCCACCAGCTTCAGAGAGAAAGATACAAGGATCCCTACGTGTGCTGTCTGTTCTCCAGACTAAATTGGTGAGCTCCAGATCGATGAAGTCTTGCTTCACAGAAGGTGGACAGCATTCTTGAGAATGACACAGAGAAGTGTCCTCTGAGTTACACAAATACACCCCCCACATACCCTCTATGCATTAAAAATAAACAGAACACATGAATTTCGCCCCCCCAAATAAAATAAGTGTTGTTGAGTAGAAGCACAGGGTTAAAGCCAGAATCCTTTTCATTCACATCTGTGTAATGTTAATCAGATTACATAATATATTGGTAACTCTTCTCATCATTTTGATAAAATGGAATTACATATTTTGCTAAAAAGCCAAGTGTGGTGGTGCATGCTTTTGATCCCAACACTTGGGAGACAGAGGTAGGCAGATCTCTGTGGGTTCAAAGTCAACCTAGTCTTCATAGAAAGTTCTAGACCAGCCATGGCTACATGGTGAAACCCTATCTCAAGAAGAGAAAACAAAACAGAACACTCCAGACAGAGAGCATCTTAAGGGGCACGGTGTTTATTTTGGCTCACAGTTTAAGGTAAAACAGTCCCCAGTGGTGGGAAGGCATGGAGGCAGGAGAGTATAAAGGAAGTATTCACAGTAAATCCACAGTCCTGAAGCAGAGAGATACGAGTGCTGGTGCTCAGGGGTTCCACAGTCCTGAAGCAGAGAGATATGAATGCTGGTACTCAGGGGGTTCCTCTTTTTTCTCCCATTTTATTTATTTTTCTCCCATTTTACTCAGTTCCGGACCCTATCCCACATAATGATGTTTTTGGGGTGGCTCTTTCCTCTCTAGTTAAACTTCCCTGGAAACTCCCTTAAAGACATACCCAGCACGCACTTACTAATGCCTTCTGTGTCTTTTATTCCAGTCTCATTGGCAATGGAAATTAAGCATCACACACAACACTGCTCTACAGCAGAATCCATGTGAGCAAACTGAAAAGGACAACAGTGACATGCAGGAGGGCTGTGTGGGGACCCCTGAGCCAGTGAAGGGCACTGCTCACAGCCTGGCTCACAGTAAAGGATGCTCAGGGGCTGTGGAGACTTGCCATGTCTATAGAAGTACTTAAGTATGAGTGGCTGGTGGAGAAGTCTAGTTCTTACTGTAAGGCACTGAGTCGTGGTGGGGTAGTTCAGGAATAAATACATACTGCGTTTCTAACCAGTAGTGTAAAAGAGACATATTGCATTACAATTATCTTTCTAGTCTTCAGAAATATACTCCCCAAAGTCAGACATCCTAGGAAGTTGCAGATTTAACCTTTAGAAATGGCTCTTAGGTACTTTCTCACAGCTGTCCCTTCCTCCCAATCTAAACAGCTGGATCTTGGGTCAATCGCCATCACTTTTATTTTCTTCTTATACTCATAAATATGGCATCTACCCTGAGTGATTTCCCTGACTCCTTTCTCCTCCCTCTCTTATGTACAGAAGTCTAAGATGCATTTCTAAAGTGCAACTGATCATACCATTCCTTTCTCCACCCTTCATGGTTTCCCCAGGCCCCAGTGTCAACTCTTGACATGTCATTGAAGGCTTCCTATGTTCTTGTGCCAGTCTCCCTTTCTGGCCCTGCTGTTCACCAGTGCCTCTTTCTCCTTCTGTGGGCCAGAATCCCTGAGCTATTCTCTACTCTGTGGACACGTCCAGAGGACTCTTCCTTCCATGGCTTTGTTTGTGTTGTCCCCTCTACACTATGCTGGAATCTTCTGTGTTCTTCATGGTCCATGACGATCCCTACTCTGTGCCCTTCGATTCTGCACAGAGTATTTCTCTCATCCTGCTTTGTGTTCTAGATGTTTCCATGCTTGTGGCAGATTTTAAACTCTCTGGGATCACAGTTTATGGTCACTGAAGATTAAACCTGGACTCCACACTTGCTTAGGCTTTACCACTTAGCTATATCTTCAACCTCCTGGACAAGTTTCTTGTGCATCCTAAGCCATGATGAAATACAATGGAAGCAAGAAGCAAGGAAAGTACTGGAGTAAGCAAGCCATAGAAAAGACATAGATGCTAAAATATATTGGGATACACTGAAGTCTTCCGCAATTTAGATATAAAGCTGATGAATGCTTATTGTCAACATGACTAGATTTGGAATCACCAGGAAGCACACCTCATGGAGTGTGTAGGAGTGAGGTTCCAGAAAGGTCTAACTGAAGAGACAAGGTCCTCCTGAGAGTGGGCATCACCAGTGTGCTGGGGCTAAGTAAGAAAGGCAAAGCAAGCTAAGCATCAGCTTTGCTTCCTGACCAGTGTGAATACAGGATGAATACAGTGTGAGCAGGCAGGTCACACTCCAGCCACCAGGCCTTCCCCTCCAGAGAGACCTGCATGCTCAAACTGCGAGCTGAAATAAAGCCTTCCTTCAAGACGCTTGTGCCAGCCAGGTATTGATCATAACAACAGGGATAGTAATAAGAGCATGCTCATAAAACAAGGGGCTATGGATGCAAGTGGTTGCTTGTTTTACTGTTGTTGCTTGTTTCCATTTTGTCTTTTATTTTGATATTGGAGGTGGCTCCAGCTCATAGATATCCACAAGCCTCTGCCTCCTAAGTGCTGGAATTATAGCCATTAGGCCTGGGTAATTCTCTGTCTTTGATGGCACATTATTTCAACCTGGTTTTGTGGAAGACAAAAAGAAAATTCTGTGACTGTCACTATTTTTTAAGGCAACACCAGCGCCCAGCAGGTTTCCTTCTGACTCGAGGAATGACACCACAGTTCTGATGGGCATCCACCACTTTGTCATCAATCCAACCAGTCGAATATTTAATAGCATTGACAGGGACATGTGCAGACTCAAACGGATTCTTACTATGTAAAGATGTATTTCTTGGGCATTTGTTCTTCTCCTGGTTTAATCATATGTATATTTTTAAAAAGACTATTAACACTTTCTACATGCCAGAACCTGTCCTGGGCCGCCAATTTTCAAATTTGTTTTAAAAGCCCTGTGTTGTTTGGAGTTTGTTACTAGTAGATTGCTTCCTGATTTGCAGTCTGGTAGTTTCGTGAATTATAATAAAAAGAAACTTTAGAAAAACAATTATCCACTAAAAGTAAGTATAAAAGCGATCACACCTTTGGATATTTTGCTTATGTCAAACTGATTTGAACTTTGTCTAAATTTCTTCCTCTCCCTTAGATCACTCGGAATCCCTTTAGTAATCAGGCACCAGGAATGCCAGTCGGCCTGAAGCCTGAGTGTCAGTGAGTGACAGTCACATTCCTGATCACCCAAAGCCTCATGTGCTCACAGAGGGTTGTTTGCATTCATTTTGTAAATATAACAGAGTGCTCCAGAGCCAATGGCTGTCCTTGCAGTTAACCCTCACTGAGGCCTCTGTCCAAAACTGGGCTCTCTAAAAGTGTCCCCGCCAAGAGTCGAGGATTTCTTATGGGTCTGCATTTAATAAGAAGTTTGAGGGAATGGAGAAGAGGCAGACTCCACAAAAGTGGCCAGCCCTCCCTCCTCAACCAGAGTTCATAGTGAAATCTGACTGTGGTGGAGGCTAGAAGAGAGAGGCCCACTGGCAATAGGTGACTGGAAGCTATGAGAGCATCTGCCAGGCCATCACCGCAGAATCCACAAAGCTCCCTGCCTTAATTAGTGCTCCATTGCTTCGAAGAGACACCATGACCGAGGCAACTCTTATTTTTTAAAAATTGGGGGTTTGCTTACAGTTTCAGAGTCCGTTATCATCACAGTGGGGAGCATGTAGTGAGTGTGGTGCTAGAGCAGTAGCTGAGAGCTGCATCCTGATCTGCAGGTAGAGAGAGACAGAGACAGAGAGACAGAGACAGAGACTAAGCCTTGCCAGGGTTTTTAAAACCTCAAAGCCCATGCCCAAGGAACACATTTCCTCTTCCTACCCGGCCATGCCTACTCCAACAAGGCCAGATCTCCTAATCCTTATAATCCTTTCAAACAGCTCTACTCCCTGGTGACTAAGCACTCAAATATATGAGCCTATGGGAGTCATTCTTATTCAGATCATCACACTCTCCACAGTTTTCCACAACCTGGTCTTGTCCCTGTCCTGTAGGAAAGCTCATTATAAAGTCTGTGACATCATTCCTGCCTAGTTCCTGCCTTGGCAGTGCTGCCTGTGTGAGTTAGATAGGATGCCCTTTCTGATGCTGCCAAGTCCTGGCATTGATCCAGGACATCAGGAGCACAGCTGCCAAGGAAGATGCGACAGTGCTGTGCACGAGCCAAGTCAAGGCTGAGCGTCCAGGAGTGATGCCTGTGGCAGGACTGGGAAATGAGCCTGGATAGGTTTTGATTTTAGCTTCTATGGTCTCTTAAGTGATGCATGTAGACTGCCCTGTTATTCTTAGCCACCTTTATTTTACTTTAAATTTAACTTTAAAATCAGACAATTGTTTCATGGTAGAAATGGAGTTATCGGTCTTCATTGCACTTCAGCTTGTTTTCTAAAAATTGGCTATAATACTTTTTTCTGTTGATGTTGTTGTTGTTGTTGGTGGTGGTGGTGGTGGTGGTGGTAGCGGTGGTGGTGGTGTGTGTGTATGTGTGTGTATTTGCGACAAAGACTTGCTATGTAACCTTGACTGTTATCTTAGTTACTTTCTATTGCCATGATTACAATACCATAACCAAGACAACTTACATAAGAAAACATTTAATTTGGGATTCATGGTTTTAGAAAGTTAGAGTCTATGATCATTATTACAGGGATCATAGTAGCAGGCAGGCAGGCATGATACTAGAGTAGTAACTGAGAACTTATATCTGATCTACAAATATGAGCAAAGAAAGAGCTAACCAGGATAGGTATGGGCTCTTGAGACCTCAAAACCCACCTCCAATGATAGACCTCCTCCAACAAGACCACACCTCCTAATCCTTCCCAAACAGTTTCACCAACTCTGGGAACAAGCATTCAAACATACAAGCCTATGGGGGCCATTCTCATTCAAGCTACCACAGCTAGCCTGAAACTCCCTGTACAGAACAAATTGGCACCAACCACACTCAGAGATTTGCCTTCCTTTGCCTCTCTGGTGCTGGGGCTAAAGGCGTCCACTACCTCAGCCAGGTGTTATATTGTAATAGACATTGAGTCTCTGATTGTTTCCAGAACACTGAGCAAAGGAGTGAATGATTTCAATAGAGCCTTCTCCACTATCTCCCTTTGTTATTGACGTGTTCCAAGGGATTCCCTGTAGCTCCCTGCAATGTCACTTGCTTATACTGCAGCAGTCCCTGGTTCAATCCTTAGCACCATAGAAATGATTTTGCCTCAGTGTGATTCAATTGAAAGCCAGTATTGGCACATTATTAACTAGGGTTCCTTCTGTGTATTGTGCATTCTATGGGGTTTGACAAACAGATATGGCAGCTATCCACCATATGGTCTAGAGCAGTCTCACTAGACTACAAATCTCACCTGTGCTTCCATCTATTCTCTCCTTTCTCCTGGTGCTCAAGCCTCCAGAAACCACTGATTTTTTTTTATTGTCTCCATTGTCCTAAGTCTTCCAGACTCATACAATGGAGCACAGTGCACATCCTTTTCATATTGGCTTCTTTCACTTAGCAATGTATACAAACACAGTGCACATCCTTTTCGTACTGGCTTCCTTCATTTAGCAATGTATACCTGAAGCTGTGCTATGCTTCTATTATGGCTCTATAGCTTGCTTGTTTTGATGGCTTCATACTATTCCATTGTACAAATGTACCACAGTCTGATTATCTGTTTACCAACTGAGAAACAACTTCATTATCTCAGGTATGGATAATTATTAATAAAGCTACTAGGGACATTTGGGAAAGCTTTGGTGTGGAAGTAAGTTTTTGACTCCCTTTGGTCAGTACTGGATTATGGGACACAAGCATCTTTGCTTTGTAAGAAATTGTCAAGTTTTCTTCCAAAGTGACTCTACCATGTTTTGTTTCCATAATCAATGTAGAATTCCTATGGTCTGTTTATGATGATTGTCAATGCCATGGATTTGAGCCATCTGTTGGTGGTGCTATCCCCCACTGTCATTTTACTTTGCAATGTCCTGAGGAACAAAACATATTTTCATATGCTTATTTACCATCCTTACCTCTTCTTAGGGTGGTATCTTCTCAGCTTTGCCAACTTTAAGTTTGTGTTGCTTGTTTTCCTTTTGAATCTTAAAAGTTCCTTACATATTCGTATACTTGTCCTACATCAAATACACAATTTCCATATATCTTCTCCGAATCTACTGCTTGTCTTCTGAGTCTCTTCTAGTGTAATACTAAATTTTCTAGTGTAATGCTATTTGTAATGACTATAGTCAGAGAGAAGAATGTTCCTAACTGCAAACTATTCCCACCTTGGCTTGGCACAGACGACTGTATGGAAGCTGAAGTCTGAGAGTCATAATGAGTATAATATCAAAAGATGAAACCATACTCAAGTACAGTGGCTGGACAAGCTAAATGTAAGCCCAAATTAGGTAAGGGGGTGGGAGACACTTAATGAAATGACCGTGTGTCGAAGACAGAAAGACTGTCTTCCCGTTTCCCTTGGTGCTCTGGTTTGTTATGATAAATATTGTGAGCAAAAATGACTGGAAAAGGGAAGGTTTCCAGGTCACAGTCCTCATGGGGGGAAGCCAGTGTAGCAACTGGAGTGGAGATCGTGGAGAAACACTGTTCACTGGCTTGTGTCCCGTTAGATCCAAAGAGAAAGAAGCCCACCCAAATCATCATGGCCAAATTAATTAAAGCAAACTGTTTACATTTGTGCACATGGCTGTCTCTCCCCTAGGGCAAGGTTCAAGAAAGCAGCGTTGGACTTGGGGAAGAGAAAGTTTTTATAGCTCAGTGGTAGATTTCCGAGTGGGAGGATTTGGCAGGCAAACAGGCAGGGTCAGAAGCAGGTTATGAGCATAGCAAGTTGGTCCCAGCAGCCTCCTAAAGCAAAGACATGATGGCAAGGTGGTCATCATAACTTTGAAACAAAGGCATGGTTACTGTTTCCTGGAACAGGGAGTACATTTGCAGTTAAGGCTACAGCTGGGGCATAGCTTAATCCTTGAGAAAAAGATTTAATCATAAGCAAAAATGAATCTAGTTTGTCTTTACTCTAAGATGGGTTTCAATCCTAAGATGGAGGCAGGCTGGTTTACTATCCCCTTGGCTTGCTCAGCCTGCTTTTTTTTATATATCCCAGGCCCACCTGCCTAGGGATGACACTGCCCACAGTGGAGTGGCCCTCCCGCTTCAGGTAGAAACTGCTTGACAGGTGCTGGCGGGGTAGCCTAGCAGGTAAAGGCACTTGCTAAGCAAGCCTGATTACCTCAGTTTAAACCCCAGAACCCACAAAAGATGGAGGGAGGGAAAGGACTCCATAGCATTGTCCTCTGACCTCCACAGGTGCACTCTGGCACCTGCACCTGCATGCAACAATAATAATAAATACATTTAAAAAATAAAGAAAATACCTCACAGACATGGCCTCAGGCAGATCTGATCTGGGCGATTCTTTAGCTGAGGCTCCCTCTCCCCAGGTGACTCTGGGTTTGTGTCAGGCTGACAGCGGGAGCAACCCTTATGACATGGAGTTCTTTTGCCATTTATGCTCTTTAAGGAATCTAGACATCTCAGGGGTATCTCCACTAGAGAAAGTACTTAGGAAGAGAGGACCACCAGGAAGATTCACCCCAGTTAACTGTCCCACAAAACGGAGGTCTGTGAGGGACACTAGTATTGTGGAACTGAACAGGCAAACAAGCCTGCTCCCCTAAAAGCCCTTGTGACAGGGGTGAGGCTGATGTTGGGTTCCATCTTAAATTACGGGATACAAACTGCTTAACATGGAAGTGGACAGGACAATGGGCGGTTAGCATGGAGACGCCTTTGCCTGTACCACAGAAATTAGCACCCAGGGCCCGACCACCCCTTAGCCCTCAAAAGCCTTTTCAGTAATGAGGCTCCATACCTTCTCCCTGGAGTAGCCGCCCAAGTGTGCAGCCTAGAGCATCGTGGTTTAGTCATGCCCGTTTTTAAGCTTTGTGTAGCCAGAACCACATGTACTCATTGGTGGGTAGCTTTTTGTTCTTGTACTATTCTCGTTTAACATCATATATATATATATATATATATATATATATATATATATATATATATATATATATATAAAGACTGAGTTGTTTGTTTTACTGCTGTGTAGTACTCCATTTTAAGACTGGACTTATGAGTCCATCCCTCTGTTGATGGGCATCTGAGCCATTCCCGGTTTGAAGTTCATATATAGAAGAGATGTACATGCATAATGGCTCCACATGCTTAACAGTGTGGCAGGACAGATTTGGAAGTCAAACGGAGAGCAATGCCACTCTCACAGATCTATATCCACGTGCAGATTACTTACTCTCCCTGTGACTGACATTCCTTAAATGTAAGTGAGGCATAATACTCTCTGTTCTGTGTAGAGAGCTTAGCATAGTACTTCACATACATAAGCATTCAACAAACATTTGTCAGACAGAGGTGTGCTGTCTAGTTTTATGTCAACTTGACACAAGCTAGGGTCATTTGGGAAGAAAGAACCTTAACTGAAAAAATGTTTCATAGGATTGGCCTGCAGGCAAGTTGGCAAGACATTTTCTTGGTTGATAGTTGATGTGGGAGGGCCCCTCCCCTGGGCAGGTGTTTCTGGGTGGTATAAAAACACAAGCTGAACAAGTCAGGAGGAACAAGCCTGGAAGTCGTGTTCCTCCACGGCTTCAGCTTCAGTTCCTGCCTTCGGGTTCTTGGCCTGGCTTCCCTCGGTAATAGGCTGTTACCAGGAGGTCTAAGATAAAATAAACAAGTTGCTTTCGGGTCCTGTTGTTTTACCACAGCAATGAGAACCCTAACTTATGCTTGTAACTCAAGGCAATATTTCAGTTTCCACACTGAGTTCTCTACCAAGTACTTATGGGGGAACTATTCAAGAATCCACCCACTCAGTTGCTCAACTGAGAGGTTGAGCATCAGGAGATGTGAAGAGGTGACACTCCTGGGCCAGCTTCTGGCCCACACTCTTCTTAAAGGTTCCAGAAACCTCAAAGTGTTGTTCAGCAATATGTTCAATGGTCTACTATGAAGTTCCTTATAACCAAGCTATTGTATTATTACTTCACTGGTCAGAACTTACTTCACTGGTTTTGAGGTTTCTGGTCTAATTTGGCTCATAATAAAGGGAATGAAGTGGAATTGGGGGAGGGACACAGTTGCAAGGTCCCCATATTGAATTTGGTCTGCTGTTGGGTTTAACCTAGCACAACTATTTGTTTAAACAAGCATAGATATAGTTCCGATTGAGCTATGAGTCTATGGATGTAGTTAGATCAATGATTAGGGAGGAACTCCTAATAAATAATGGATAATAAAAAAAAATCTGTAATTTTTCTCCCAACCATTATCAATCAGCTAGCAGTGACCTCTGGGCTTCTGTGTTCAGGTTGCACAGAGAGTTTCACTGAGCACAGCTCCTGGCTCCCTCCCCCAACCCCTCATTCATAATCTCCTGTTTACTGTGCATCCCTGATACTTAAGCCTTTTCCTATAAGAGAGAGACTCTGTGCCTGATGCCCTGGTGGGTTAAGAGATTCCAACTCCAGGCTTGTCCTTCAGAACTGAGAGTCCAGACACGAGCTTGCTGTGAGGACAGTGCACGGCCCCCCGTACAAACCTAGTCTAATTTCATTACTCCCAGTGGCCATTTCTTGCTCCAATGGGAGCTACTTTTGAAAAGTTCTGCATCTCCTTCACACCACTCAAATGGTCAAGTGTTGTTTTCTTGCTGAAACTACCTCTGGTTCCCTGAGCTCTGGCCAGTCTGGGGGTAGTGACTTTGAACCTTGGCTGTACTGAAAGAGCACAGGAGGCTGTTAGCTGGAATTTTCCGGATCAGGCAGCTTGTGTAACTGAAGATAGCTGTGTGTCATTAATCCACCGAAACAGTGGGCAGAGGAGTGGCAGTCCCACTGACTCAGGCCTGATTTCTTTCTTCACCGTCTGGAAAGATCTGAGGGTGCTCAGCAGTGAGCAGTGAGCGGTGAGCGGTGAGCCCAGGCCGCCCACAGCCACTGACCTTGTATCACAGAAAGGCTGGGTTTTTCCAAAGCCTTGTCTTTTTAAGCCAAGAATTAATGATATCCCTCTTCATTAAGTCTGTGCCAGGTGTCTAAGCGGTCTATTTAAAGAACGAATTCAAACAGGTCTGAGAACCAAAATGAAGAAAAGCCGAGAGCTCTTAATTTCAAAGGACACAATGGCTGGGTTCTCCCAGCCGCCACACTCCCACTCTAAATACCTGACTCTACATTTGGGCAGAAATCAGAGAAGAGCAGAAGAGTCCCAGGTTTGTTTCTGCTCTTAATGAATTTATCCTCCAAAGGAAAGTTACCACACCCACTGACTCATTCTCCAGGACCTGAATGTCTGGGCGACCTGTCCAAAGCAGGACTACCCAAGGATCCATTTATAGAGAGCTCATTCTGTTCCTCACTGTTGCATCTGCGCATGCCCCTAAGAGTTCAGCTCAAACCATCACAGGCATATTCTGCTGTGTGGTCTTCAACTTGAGTTGCCCTTTGGGGCCAGGGCACCCTTCATTTCTTGTAGGCTGCTCATTCCTCACTCCAGACTTGCATTCTTTCATTCTGGCTGTAAGGGAAGTCCTCTCCTCATAGGTCAGTTTCTTCTTACGCTGTGAGAAGGTGCTGGAAAGTGCATGTCACGTTCTTGCTCCTGTGTAGAAGAGGATTAAGGGAGATACATATCCTCTTTAATGTAGCACACTGAGAAAACTCACCCATGTGAGCCTAGGCGTACTTATGTAAATAAAGGCTATCTAGAGGAGGTGCAAACGCATACTACGCATTCTACGTAGAGGTTTAGGTTATTCCAGACAATTCTGAGTAGTGACCCTGGAGAGATTGTTTTCTCTGCAGCACTCTGAGGAATGATCGTCTCGGGTGATTCTACAGGTTCATTGCAGGCTGTTTAATACCGTGCCTTAGTCAGGATTCTATGGCTGTGAAGAGACACCATGACCATGGCAACTCATAAAGAGAAACATTTAAGTGGGGATGTCTCACAGTTCAGAGGTCTACTCCATTATTGTCTTGGCAGGGCGCATGTCAGCAGCGGGCAGACACAATGCTGTGGAGGTAGCTGAGACTTCTACATCTGGATCAGCGGGTAGCGGGAAGAGAAAGATTGCCCCCTTCCATGTTAGCACCTCTCTTGGTGGTATACATGGTCCGGTCTTGTGTAGGCAGCCATATTGTTGAGGTATCATGGTGAAGCTTCCCTGTTGTTTCGAGGAGACACGGTCTCACAGTAGATGTCCTGGTCCTCTGGCTCTTACAATCTTTCTGTCTCCTCTTCCAAGACACCCCTGAGTCTTAGGTGTGGGAGTTGTGTCACAGATGTGTCAGTGTAGCCCTGACTGGCCTGAAACTCACTGTGTAGACCTGGCAGGACTAGAAATCACAGGGATTAAAGTCATGCACCACTAGGACCAGTCTTACCCTAGGATTCTTCTGCAAAAGACTGAAATATTGAGTTCCTTCATCAATTTTACTTTTTAAAATGAAAATGACTGCTTTACAGCTATTCACTTTTCCATGTTTAATAAAGGAAGAGAGCACACTGCAGAATTCTATATTAAAAGTAAAAATTGAGGTAAGAGCCAGGTGTGGCGACACACAACTTTAATCCTAGCACTCAAGAGGCAGAAGAAGGTGGATCTCTGTGAGTTGAGGCCAGCTTAGTCTACCAAGAGAGTTCCAGTTCAGCCAGGGCTACACACAGAGAAAGCCTGTTTCAAACACACACACACACACACACACACACATACACACACACACACACACACCAAAAACAAAAAAGAAAAACAAAACAAGAGAGAAAGGGGATTATTTTTCATTTTACTTTGAGCGTCTTACACAATGGGGTTAATGTTTTCTGAGTCACATTTATATGCTAATTTGCACACAATATGAATGAGTGTTGTGGCTGTTGTCCTTGGGTGCTATTTTTCCTCTGGTTCTCATTCGTGTTGGTCTGAACTGCGATGTTAACTTTAAAAAAAACAAAAACAAAAAACAAAAAAACAAAAAAACCCAAAAAACTTCTTAGGCCACTAGTTTCATGAGTCACAATGGTCTCAGAGATGTCATTTCTCTGTTTTGAAATTTGAAGTTTTTCCTTCACTAAGGTATAGTTCCATAGAATTTACAGGAGAATCAAGACAGAAAAATTCAAAATTTAACAAAATCTTAAGTACCAGTAATGTTAAAAACCTTGACTGAAAGTCTAGGAAATGTCTGCTTTGTTCTAGGCCATAAGCCAACATTGGGTTAAAAAAAAAAAAAAAAAAAAAAAAAAAAAAAAAAAAAACAAAACAAAACAAAAAACCCGAACCTGCTAGAACCTGCTAGACCCTGCTAGACTCTGTTAGACCCTGCTAGACCCTGCTAGACCCTGCTAGACCCTGCTAGACCCTGCTAGACCCTGCTAGACCCTGCTAGACCAAACCATGTCTGAATTCCCAGAACTGCAAGAGTCAGACTGGATTAAAAAGTTGAGGGCCAGAAATGAAGCTCTCTGTTGCACACACTCCAAGTCATCCTCCTGCCTCCTGTGGTGATCATACTTTCTATACTTAAGGAAGGTTTTTTTTTTTTTCTCCTAAATTGTGGTCATGACCCCATGTTAACATCAGGTTTTTTGGGTTTTCTGTTGTTTTTTTTTTTCTTTTGTTTTCCTAAATGTTGGTCATGACTCCATTTTAACATCATATCTCTCCTGTACCCAGTTTTGTCTGTGGTTTCTGGAACCTCGAAGTCACACTTTAAACCACTCAGCACCTGAGAAGATTTTCTGCCATGCTGTGAAACCCTCCTCAATTCACTAGGGAAACTGGGAAACTTAGAGGCATGTCCTTGTGCCCCATGGAGATGAATAGACAATGATTTAACTCTAAAAACTGCAAAACAAATATATACGCAAAAGTCAGTGTATGTGTAGTATGTGTGTGTGTGTGTGTGTGTGTGTGTGTGTGTGTGTGGTAGACACACATATACACACATATTAAAAAGAAGATCAAAAGGTTAGAGACACGGCTCAGTTAATAAAGTGCTTTCTACTCAAGTACAAAGATACTGGATCCCCTGGAACTAGAGTTACAGATGGTTGTAAGCTCCTTGTTGGTGTTAGGAATGGACCTCAGGTCCCTGGAAAAGCAGCCAGTGCCCTTAATGGCTAGCTGAGTACCTCTCCAGCCCCAATACTCAACCATTGGCGCTTACACTTACCAAGCACTTCAGAGAACACAGGAGAGCTGTTTTATATTCATAGCAGCCTAATGTTCTGCTGCTCATTTGGTTTGAGTAATTTCCCCTCTTCAAAGATCTTCCCCTTCCTACAGATGTAGATAAGTGGCCAGGCTTCCATTCCAGTCAACAATGGGATTTCCATTGTGTTCTTCTATGGCTGAAATTGCAGAGAAAAAAAAATGAAGCCTTTCCCTGCTTTAGAAAGAATACTAGGAGGTGACTCATTAAAGAAGAAATGAATGACCTGTGTGTCTATGGGAAAAACTACCTCAAAATGAGGAATGAAATTTTCTTTTTTTATCAGGTATTAAATAGGTCAGGATGTGAGGGATGTGAGAGAGAGAGAGAGAGAGAGAGAGAGAGAGAGAGAGAGAGAGAGAGAGGAGAAAAAGAGAGGGAGAAAGCTGAGGACATTAACCTTTTTGGGGACAGTGTCAGTGAATCACCTGACTTAGCAATGGCGCCTTGTGAGCTTATCCACCATACCTAACTGCATTACCCCAAGCAGAGGATTTTTGTGACTGGTTTTGTCGCAGTACAGAAAGACCTCAATGACGTTGATTCTGGGTCAACTGGGGAATGACATTAGATCAGCAGAAATGGGGAAGTGCTTGACACATGGTACACAGTGTTCGCTGACCGAGGACTTGATTCAGGTGGATGGTGTTGAGTCTGGATGAGTTTCCCCCAAAGGGCCTATTTGATAAAGGCTTGGTCCCTAGCATGGTGTTATTAGTAAGCCCTCTGGAAGAGCAGTTAAAGTTTTTTTGCTTTTTTTTTTGGGGGGGGGT
>NW_022196897.1:57135417-57154183 GCF_008632895.1 Mastomys coucha
GAGGGAAGGAGAGAGAGAGAGAGAGAAAGAGAGAGAGAGAGAGAGAGAGAGGCCCTTGGAAAAGTCTATGGGGTCAAGGTACCACAGTCAGGTTGCTCCAAAGTTTATTTTGCTGTCTGCAATACTCTAGATGAAAGAGAAATTAAGTGGGTTATCTGATTGATAAGCATAATCACGTTAGATTTGCATCATCCAGAGGGATGGTCTCAGCCTCTCAGAAAGGAGAGGGTAGTTTTCCTTCCTCTTTCTCCTCCTCTGCTCAAACCCTTTCCCCATAGCAGCACCTCAGAAATCCCCAGGCCTGTGTTTTGAAGGCATCAGGCTTCAGTAATCAGCGAAGAACACTTGCAACACCCGTCTCCCTACAGCAGGTTGAAACACATCAAGTACACTTTGATTTTCATGATGAAATATATTGCGTTAGAGAGCAGAGAGGTTCCACTATTATTTTCGTAGAAATTCCCCACTGACTCTATTCAAATCACTTCTCACTTGAAAACATCTGAAACCGGAGATTAAGGGACTTGATGTTGCAAAGGAGAAGATAAAATATTACAGTTAGGAGAGATCTTTGGGTATCTTGGGATCTGTTTGCCTCATGTTACGCTTTGGTTCTGAACTGTCCATCATAAGCTTGTATGTTTGAACACTTGGTCCTCAACTGGCGGTGATGTCTGTGGAAGTTGCGGGGCCTGGTTACATAGGTGGCACTCTGTGGTCAGGTCTTTGAGGATTGCCTGGCCTGCTTCCTAGTGCGTGAGGACATAAGTTCCCATTGCCATGCCTTCCCCATCAGGGTGTGCTGAAGCTGAAACTCCGCTGAACTGTGAGCCAATTTCTTCTCTCTTTAAGTTGGTTTCATCAGGGGTTTTGTAATAGTTACCGGTGGAATGACGAATTCATTTGGTGACTAAATGTTGTTGGTCAGGTGGAGAGAGCTATAAGTGTCCAATAGGGAAATTCCAATTCCTTCAAGGGCACTTTCATCAGTTAACTTGCTACAAACATTCACACTAAACATAAAAACACGCAATCTATAGAGCTCGGAGATCACACTGGTTAAAAAAAAAAAAAAGTATGCACCGTAGAGTGAAGGGCCCATCAATTTGCAGAAGTGCGGGTGTATCTGATGAATGGATGAATGCCCTACTGTCTTCCTAGTAACTCGTAGAAGGCAGTGGGGTTAGTTGAGTGCGTGAGTGCATAGCTTCATTGGATTGAGTTCATGTTTATATGGTGACCCTTAGTGATAAAATGCGGTACTCCACCCCTGAGCCCAGGATTTACAACTTTAATGGGAATGCTGTCGATCTACCCCTTAATGTTGCCATGTTTTTAAAATGAGATACTCAGGGAAGTAAGTTGTGAGAAAGGTTTTACATACATACATACATGCACATACATACACATATATGTACATATATATGTATGTATATATGTATGTGTGTGGTGTGTAGGCATGTATATCTATGTATATGTATATGTATGTATGCATATTATTTTTATATAAAATGAAGGGGAAGTGGCACAGTTACAAACTTAAAGCACAAATGAATACATACTTATAAACCCGATACAGCCATAGCAGAATGTGGGATGAAAACTGCCATTCACCAGTATCATGACCAGATGGGAGTTGACGAAACGAATGTCCACAAAATCTTTATGAGTTTGTGATTCTCAAGAGATCATGAATTTCCTGCCATGATCACAGATTTTAAGTGATTCTCAAGAAGGCTCTGTATGACCAAGATAGAGGGTTACAGAAGGCATCATGTTCCTTTTCATATTTAGGAACACCACACAGTCATTCTGTGTGCGTGCATTTTCATGTAAAGGTATGTATGCATGCTCATGTATGTGCATGTGTGGAGGTCTGGTGTTACTCCTCAGTCATCCACCTTGTTTTTTTGAGACAGGGTCTCTCACTGAGGCCTGTGTATCCCTGACTAGAGGTAGTAGCCTGTTTCCACTATCTAAATGTTAGCATTATAAGCACACACTACTACCCCAGATTTTGATGTGGGTATTGGGGATCTACATGTCCTCATGCCTGCATAGGGTAAAGGGGGAATGGTCCATGTAGTGGTCTGAATAAGTTTGGCCCCCATAGACTCACGTGTTTGAATGCTTGGCCCTAGGAAGGGCGCTATTAGGAGGTGTGGCCATACTGGAGGAGCTATGGACTTGTTGAAGGAAGTATGTCACTTTGGGGCTGGGCTTTGGGGTTTCTATGCTCAGGCTCAACCCTGTATGGAAGAAAGCCTCTCCTCTCCCTGAATGCTTGTAGAAGACAGTCTTCTCTTGGTTGCCTTCAGATCAGGACGTAGAACTTTTGGTTCCTCCAGCACATGACTGCCTGCACACTGCCATGCTTCCTGCCATGATGATAATGGACTGAACCTCTGAAACTGTAAGCCAGCACTAATTAAATGTTGACCTTTATAAGAGTTGTCTTGGCCATGGTGGGAGCAATAAAACCCTTGCTAAGGCAGTCCTTGTCTTCATGCCTGCATGGGGGTAGAAGTGAAATGGTCTGCTAAGCGGCTCTTCCTCAAACAGACACCTTTGGCAGCAAGGACAAGTATACATCCCCATGAGGAACACCACACTTTCTGCTTCCTACAATGGGAATCGCTGCACGTGTTTGTAAAATTCTATCTCACATAGTCTTCCCACAGACCCAAATTCTGAAAAGTCTGATAACACTTAAAGTCTGGATGATGTATGCATATATATATATAGCTTTTAAGTAAAAATGTTGCATCCCATGTGGTGACTTTATATATGAGCAACAGTATTAGAAGCACCCAAGAAGCCCTACAGCAGAGCTTGAACATGATGTGCCCAGGCAACAGTGACAGACTGTGGTTGAGTTGTGGTTGTGCCGAGAGATGCTGAAGCTCTGTGTGTGTTCAGAGCAGCCCAGCAGGGCAGGGCACTCGAGCTGCTTGTTTAACCTCTCTGTGTGTCAAGCCAGTGTCCCCACTTTCTCGGTGGACTGTGACATGGCAAAGACCATAAAACCTAATTGTGTCTCTTAGTTTTTTCATCACTGTGACAAAAAAAAAATCCAGAGAAAATAACTTAAAGGTAGAAAGATTCTATCCCATCATGGCAGGGAAAGTGTGATGGAGGAGCTCGGGTGGCATCTGGGAAACAAAAAGAACAAAGGATAATGGTCCACATTGGCTTTCTCCTTTCACACTTCTTCTCTCTCTCTCTCTCTCTCTCTCTCTCTCTCTGTCTCTCTCTCTTTTTCTCTCTCTCTCTGTCTCTCTCTCTTTTTCTCTCTCTCTCTCCTCTCTCTCTGTCTCTCTCTCTCTCTCTCCTGCTATTTCTTCTTGATGTAGTTTTGTTTTGTTTGTTTGTTTGTTTGTGGGTTTGTTGAGACAAGATTTCTCTGTGTAGTCCTGGTTGTCCTAAAACTCTCTCTGTAGACCAGGCTGCCCCATCATACTCACAGAGATCTGTCTGCCTTTGTCACCCCAGTGCTGGGATTAAGGGCATGTCCCACCTCCTGGCTCCCTCTTTATTTCAACTAGGCCTCCAGGCTATGAGATAGTGCTGAATCCATAGTCAGGGCAGGAAGCCCCCATTAGTCCATCCTCTTTAGAAGAGCCTTCATGGATGCACGGAAGGGTCTGCTTTACTCAACCCTAGGTCTTTTTTGATGAAAGCAGGTTGGCAGTTGAAATTGATCATCAAGCTCATTTGTACAGAAGTTGTTTTCAAAACCCCTGAATTCTTTAAGAAGTGGCGTGTAAAATCACAAGTGTATAAACAGAGGCAGAAAGAGTGCCTGGTATGTTGTTTGTAATGGGCCAAGGGAGAAAACAAGACAGTGGGGGAAGCCATGGACTTCCCTCTGGACACAGAGACTCCAGTGACAAAGAACTCAGAAATGTCCAAGCATGGGGACATATTGAGTGCTTGACTTGTTTGTGTTTAAAATATAATTTCCACTCAGATGGCATTGGTTTGCTGTCTCGTGACTTTGCTTGGATCTTCTGTTGCTCAAATGAGAGGCAAACCCTGTAGCTGTTTGAAACCCCAGCTTCCAGGGTGGCACTCAACAGATTGCTGCGGCACATTCTGCAGAGACAGAAAGGGAGACTACACTGACTTGTTATGGGGGCTTCCCTTGAAATACCAAGGCTGAGCCACAAAAGAGGCTTTGAGACATGTAGGGACCATTGGTTTAGGAATCTGATTGCAATTGCAGGGCTGTCAGGGAACTCAGTTTTTAGTGAAAGATTAGATAGTCTTTTGCAAAGATGTCCAGGGATAAGGTCTACAAAAATTGAAACCAGTGGTATATGCATCCTAGTTGAAGAGGCCTCTCCTCATTCTCTTCCTCTTCCTCCCCCTCTTCTTCCTCTACTTCTTCTTCCTCCTCCCCCTCCTCTTCCTCTCCTTCTTCTCCTCTCCTTCTTCTTTCTTTTCTTCCTCTTCTTCCTCCTCCTCCACCTCTTCCTTCTCCATTTGCTCCTCTTCCTCTTAAGTCCTCCTCCTTCTTGTTTTAAGGCAAGGACTTACTGTATGTCCCAAGATGGCCTGGAACTTGTAATCCTTCTGCCTCAGTCTCCCAAGTGCTGAGATGACCTGTGGTCAGGAGAGGAAATTCACAGGGTCACTTGAGCATTATAAGTGTTAGGGTCATGAACATGGACACATGTCTGGATAAAAAGTTGGTATTTTGTTTTAAAAGCTATTTTCAAGCCCTCAAGCCTACCATTTCCCCCTTTTAACCTTATTAGAGAAAGAACAGAAATAGCATCTGAAAATATCAGAAATTTATAAAATTATGTCCACAGTCACTTTTGTGGCCGCACTTCCTTTATTTCGGGTCCAAAAGCTTCCCCAGGGAGCACTAGCTAAATGTAATATCCTATTTCCCCAGGATGGTGGGGATAAAGGCAGAGTGTTTATCAAGTAAAGCCATCTTCTTACAACTGTAGCCGTTCAGGTGATGACAATGTAATACGATGCCTGGTGGGTTAATGCAGCCTTTGAGGGGTACTCTCAAGAGTACGTGGGTCTGCCCTTTCATTGCATGTTAGCATTGTCTTTCCTGGGGAGAAGGGGGTGGAGCGAGGGGAAGGCAGCAAGGGAGAGAGAGGGACGGAGACTGTAGAGCCAAACTGCTGTTCCTCAAGCTTCACATTCTGAGTGGTGACCTTGTGGCAAAGCAGGAGTCGTGGACCTGTGAAGTTCTCCTGGCCTCTCAATCCTAGAGTCAAACACTTCAGCAGTTCTGCTTGCAGGACCTTACTCTTCATAAGATGCTTGTCATTAGGCAACCTGGATCATTTGAACACCTATCTAAACTCCACACAATGAATCTGGAAGGCGACTAAGGAGGCCAGGAAACAAGTATAGTACTCAGGGAAGACCCAGGGCGAACATACTACACTTCCAGAACTATCATTTCAAATGTTGGGGAAACAGATTTAGATCTTGCCCAAAAATTCTTGGCTGTAAAGAGAGTCTTCCAGTCTGGGGAGAAAAACCTTCTCACTCTTGCTTTAACAGAAGAAGGAAAATGGCTGGTGAAGGAGAGGAGACCCAGATGCAGCACATTAGGGCCATGGTTGAAGTGGATATGGTTTCACAATTGTAAAATTCGCATGTGTGCATGCACCTGCAGTGCTTGTGTGAAAATCAAAGGACAGCATAAAGTATCGGTCCCCACTCTCAACTATGTTTGAGACAGGTCTCTGTTGTTCTCTGCACATTGTATGCCAGCTACCTGTCAGCGTCCCATCTCCCCATAAGAGAGCTGGGGTACAGATGTACTGCCTCTAACATCCTCTTGGATTACTGCGATTCCTGCTTAGGTCCTTACACTTACACTGCTTTACCTACTGAGCCATCTCTCCAGCCCTCATCTTCTTTTTTATTTAGACTCTTATGTTAGAGAGCCTTATGTTACAAGACAAAAAATAATGTTTTATATTGGATCTTTGTGAACAAAATAACAACCCACTCCCATTTTCTAGACAAAGGAAGCAGCTACTGTTGCTCAGCCTTATTCAGCATTACTCCTGGGATCCATTTGGTCCTTGGATCAGGAGGCTTAGGGTTACAGATACCTCCAATGGAGCACCTTCCCAATGCAGAGTCAAGCGCAAGGCAGAAAAAAAGCTTAAGGCAGAGTACTTGATGAAGCCAGAGTTCAGGGGAAATGTCTCACAGGAAGGCAAAGATAGATACTCTTGTCTTGGGTTTTTGTTTTTAGAAACTTTCAATGAGCTGTGTATAAAAATTGGCTTCTGCCCTGGTGACCTGGCCTTAAAGCTGTACTCTGTCTTTAGGCCTAGCAAGGAAAAGCTGGGTAACTTCTTTGGCCCTACACTCAGGGTGTGTGATTGAGATAGGAGGTTGTTAACAATGGATTTGTCTCCTACTCTCATTAGCTTTGGGCCAGGCAGGCCTGGCTAACTGATTGACTGTCCTCAGCTCAGCCTTTAGCTTTGTGGTTAATTTAGTGCCCAGGCTGCTCCTTGGCATCAGCTTTAACTAAGTAGTGGCAAGACTTTGGCGTTTGCTTGTGGGAAGGTTAGTATATGAGACTTTTAAGCTGGTCGTTTGAGAATCTGTCTCCTCTCCAAAGTCCCCAATGCTTTGCCTTCCCTGACAATATTAGAGCCAAGATTCAACCCAGGCTTTTCTGGTCCAGCGTGCCTGGCCGTCTCCAATGGCAATCCATCACTCTGCTCCATGTCATAAGATGCCTCGCTCTGCTTGTTGGTGGTGTTTCCTAGTCATTACTGCAAGACCAGCAGGGCTGGTTGTGTTTAGCAAAGGACTGTCCTGATCCTTTGATTATGAAGAACAGACATCTGGGTATTATTCGGGTCTTAGCTTGGGATTCTTAGGTTATAATTTTTCTTAGTGTTTTTACAGATTCCCCAGGCAGCTCTCAACTGCACAGAGAGCAAAGTAAATAGTTTTCCTCATACTGACATTCCCCTAGCAGCCCCATTTACAAGTGAAAGTCAGGATGCTGAAGCTCCTCTAGTCTCATTCTTGAGCCTCTTGCTACCATTGCCATCTGTGTGGTGCTAGGAACGTAGGTGGATGTCACAGTTTGAATAAATGGCCCCCAATGTCTGTGTGTTACAGGCTGGGTCCCTAGAGTGGCACTGTTAAAAAAAATATGGTGGAACCTTTTTAGAAAGTGGAGCCTAGTAGGTAACTGTAGGACCCCAGGCCTCTTACGCTTTTGCCTCTTGGCCGTGGGATACGCTATTTGGTTCACCACTTGTTCTGTGCCTTGTCATTGACCTTGCCTGTCGATGGCTCAAAGCACCGGGCCTGTCTGATTAGGAACTAGAACCTTCAGGATAGTAAGCACAACCCAATCTTTCTTCCTTCTGCATTAATTATCTCAGGTAGTTTGCTACTGTTGTACGACAGGCTGTTTTGCTCCCACCCTAAGCTACCGGAATAGTGACTCAGACTCCGAATATATATTATATTTGCAAGTACCTAGGCCATGCAGTTAGGCTCATTCCTTGGACTAGCTAATAATTTAAAATAACCCATTTATACAAATATACATTCTGCCATGTGATTAGTTAAGTCTGCTCAGGTACCATGCCTCTGTCCTCCTCACATCTTCCCTGGTGACGCCTCCCATACCTGGCTCTGTCCCCAAATCCTTTCCACCTACCGGATGTCCTACCTTCTCTTCTATCCTTTCCTATAGGCTATAGGTTTTTTTAATTGATGGGTGGATGCATCCATACAATACTCAAGATGTTCTCTCTACATGTTACAACAACAGAATGCTGCCTAACACAATAGAACTTAATTTATAAATAAATTATAATTAAAAATAAATTTATGAATAAATAAGTCTGTTCAATTACACTGAAAAAACTCACAAATATCATCTTTCTTGATGATTTAGGATTGCTTCTTTTTTTGTTTGGTTGGGTTTTTTTTTTTTTTTTTTTTTTTTTTTTTTGGTTGGTTGTTTTTTTTGGTTTTTCAAGACAGGGTTTCTCTGTATAGCCCTGGCTCTCCTGGAACTCATTCTGTAGACCAGACTGGCATCGAACTCAGAAATCCACCTGCCTCTGCCTCCCAAGTGCTGGGATTAAAGGCGTGTGCTTAACCACTGCCTGGCTTAACGATTTAGGATTACTTCATAAGAGCATGATCTTTTGGGATCACTATTCCTTGAGTTAGATAATGTTTCTATAGATTGAATTCCTCTTCCATCTAGAGAAGTCATTTTCAAACTTTACAAGCGAGAGCAGCTAGAGGTTTTTTTCTTTTAATTCCTTGAATATACATTGGTTACTTACAGTATCTATACCGCTGAATGTAACATAACATTATTCTGTATCTTCCCTTGGGTTGGGTAATTGTTGTCTCCTTCTACTCAGTATGAAATAAGTTCTAAATATACGGACAGACATTTGACTAGACTTGAAAGTCAGGAAAAGCTCCCAGAAGATTGGCTTGTCATGATTTTCACAGACTAGCGGGGCTTAGAGTTTGTGGTATGGAACCCAGGATGAACACTGAGGATCAGTGGGAGATCAGCCAGAGAGGTGAGGAGGTGTCAGGTCAGAAGGACTTTGTGTACTCACCTGCAAGGCACCATCTTTGCTCTGAATGCTATGGAGAACCACAGAAGAATATTAAGCAAAGGAATGGCATGAAACCATGTAGAGGGTAGAGAGCATGGAGGGGAACCCAGGGATGGAGCCCCCAGGAAAGCAGTGGCTGTGATCCAGGCAAAGACTGATAAGAGCTGAGAGGAAAGCAGAGAGATTGATGGGATGGTTCCCTTGGGAAGAGAAAAGTTGAGTGCCCAGGACTCAGGGAAGGATCCATAAAGGCCATTGATGGAGGGAGGGATCTGGAATGAGATACCCTTGCTTCTGACTCGTGTTTTCCCCAAACAGATTGCAGAGAAGTGATCCTTTCAACGACGCTTTAGGCAATGAGCTTCAGTGACAGCTCTAAGATTATGATAAATCAATGCTGGTTAAACAGCATCAGCCAGTCTTTCAGTAAGCAGTGGAAGCATTCGTGTTAGGATTGCAGAGGGGTGGAGGAGGGGGCTTAGGGCTGCCATGACCTCCCACGCCTAGCACAGGCCTCATTCCCAGGGTGAAGTGTGCGTCCTTGGAGTATGGCACGGCTCTTGAATAGCATGGTACAAGCTCCACTGGACTCTTCAAATAATTTCAACAAATAACTGCAAACAGATTTCACTTAACGAGAGAAACAAATCTATATGTGTCTGCTTTTTTTCCCTAGGTACTCCTGAGCCCTTTACCAGGTCACTAATTTTATCATGTAAGCTCTGGTCTCCCTTGCTTGCCATTGTGGCAGAGCCTGTAGTACGTCGCTGCATTTTTCTGACCAAGGGTAGGGCTCATTTTAAAAGTTACATAGAAGGTCTCCAGGCAGAGCCACTCTTTCTAGGATAATCTACTATTCTAGAAACTGGACTGCTTCACAAGGCATTGTATGTATGTATACCATATTGTACCAGAAAATCTTAAGTGATTTTAGCATCAAATTGCACGATCTGATAGCTAGTAAGATAGAGGATGCTTGTCTAAGAAGGTGGTAGGGTGGCTGCCCAGGCAGCAAGTTAAAAATTAATTCTCCTCAAAATAACTACATCTTCACTTATGACATAAGCCCTGGTTGGCAAAAGAGGATTATCAACTCCACTATAAATCTGTGAGCTATTTATTTCCCAAAGTAAAATGAATAGCTGGCAAATGCCAACCACGCTTACAAGCAAAGACACCATGTGGCGTTTAGTGTCAAGCACACACCACTTTAACTGACCAAAATTTTTCCTAAAAACATTTTGTACTATTAATTAAATGTCTTCTGAGGGAGGAAATGGCTAACCCGACACAAACTGTTAGAATATCTTAGGAGATGAAAAAATAATGTTGGTGCTGATGTACATTTCGCCATACATTCCTTTAAAAGAAAGACTGGTAAAAAAAAAAAAAATCAGCCTGATTATTGATTAATTAATATTGATGATTGCTTGATGACTGATTTGATAAAGGGGAGGTTATAAAAGTGGTCATGCTTAAGATTACTTTGCTTCAATCAATCACAGCTGGCCCTTTCTTTCCCTATTCACTGGGTTCATAGCCATAGCTCCGGCATTTTAAACTTCCTTAAAAGTAACATGTAAGGTCTGTCCTACTATCATTTCTTCCAATTCTCCAGCCCACCCGACTCATTTGCATATCGAGGGAAACTGAAAATCAAGGAAGGGAAATGACAGGAGCTCTAGAAGGGACACCCCTCCCCCCCACGCCCCTGCTGGTCATCCTGAAGCCAAAAAAGCTTCATGCAGTCCTCAGTGAGTGAGGTAAGCCACAAGGCTTTGCCTAGTCCTGTCTGGACCTTGCTGTTGTGGTGGTATGCACAGTGGGGAGCTTTTAGGAACCCTCACTGGATTGAAGAAGCATTTCATACTCACCAGCTCATTTTCAATTAGGCAATATTTGATTTATTGAGCTTGACCGGTGTAATATATGTTTGCAGGACTTCCACACATTTTAAATTAATTTTTTTCCCAATGCAGATATTTTTCTTTTGCCCACGGCAATAACAGACAGGGATACAACCCCTGCTTTAGAACGGGTGTCTCCTGATTTACATATTTTAAAAGTATTAAGATCAAAGGTAATGAGAACTTAATCCATATGGCATGCAGGAGATAAATAGGAATATTAATATGGAATCAAATACTAATTAAAAGAAACACACGGATCCAATTTTAAGATGCAGCACAAGGGGGAAATGCTCTTTGTAAAGTCAAGACCTCCTCTTCTAAAGGACAGTGATGTGAGTTGGTTTTCTCAACCTCACAGGGTGGAACTGGCTGGTTCGCACACATCCTCTCACAGGTCGGGATGTTGGTGAGCCTGCCCACGTCTTTACAAGTTAAAAAGTGCTTTCATATATGTTTCTGATCCTCAAAGCAACCCTTTTTGTTCCTAGTTTCTTAATCCCTCTCCCATTGTAGAGGACACTTGCTTGTAAAGGTCTGTAAAGGCAAATTAACCTAGCTAGTTTTAGTCCAAGACTCTTATTTCCTGGCTTACTTCCATCTCTTCCCCATACCTTCTCTCCTTCCCCTCCTACTGCCTTAGTGACAATCACTCCAACATGTGCCAGATAGCCCATGGATGTTCTTACTCACCCAAGACAATAAGTATGCTAACCGTTGGGACATATTTGAAGTATCTTTCTGAGTCATCTCACTTCTAGGAATAATCTTTAGAAATAATCAAAGACATAGTCAAATATTTATGCATAAAGGTATTTTATGGCATTTCTAAGTGAAAATAAATCAGTAGGCCATGTGTCTAACAAAAGAATGTTGAAATTACAGTGTGTGCTGGCTGGTTTCATGTGTCAACTTGACACAAACTGAAGTTATCACAGAGAAAGGAGCCTCCCTTGAGGAAATGCCTCCATGAGATCCAGCTGTAAGGCATTTTCACACTTAATGGTCAAGGAGGGAGGGCCCATTGTGAGTGGTGCCATCCCTGGGCTGGTAGTCCTGGGTTCTATAAGAAAGCAAGCTGAGCAAGCCAGGGGAACAATCCAATAAGCAGCACTCCTCCATGGCCTCTGCATCAGCTCCTGCTTCTTTCCCTGTGTGAGTTCCAGTCCTGACTTCCTTTGGTGATGAACAGCAATGTGGAAGTGTAAGCTGAATAAACGCTTTCCTCCCCAGCTTGCTTCTTGGTCATGATGTTTTGTGCAGGAATAGAAACCCTGACTAAGACACAGTGTTATCAAGGAGATGTGAAGCACTCGCCTTGCAGGCACAAGGTCTTTCAGGCCAAGGCAAACAAGCAGTGGGACATCCTAAACTCTGTCCTGTCACTGTGCTATTAAAGTCACGATCACAAAGAAGTTGCATTGTCATCAACAGTTTGTATTTAAGTGCTGAGAAAAAAGTAAAATACAAAATATGTAATGTGACCTTCCACGGATATGTGTACACTCATGTTTATCTTATCTGTATCAGGGGCCAGCAGGCATTTTCAGTAAAGGACCAGGTAGCACATACAATAATAGTTATATGATTTAAATTCTATAGTAGTTTAAATCATACAACCAGCCTTGTATTCAGTTTTGCCTCTGCTGTAGTCATCTGACTCTGACACTCTGGAGTGAAGTACGCATAAGCAGCAGATAAACAAAAAAGCAGGTCTGTGTTCTAATAAAACTTTATTCATGCACAAAACTTTATAAATTTTGTGTAGTTTTATGGGTTATACAATGTTCTTTGGGGGATTTTTATTCTTAACTCATAGGCTTCAAAATATAATAAAAGTCCAGTTAGAGACTAATATTACACTTTGCCAACCACTTTTTTCTGGTATGAAACAAACACCCTAAAATTTCTGTTATCTGAGAACCATAGGGATGAGAAGACCATAATTTCTTCCTTAATATCCATTTTAGTTTGCTTTCCATCTCTGTCATGAGACACCATGACAGAATGTAACTTGAGGAGGGAAGGATTTCATCCTAACACCATCAGGTCATACTCCATCCCTGCAGGAAGTCAGGGCAGGGACCTAGGGACAGGAACTGAAGCAGAGGCCATAAGGAGTGCTGCCTACTGGCTTACTCCTCCTGACGTGCTCAGTTTGCTTTCTTATATACGCCAGAACCACCTGCCCAGGGTTGGTACTGCCCACAGTGGGTGGGGCCCCTCCAAAATGTCCCACAGGCTTGGCTACAGGCCAATGCTATGGGAGAATTTTCTCAGTTGAGGTTTCTTCTTAGACGATTCTCCAAATTACTTTTATTTTCTACATTCCCAAATGAAGATGGAATACCATACCCTTCTGTCATAGTTACTAGGTTCACCTCACAAGGAGCAGATATTACAGAGGAGAGAAAATAGTCTATTTCCCTTGCCAGATGCCAGGTTTATGACTAAAGCCCCTATAACAAAAAAAATGCTGCTACCAAAAAAAGCAGAAGAAATTTATCTCATGTATAAACTTGTGTGTATTTCACACTAAGTCTGATGGAGAAATACACGCTTGTGGAGGAGCAGGGTTGCACAGTGAGGAGTATGCTGTGGTGGCTGAGTGGCTTAAGTGGAAGTTGTATAATATTCTTCTCTGTCTCTGGGTCTTTGGTGTCTTCTCTCTTAAAGCATTTGATTCCCTGGAAGGTCCAAGGATCCTTTCACACTCTACTTCAGGGGAAAATAGTAGGAAGAGGACAAAGAGACTTTCCTGCTTTTGCTGATCTCAGATGTCAGGGTGCCATATTTTGGGATATCCTGTCCTGAACTCCATCATCCTTCTAGAAATGCTTAATTTATGTGTGCAACACTATGCCTTTGTAGAAGGCTTCAGGGAGCTTTATAATTGCACACACGTTCAGTAACAAGACACCTTCATTATGCATCTCTTGCCAGCAAGTAATTGCACACCTAACGGGAGCTAAGTGAACAATAAGGAAGATTTATTGTCTCCGTTAATTGTAATGTCCTGATACATGAGGCATGGCTTCATTACTCTAGGCTTCGTCCTTTACAACTCCCTTAGTTCTGCCACCCTTCAGGGTTTAACATCACCTTCATTTGGTTCCCCTTTAGCTAGATGGCTGGAGTCATTTTGGGTTTTATACCTACAAAATGCTGTTCATACAGAGCTCCAGGACTGGATCAATAATACTCCCAACCAAGACCTCTAGAGGAAAGGAAGGAAAATAGAGTCACTGTGGTTTAGACCCATCCATATCCATCTCTGGATCTAGGTGTGGTGTTGGTCTCTCCAAATATACACTAGCTAAGCATTGTGGAAAGGGCTTGCTGGATAGTGAGAAGACCACAGTGAACATTTCATTAACTAAGGCCCAGTAGGAGACATAATCCATGCCAGTTATTCCAAAAGATAGAATTGAGCAGTTCTTTGTTAATGTTAGAAAACTGTAAAATCAAAAGGGCGGTCCAGTAATGCCCTGGTGGTACTAACTTCAGGAAGCATTTGCCACTTCTAAACTTTGAGGGTCCAAGAAAGGATGAGAGGTCTAGGATGTGACTTGGAGGAGAGGCCTCTGAGGTGGAACCTAGACCTCTGGGTAGAATCACTGTCCAGGTGGCACTGGAGTCTCAGGTGATGAACAAAGCTGGTACCAGTAGTGTGAAGACACCAAAACCTGCAACCAACTCATACAGCTTCAATCCATAGTGACTACAAAGATGGAGGCTGGTTGCTATGGTGACTCTGCTAGGAAAGGGAAGTACCAGAAAGCAGTCAGTCCCTCCTTCCCATCCTGCCTCGCAGTCTCCCACCAGCTTCCCTTGCTGGCCATCTAATGACATCTTATAGGAAGGGAATAATAGAACTTATGGGCTTTCATTACACCATCATAGAGTATGGTGCCAAAAGGAATAGCAACAACATTAGGACAAGAAGTCAAGAAAGATCAGCATGTTTGTCATGCTTATACATTGGAAAAGCAAGGAGAAATGTGCACAGTTTCTGCAGTCCTTGACACTATAAATGAAATGCTTAAAAAGCCATAGTTGAGGCTTATGATTTGCTTGGTCCTTTTCTTGTGACCCTTCACCAAGCACCTCAGCAGATCAAATTTTCTTGCCTGGTAAAGTGACTCACCCATACCTCATTCTCAAAGGGTCTAGTTCTGCATCTTACTGCTTGTTATAGTTTCCACGAGTTTTTACTTGGTTTTTCCATTCTGGAGTGGAAGTCCAGGCCTGGCTTGTGCTAGCTAGGCAACCATCACTGAGCTACATTCCCAGCCCCACATGCTCCTCTGTACCTCAGCTGTGTCGCTCCAGTTCCTAGCTACACAGCTATGGGGACCAATACCTGCAGTAATCTCTGTCCTTGCCTGTTGGCTCAGTTGGATAAAGAACCCACACTGCTGACTGGCAATCTCATCTTCAAACTCAGGACTATTGTTGTATTCCCTAATGGAAGTGTTCCATGATCAGGACCAAGACTTCAGTCCAACTAAATTCTACAGGAAACTATTTTAACTGTCTGGAAAGCAATAAAACAGGATCCTGTAACAGATCCCTTATCTCTGACTTATCACCTCCCTAGAAATATAATTTTACCTTGGACTGTATACTCATGAGCATAAAGTTGACTCCCATTGATTGGAATATTTAGTGAATCTTTCTATAATATTTGTTACCAGCACTGCAGTTAATGCTGGCTGAATGCACAAGAGGATGGGTAATGAATGAGTCATGGGCAACTGGTTAATGTTTTTTAATTTTTTTCTATTACATTTATTTATTTATTTATTTATTTATTTAGAGTGTCTGTGTGTGTGTGTGTGTGTGTCTGTGTGTGTGTGTGTGTGTGTGTGTGGTCCTGTCTTGCTGCTGGGGTGCCAGGAAGCAGACAGGCTCAGGGGAGACAAAACACAGTCCATAAGTCTGTGTTTTCCCAGGTTGGAAACAGCAGAATCTGGGACCGCTGCTGTGGTTCCCAGTCTCGTGTACTCAGGTGCTGCTGGCGTTGGGAATGGAGGTCCCTGGTCCCCACTTTGCCTTTGCATCCATGTGCCAGGCAGGAAGGGGGAAAGCAGAGCTGGGGATAGGGGCAGAACCAGGTTTGATTCCGAGTGAGTACCATGAGTGCTGTGAGTACCAAGGAGCTGGAAGAGAGAAGAGCTTATCTGGGAGATTCCCTTGAAGAGACAGCCCTTCTTTGTTCCAAGTGCTTTATCTGATGGTAGATGAGAATGCATACACCTCACTTAGGGTAAACCAAGGAATGCCCAGGAAGGGAAGCTCATTGGCTGAACCCTCATCCGCATGGAGAACTCCAGGTTTCTACATGACTGCTATGATCCTCTCAGTGGGGTGTCATGGTTAAGTGTCCCAGAGCAAGTAGAGGCAGGCAGGGAGTGGGCCCAGTCCTACCATTTTCAGTTCTAAGATTTACAGGGTTTGGGAATCACTCAGTCATACCAATTCTCCTGTCTGGTGACACGGTCCACTTGGGGTGTGTGTGTGTGTGTGTGTGTGTGTGTGTGTGTGTGTGTGTGAAGGTTTCTTTGGTCTCTAGATTTCTGAAGGCGCTGACATCTGTGACTCAGCAACTCCATGGGTTGGTAGTAGGTTGAAGATTTTAAGTATGAGTTCCTGGGGGGATGGTAGGTTCCCTCTCCCCTTCATAAAACAGTAGTGCTTAACATCACTGCTCCCTTTGAAATGGAATCTTACATTTCAGAGGGCTTGTTTCCCTAGAAGTGACTTTAAATAAGGAAGCATTTCATTAGCCCCTCTTCCCAAGTCCTCAGAGCTCCTGCAATTCAAACTGAAGTGTCTGCCACAGCCTGGAGCAAGCGTCCTCCTAACATCAAATACTCCTGAGACCTCCAGCATTTCCACATCTGAAGTGTGTAAAGGGGAATCTTGCTCGCATTGCGAAGTGTCCTAGAACTGAGGGCATGTGAGACTCTTGGTGTGTGTGCTTGTGTGCACATGCACACAGGCAAGCTGTTCTTAATGTTGTGGAAATGTGTGATAGTCTGTCAAAGGTTGCACAAACAAGCATACTTGTTTGGATTCTGTTGGTCCCCAGTGATAACCTCCAGGTTCGCTGGGATGATGCTGGAGGTGCACAAAGCACAGGCAAGCTGCCATAACAGCCTGCTGTTCTCAGTTCAGTGATATCTGGGGACTTAGCGCTGAGAGGGTGGGGTAGACACAGGATGACCCGGGTAGATTCCCTTTGATTATATCCACTTTCTGAAGTGCAGGCGAGAGGATTGAGCCTCGACTTTAAAAAAGAACAGCTGCTCTGTGTCGGAAGCTTCCTGCTCTGTGTTTCTGTAAAGTTTTGTTTTAAGTAAATATTCAAAGCAATTCCCAGCCAGTGGGTATTAGAAACTGGTGTGCATTTCTGTTGAAGTGTTTCAAAAGCACCTTAAGATAAACAGTGTACCTCTGAATGACTGAGCTGATTTGCATGGGGCATGATTTATGTTTTGCTAAAAAATGTATTGACTATCCTGCTGTGAGTATAGGCATTGTACTATCGATACTTTCTTTGTGTTTATTTCTCTGAATTCAGTGCTGAAACACTGCTGGTTTTCTGGACAACCACACACACACACACACACACACACACACACACACACATCCCAGAAGTTATCTCCAATTGACAATAAATGAAAAATGAGTTTTCTCCAAGGGAGTCTCAATGGGGATGCCAACCACTCTTAAGGATATGCTGCCTGCCCAGCAGTTGATGGCCAACACGAAGCAAACTCAACGGTATCATTGGAGGTTCTTTTTCTCATAATGTAAAGTCAGGGCCTTTTGTCCCCCCAATCTTACACACCTTTGCACATATATTATGGCTTGCAGTCTTGGGTTCTTATGGGATTCTTATGTGTGTAAACATGTGTGTTTCCACACCTGTATGCATTTCTTGGGGTTTTTCTTTGGCTCTGTTGCATGTTTCGTTGTTTCCTCATATTCCAGTTATCTTATTGTAGCTATTTTATTTTGTTATTATTCCTTAGATGCCTATTTATTTTTTTATGGAGAGGCAGAAAGGGTGTGGATCTGGATGGTTGGGGAGGTGCCGAGGAACTGGAAGGAGCAGGGCGCAGGCAAACATAAAGATTGTATAAAAACCAGTATATTTTCTTTTCTTTTCTTTTTCTATTAGTTTTTCTTTTTTTATTAGATATTTTCTTTATTTACATGTCATATGATTTCTCCTTTCCCAGTTTCCCCTCCAAAAAACAAACAAACAAACAAACACAACAAGAACAAATCCCTATTGCCTTCCCCCCTCCCCATGCCTGCCACCCCACCCTCTTCCATTTATTGGCCCTGGCATTCCCCTACACTGGGGCACAGAACCTTCACAGGGCCAAGGGCCTCTCCTCCCATTGATGATCAACTTTGCAATCCTCTACTATACACATGCTGCCAGAACGATCACTCCCACCATGTATAGTCCTTGGTTGGTGGTTGAGTCCCTGGGAGCTCTGAGGATACTAGTTAGTTCATATTGTTGTTTGTCCTAAGGGGCTGCAAACCCTTCAGCTCCTTTGGTCCTTTCTCTAACCCCTTCATTGGGGACCCTGTACTCAGTTTAATGGATGGCTGTGAGCATCTACATCTGTATTATTCAGGTACTGTCAGAGCCTCTCAGGAGATAGCTATATCAGGCTGGCTTGTCCTTCCTTCTGTCTCTGCTCCATAGTTAGTCGCTGCAACTCCTTCCATGGGTATTTTGTTTCTCCTTTTAAAGAAGGAATGAAATGTCCACATTTTGGTCTTCCTTCTTCTTGAGTTTCTTGTGGTTTGTGAGTTGTTCTTCCTGTATTCCAAACTTCTGGGCTAATAACCATTTATCAGAGAGTGCATACTGATGTGTTGGAGCAGCGGGTCGAGTCAGAACATACCACACTAGGCCCAAACCCTTCCACGTGTAAGAGGCTTAATTGAGAGGGGGGGTAGTGGCGCAGAAAGAGAGGAGAGAGAGAGAGAGAGCTGGTGGAATGTTCCCATATATATATGGGTTGTGACATAGCAGCCACAGGTAAAGGTGGGAGGTGAGCCCAATGGATTCTGGGAATATGGTGGCTGTTGCCCTGGCAACAGGTCTGTGGACCCGACCATGCATTGCCACAGGCTTTGGATGTCCTGATGCTAACACATACCATGTGTGTTCTTTTGTGATTGGGTTACCTCACTCAGGATGATATTCTCCAGATCCATCCA
>NW_022196897.1:57154730-57178847 GCF_008632895.1 Mastomys coucha
TTTGATTTGCATTTCCCTGATGACTAAGGATGTTGAACATTTCTTTAGGTGCTTCACAGCCATTCGGTCGGTATTCATCAGTTGAGAATTCTTTGTTTAGTTCTGTACCCCATTTTTTAATAAGGTTATTTGGTTCTCTGGAGTCTAACTTCTTGAGTTCTTTGTATACATTGGATATTAGCCCTCTATCAGATATAGGATTGGTAAAGATCTTTTCCCAATTTGTTGGTTGCTGTTTTGTCCTATTGATGGTGTCTTTATTTTCAAGAAAAAAAATAATAAAATATTTCTACTTCTTGGTTGAGAAAAGCTTGCTTTAATGAGCAGATGTGCCCAGGTAATATGTCACCCCTAAAGTAATTATGGTCTATTTCATGGGTATTGTGTGTGTGTGTGTGTGTGTGTGTGTGTGTGTGTGTGTGTGTGTGTTGCCATGGACCGGGTTTGTTGCAGGGAACCCGTTTTTCATGGGATGAGAGTTCTGGTCAGGTGGGCAACAAGTTGGCGAATGACAGAGAGAGTCGACACAAGAGTGTGCTGAATCTGAATGTATTTCTTAAAAATGGCATGAGGCTTTTACAGTCATTACAAGAGAGAAATGATAAATCTATCAGCTCAGCAGTTAAGGTACATCTGAGGCCACCTGAAACACACTGGGTCTAAAGCAGCTACCTCTTCTGGACTGGTGCTGCACCCCCTGGGCCCAAGCGTGCTGGGTCCGGGGGACTGTGGACTGCATGAGTCTAAGTCCTAGCCCATCTAAGTTCTAGCTCTAGTCTTGCGCTAGTGCAAGCACAAAGTGAAAAGCAGGCTTATATGATATACAGAAAGCAGGGCAGATGACAAGAGTCATGTAGGCTGGTGAGGGTTATAGCAAGGTCAATAGGATCAGAGAGCAAGACTGAAGTCACATAGGCAAGTGACCGCCACATCAAGGTTGGTTAGAATCAGGTATCCAGGTGTGAAGCTGGCGAAAGAGCAGTGGTGCCCTCCCTGCTGGGGCTATTTTGGTATTCCCATGCTAATACACTGGGTCTGCTGGAGGCAAGCACCAGGAAGTTCCAATCTAGCAGTTCCTGCTAATTCTCTGGGTCTTGCTGGAGGCAAGCACCAGGAAGTTCCAATCTAACAGTTCTTGCTAATGCCCTTGAATGAGGGAAGCCCTTCGATTACTCTCTAGTATGTAAAACAGTTTTGTCTTCTGTGGGACTGCCCTAAGAATGTGCTTGACCTCTGTTGCTAACTCTGAGGACAACCTGTCTGATAAGGCAGATTTCTTGAGAAAAATGCCAAGCTAAGGACAGCTTGGAATTAAATTAGGATATGTTGGAACATTGTGCTGGTCAGGAGGCAATGCCTAATCTTAAGTTTAGCCATTAATGAATCATTACTTGGGGTACCTTTTATGCCTAAATAAGAGGGCATGTTGATGATTGGAAAGACTAATCTGGAACACGTCTGAGTTAGGAGATGCCAGCGACTGTCTGAATACCCAGGAGGCACAAACTCCCCTGTGAAGTCATAACACTTCTTATCCTTAATCAGGCTTTTACCCCCCCCCCCCCGATATTTTGGATTTTACTGGAGTAAACGAGTAGGCATGGCAGTGTGTTATTTTTTTTTTCTTCAGGTATGTGAAGTTTTCATAATTATGTTTAAAAAAGAATCAGAGCTCAGGCCATGCCTCAGTTGGTGGCATTCAGGGAGCTCTGACTTTAACTTCTGGCACCACATAGATTGGGAAGTGGTAGCTCACACCTGTAATCTCAGCACTCACAGAGTAATAGTTACTCCATGGTAGCGTTCTGTGAGGGGCTATGAAGCCCTCTGAACCTTCGGTCTTTAGCAGTAGTAGCTCCAAAGTGTTGAACATTTTCTTAGAAAAATGTCTTAGTCACCAAAACTCTTTGCAGCACCGGGAGCAACAAGTTCTGGTTTTAAGAAAGTCGTATTCCTGCTAGTCTACAAGTGTTGGATGAAGTGAAATGGACAGGATTGGATTGCTCAGCATATTTGCTGGGCACCTTGCTATAGATCAACTATTCACACAAATATAACCAAAATCTGAAGATGGGTTGTGTGGTTTGTAAAGTGGAGAAACTACGGCGAGCAAAGAGCAGAGCTATCAGGTCAGCCATAGGAGGCTGTGTAATCTGCAGCCCGGTGCTTTCTTTGGATGAGACCTTTAACACAATGGGGCTGACAGTTACAAACCCAAAAGTGGGGCCTGTGGTTTTAGTTTATTTACGTATTCATTCACCGTTTGCCTTCTAATCTCCTGTCTCTTAGGTTGGTCTCAAACTCCCTGTGTCGTTGAGGATGTCTCAAACAGTGGATTCCCCTGTTCCACTTCCTGTGTGCTAAGATTACAGGTGTGGGTCACCGCTCCCAATTTATGTGGTGCCATAGGTTAAATCCAAAGCTTCCTGAATGCCACCAACTGAGCCACATTCCCAGCCATGATAGTTTTTAAAACATAATTATGAAAACTTCATATACCTGGAGAAAAATAACACAAAAATACCCACAAAAGAGACCATAATTGCTTCAGTTTTGCTTAATGAAAATATTCTTGAGACCGCCGCCGCACTCTGCTGGCCTAATCCTATCTACCATCCCTTATCTCATAACAGTCACTATGCTATTTTGTGTTTTTCTAAATGTTGAGGTGGAAGACAGTTGAACCCAAATCTAAGGAATCTCATGCTCTCCCCAAGGCTCAGAATTGTCAGAACCACAGGCTGGAGGCTTAACTGCCACCCATGCCTGAAAGCACCGGCAGAACTTCTGCCATAACTTCCCAGCTGTCCCCATTTGAGAAGGACCCATCTACTCCTTTCCTAGGGGCTAACGCCTGGGGTATCCAGACACAACCCATACTCTATTGGGCATAACAGCAGGAGTTGTGATGGTTAAAGGATCTTTTCTCAAGTCCTTTTTCCCCCTTAAATTTCTTGATTAATCATGCTAGAGAAAAGATGAAACTACTTTGTTACTCTGTATAAAAAGATATCAAATTAAAGTAAATATACATCTTATAAATATAAAAGAAAATAGTGTGGAAAAGTTATATCCAGTGGATAATAATGTTACATTGTTTTCCTTTCGTTTTGAGGTTTTTGTTTTGCATTGTTTCTTTGAGACAGGATCTTATGTTAGCCAAGAAGGCCTTGAAATCCTGTTTATATCTCAAGCACTGGAATTACAGGCATGTACGACCACACCTTGCTTACATTGTTAATTTTATTGTTTGCCAATGTGCAGACTAGTTTTATGTCAACTTAAAATAAGCTGGAATCATTTAGGAACATAGAGCTTCAGCTGAAAAAATGCCCCTGCCAGCATGGCCTGGAGGCAAGTCTATAAGGTATTTTCTTGATTGAAGATTGCCATGGGAGAACCTAAGCCCACTATGGGCGGAGTCAGTCCCAGAAAGGTGATACCTGGTGCTGCAAGAAAGCAGACTGAGTAAGCCATAGAGAAGCAAGCCAGTAAGCAGCACTCCTCCATGGCCTCTACTTTAGTGTTTTGCCTCCAGATAGCTATGCTGAGTTCCTGCCCTGACTTCCTTTGATGATGGACAGTGGTGTGGAAATGTAAAAGCAACTTCTTCCCCAAGTTGCTTTTAGTCATGGTATTTTAACACAGCAACAGGCACCTTAACTAAAATAGTCAGCTCCTTTAAAAAACAAAAAAACAAAAACAAAAACAAAAGAAAACTTTGTTGAGGCTTTTTATTCAAAAATAATATTTAACTGTCAATTGTCTATTGTTAAAGAGGATCTACAAAGTTGTATAAGCCTCAGAAGTTACATATATCAAAGCTCAAAGGGTATATATGTTAAACTTGGCATAGGTGCAGAATATATCTGTCGTTCTTCAGGATTTGGGGTTTTTTCCTTTTGTTTGAGACAGAGTGTCACTAGCTAGCACTGGCTGACCTAGAACTCATTATGTAGACAAATCAGGCTGGCCTCAAACTCACAGAAATCTGCTTGCCTCTACCACATGGTGGCTCACAACCATCCATAATGAGATCTGACGCCCTCTTCTGATACATCTGAAGACAGCTACAGTGTACTTAGATATAATAATAAATAAATCTTTAAAAATATATACAATACTCAAGTATTACTAAACAAGGAATAAGAGATAACATATTCTATTTTATGAAATTAAGTTTTAAAAATTTTTACAGAAATATATTTCATAGTGAAACTTCAGAGGTATTTTCACCATAGTCAGGAATGGATCATTGTACCTTTGTCCAATGTTATATTCATTTCTAGATAAAGTGATAAGGTGGTAAAAAGAAGAGTCTAACTGGACATGATAAACATGTGTTTATTTGTAACAGCAGTAAAGATTACACAGGAAATCAGAGATAACTGACAAAATATTGAAACTAAGAATCTGGTAACCGGACAGTGGTGGTGCACGCCTTTCATCCCAGCACTTGGGAGGCAGAGACAGGTGATTTTCTGAGTTTGAGACCAGCCTGGTCTACTGAGTGAGTTCCAGGACAGCCAGGGCTATACAGAGAAACCCTGTCTTGAAAAACCAAAAAAAAAAAAAAAAAAAAAAAAAAAAAAAAAAAAAAAAAAAAAAGAAGATAATGTTCAAAACTCAATCGATGAATATACAGATATGTTCCTAATATTCTAGCAATGACCAATTTAAATATATAATATAAAATATTTTAATACCAGTAGAAAATGCAAGCACAGTAGACAACCCTAAAGATGGCTCCTGACATCCCTCACCTCACCCCCTTCTTGGCATCTATCTAACCTCCTGTTCGCTATAGGGCTATAGGTAACCAATGGAACACCTCAGCAACAGCAGTATGTGATAGCCGTGGCTGGGTATTTAAGGTCCTAATGTCCTTCCTGAATCCTGGCGATAGAAGCAAGCCATCATGTTCCATGAGCGCCACAGCCCTAAGGGAGGCTCGTGTGGTGAAGAACTAACACCTCCTGCTAACAGGTAGTAAGGGGCTGAGATTCCCCGTAGCCATGGTAAACAGATTTCCCTGCTCCAATCAACCCTTCAGGTAGCTATAGCGCTGGCTGACTTTTCTTGGCTCATGAAAGATTGTGAATCCCTAGCTATGAGAGATAGGCCAGGGAGGGGCGGGTCTTACTAACATGCTAGGGATTTGGATCTTACACTAAAGGTATTTCTCCACGACACCTTAATAGGGCTTATTGATGTAAAAACTATTACAAGACATCCTGCAAAGGTGACTTTATTCAGGGATGTCACAATAGGTGTGAAGACCCCTTCTAACAAGATCTTGCAGTGAAGGAGAGAGTGGGCTCAACTCTGCATGCAGCATGAACAAGTGGAAATGTGTAGACAAAGAGCAGGCTAGGATTTGGTGGATGGAAAATTTCTAAGTTACATCAGCAGTGAGAGCGACCCTGGCTAAACTGACTTACAGGATTCTTGCTGAAGACAGGCCCAGGTGATCAGACATCACTCATGGGAATGGAGAAGGATGAGGCACCTGAGCAGAATCAAGGAAAGCTAACTGTGGAAGGTGAGGGGGTTCTCGTGCCAGTTTTAGATTTTTTTTTTTTAATAAAGAAGTTCATAGCTAGGTCTAGGAGCACAGTCATTGGCCTTACTAAAGTTTGACCACACAAAGAATCATTGTTCACTGGTAGAAAGTGACGTTTGTGAAGTCATTCCTTATTTATTTCCTTCGTAGTTGGAAAACTCCAAACATGGCTTCTCAAGAAGCCATAGCCAGTACAGTCGGCTGGAATGCACTTGGAAACCCCATCTCAAAGCTGTGTTTACACCATTTCTCCTGAGGCTGTGTGCTTCTCAAGGGGCCAAGAAAGGGGTGCTAATTAACTACATATTGGGGAGTGGCTCCTTCAGCTGTGGTGAGCTTCCATCTTGCCTTGTGAACGGCCATAGCTCCTGTGCAAATCTGAGTGGAGTCGACTCTCACAATGTTAACTCAGTCTCTGATCTATTATAAAAACTGACGTTTGCAATAACAACATGTAGAGTAATAACATGGCACCTTGGCTGATGGCAGTATATGTTAATGAACCATTTTTCAAGCAGGAGTTTTCTATGACAATTTTAATAAACCCATAAAATATGTGCTATAGAAAGGTACCATGAGGCAAGTGTTATTACTAGTAGGTAAAAACAGTCACCAACATTGAGGATCATCATTTTTTTTTTTACTTATTCACTTTATATCCCACTCACTGCCCCTATCCCAGTCACCCCTTCCTACAGTCCTTTTCCCATCCCTCCTCTCCTTCTCCTGTGGGCAGGTGGGGCCCGCCTGGGTATCCCCCAACCCTGGCACACCAAGACTCTGCAAGGCTAGGCACAGCCTCTCCCACTGAAACCAGACAAGACAGCCTAGCTATAAGACCATATCCCACACACAGGCAACAGCATTTGGGATAGCCCCTGCTCCAGTTGTTCCAGACCCACATGGAGACCATGCTGCATATCTGCTACATGTGTGTGGGGGGGCATAGGTCCAACCCATGTATGTTCTTTAGTTGGTGGTTCAGAGAGCCCCAAGGGTCCAGGTTAGTTGACTGTTGGTCTTTCTGTGGCGTTCCTATTCCCTTCAGGGCTGCAATCTTTCCCCCTATTCTTCCATAAGAGTCCCTGACCTGGCCTGCAGGTCAAGTTATTCGGGGGATCGAGGAGGGTCACAACCTGTGAATAAAGAATGGGCGAGAGAGACAACAGGACTCAAGGAAGCATTGCTTGTCAAGAGCCCTTTACTTGGTGGAGCAGAGCATATTTAAAGCAAAAATCTTGGAGGCGGGGAGAGGAAGGAGGGAGAAGGAAGTTTACAAGATCTTCTGGGGCTAAGACCTGGGGGGAAGTTGTGGTGGGGGGGGAAGTTCTCAGAAGTTATGGTACACTGAATGTTTCTTATCTCAGGGCCAAGCAGGATGTTTTTCTCAGGGCAAGCTGGATCTTGTGGTTGGAGAGCAGGATGTTTTTCCCAAGTTTCTGGGGCAGGATGTTTTTTCTCAGGTCTCTGGGGAAGGATGTTTTTCTCAGGTCTCTCATGGTTCCCAACAAGTCCCCAAGCCCCATCTACTGTTTGCCTGTGGGTCTCTGCATCTGTGTGGTCAGCTGCTGAGTGGATCCTCTCAGAGGCTAGCCATGCTAGACTCCTGTCTGCATGCATAATTCATTAATAGGGTTAGGGATTGGTGCTTGCCCATTGGATGGGTCTCAAGTTGGGCTGGATTTTGGTTGGCCATTCCCTCAGTCTTTGCTCCTTCCTCCAAGTCTACATTTCTTGTAGACAGGATAAATTTTGGGTCAAAAGTTTTGTGGGTGAGTTGGTGTCCTTATCACTCCACTGGGGTTCCTGCCTGACTATAGGAGGTAGCCTCTTCAGATTCCATATGCCTAGTGCTATGAGTCACAGCTAAGGTCACCTCCATTGACTCTTGGGTGCCTCCCTTATCCCAGGTCTCGGTCATGTCCTAGAGATGTCCCCCACCTCCCCCTTCTAAGTGATATTCAAGTAGAGGATCCTCTTAATCTAGTATAAAATTATTAACCCAGTATAGACATATACTGGAAGATAGCATATTTACTGATAAATTACCTTATAACCACTTATCAAGAAGAAAAAAAAAACTTTACAAGGGCAAAGGTTCTTTGATGCGCTGTTGCTTTGTGAAGACATAGTTCTAGCTAGGCCTGCAATCAGATTCAAGTTCATAATGGTCAGAGAGGTTCTGGAAATTTCCCAGTAAGTGAAGCCTTGGATGTCACCTGGAGAAGTAGCTTGGGAAGGTTTTGAAATAGAGAGAGGTGTTTAACAGAGGCATCACTTTCATTCTTAGACTCTGAAAAGCAAACAACACAGGCACTGGGAGAGATGCAGGGCAGTAAGACAGGCTTGGGACAGCAGTACAGATTTTGAAGGAAGATGACCTCATTGCCCTCTTCTCTAACTCTACGCTTACTGATGGTATGGCTCTATTTGACTTCACATCACTAGTGAAGGGTGGCCTGCAGGCCAGCAGGATGGCCATGCCAACAGTGCAGCCATGTCTAGAGAATGCTGCTCTCTGCAAACCCATGGAGACTGGTTTTCCACCTTGTCTTATGCCCTTCCTCTATTTAATTCTCTTTAAACTTTTTCTGTAAGGATAAAAAATTCCCAAGAGGATTGATTCCCAGGGGCTCCACGGTTTTCCTCTAAAATAGAGAAGTAAGTAATGGCAACAGATATAAATATATATATATATCAGATATAAATATTTAAACTTTTGTTAAGGAAAGCAACTATCAGGCTGGAAAGGTGGTTCAGTGAGTGAGAGTGATAGTTGCACAAGCATGAGAAACTGAGTTCAAATCCCCAAATCACATAAAAAGATGAGTGTGGTTATCCATATCTTTATCCCCAGCATTGGAGGTAGAGACAGGAATGTTGCCATTTAGAGGACATTTGACATCCTCCTCTGGAATGGACCCATATACACAGACACACATATGCCATGTACATATACCACACTCACAGAGGGGGTGGGGAGGGAGAGGGGGAGAGAGAGGGAAAGAGAGAGAACATAATTGTGTTAAAGAGGGGGTGGGGGAAAGAGAGAAGGAGAGAGAGAGAGAGAGAGAGAGAGAGAGAGAGAGGAGAGAGAGAGAACATAATTGTGTTGAAGCTTTGGTCTCAGAACACTAAATCCTAAGTGGCCTTGCCTGGCCCCTAGCTGATTTCTGAGTCCAGGTCCCATATCCCAAGGAACTTGACTCAACTCTCTAGTATTTCTGTATGTGACTATCACTTGTCTTCTCTACTGATAGATTGACTAGATTGATCCATTCCTGAGAGCATGAACCAAGTCTGGTTTTATCTCTAGTCCCCACCAAATGTTGGCCAGAAGGAAATGCTAACGGAAAAGCTTTCAGCCTCCCTTGCCTGGTATCCTGAAGCTGGGATTGAATGCAATTTTGCTGAGCCTTCCCCATCTGTCCTCTACGAGCATTGCCATCATTTCCAAATTTGCCTCCACCTTGCTCCTGCCCCTGCCCCCGCCCCTGCCCCTGCTCCCGCCCCTGCCCCTGCACAGGGTCATTTTGCCCGAGGCCACTGTCCTCTACACATATATGGACCCAGGCCTGTGCTCTCAGGACTCAGTTGGTACTAGAATTGCATGACCTTGTGTAAAACCAAACCTGGTACTAGGATTGTCTGGGCATAGTAAGTAACAGCAAGCTCTCTTGAGCACTGCACTCTATTCTTACAATGGAGCTAAGTATTCTGTAAACTACCCACTTAATCAGGCAATAAGGAGGTGGCATCATGCCTCCCTGGTGAGACATCCACAGAGAAGTTGAGCACCACACCTGACCACACGGGCAGGCACTAGAGCATCTTAAACTTGAGTCTCATAGTAAAGGCAGACGATGTGTTTTATATTCATATATAGCAGAAACTTTAAAAAAAAAATTAACCCTGAAAAGCAAACTTTTTGTGTGTAACACATCACAACAAAGATTGTATATACATAAACACAGATACACACTCTTTCCTGTCTGTCTTCCTTTTTTTTCCATCTATAATTGTGTTTACATAATGCCAAGCTGATGAATCAAAACAGATGTATAGTAACACATACATTGAGAGTATCTTTTCTCCATGCTACCAGGCATCAGGATAATTAAATAAATCTGAATCTTTCTTTCATTTTAGACAATTCATAAAGAACCATGTGTCTTCTATGGGGCTCTGGGTTTTATGATATATCTCACTACCCCTTTCTGAATCCTTGGAAATGTCTAAAGTTGAGCTGAATAAGGTATGGATATCTACACTTAAGCTAGAAATAAAGACTCCTCCTGTTTTTCTTCTCTTTTAAAAAGGAAAACAGAATCTGTGCACTCATCAAGTATTTATTTACCAATTAGTCAGCACTGTGAACCGGTTGCTTTAACGATCTCTCGTATGATTTATGCATAACTTATTAAACGAGCCTGCAGAGATGAAGGGCAGTTATAAATTAATATGGAAAGCATATCTCTTGTCATTCCTGTAAGGAACTATATTCTCCTCAACCATCTGTGCTGGGTGTTCCCACTTAAGTGTCTCTGGGATGCCACGGAAAGCCTCCTGAGTCCCGGAGAGTACTTCCAGGGATCCGGCATTGGTCTGGACCTTTCACACTTGTTAATGCAATTACCACGACCTTTTATTGATCTGCAACTTGATTCTGAATAGTTATAGTATTTCAAAGGGAGAAGGCAATAAGCTTAAATGACAACTTAGAACTTCCAACATCACCACCAGCTGAACCAGCTGCTGCAGAGCTATTTTTAGACTTTCTGCCTTTGATTTAGACCCCGAGGAAGAAAACAGACATAAATTTTCAGTGGACGCTAGATAGCTATACCCTAGGAATCTGGATCACTTCAGTAGTCAGCTTATCCGAGATCATTTCTGCTGAATCTACTGAGATTCTCAGTCTACTTCTGACTACCCCTCTGGTCAGAGGCACTTAAAGTTGAGCCCTGAAATCCCCAAGGGGACTGTTAAGAGGACTTACAGCCTGGCCTCACCTCTGGAGGTGCTGATATAATCATTCTGGGGTGTGGCCCAGCTTTGGGACTCTTTTAAGGTTCCCCAGTGGATTCTCATATTCAGCCAAGATTGAAAATGACTGTTCTCAGGACACGCACAGAGAGGATTCCTGACAACTTAGGCATAAATCATATCAAGGCCTCAGGTCACAAGTGTTTCTTCTACCCAGAAGAGCGCCTCCCCCGTGAATGGCATCTTATTCCTGGGGCTTCTTTGTGTCACGAGCTAACAAGAGCCTTAGGTGTCACTGGAATGTGCCTTTCTTATACAGGAAGTCCAAGACTATTTCTGTTCCCTCTCCTGGTGCTCGTGGAAAGCACAGGATGGAGCACTCGGCTGGGTTCTGTGGCTTGCCTCAGTCCCTACACTGCCACTCTTGTTGGGCACATTTTTTCCCTGATTTTCTAGGAGGTGACATGGTCATGCAGAGCGCGAGCATTCTCTAGACTGCCCCCCTTGTGACATTTGTGAGAAGAGCAGCCAGCTTTAGATAGACCACTTATGTACAGTAGACTGGTATGAATAGAAACCCCACAGTCTCACCCAACATACACACCTACCAATTTCATATGCTGGCAATGCAACCCACAAATCATATAGTAATGATATTTAGAGGAAAGTCCCTTTGGTGGGGGTGATCAGGATTGGATAAAGTCATGAAGGTGGGAGCCTTCCGATGGAACCAAAGGCTTTAAAACACAGAAAGAGGACTGAATGTATGACTCAGGTAGAATGGCTGTCTAGTGTGTATAAACCATAGTTCAGTCGCAAACAGCACTTAAACTGGGTGTGCTGGCACATGCTCGCAATCTCAGCACTTAGCAGGTGAAGGCAGCAAGATCAAAAGTTCAAGGTCATCCTTGGCTATGTAGCAGGCTGGGAAACAACTTTAGATTCATGAGACTTGGTTCCCCTCCCCCCCCCCCAAAAAAGAGGAAATGAGACATGAGCTAGTAAACTACTTGGCTCTGCCCCTTGCTATGTGTCAGCCTCCACCATGTCACAATGCATCCATAAGGCCCTCAATAGTTGCTGAGTAAATGCCAGTGCCATGGAATGTCCAGCTTCTAGATTACAAGCCACATAAACTTCTATTCATTTAAGTTATCCTATTATATACATATATATCATGTACATATACACACATGCACACAATTCTATTAAAATCCAGCAGCACATCTCTGTGTGTTTGGCTTGGTTTGTTTGTTTGTTTGTTTGTTTTTGATACAGCATTTCATGGAGTCCAAGCTAGCCTCTAGCTCACTATGTAGCTGAGGGAAACCTTGAACTCCTGATTCTCCTGTCCCCGTGTGACTTTGTGACTTTGCTGGGGCTGCCTTTACATCCCAGCTAAGAGATCACAAACCCAATCCTTTTGCACCAGACTCAACGGAGACCCAAGGCAGTGGTTTTCACTGCAGCTTGAGCCTTGCAATGTGATTTATGTGTTTTTAATTCAGATCGTATTTTAATTCTGGCGTTTTTCTGATTATCATTTTGGGTGCACCCGCTCACCACATGGGCTCTTAACTTAGAAAATATTCAGCAATTACAATGTGGAACTGATACATTACATAAAAGCAAGAGTTGTGTCTATTGTGTATGCTTCTAAAAATTGTTTTGATATCTTTTATTTGCCTAGCAACAGAAATATGTGATCCAAATATGTGCTCAATAGTTTTCATTTTGTGTGAGATGGAAAGTTCATGCCAAGTCTTTCTGCCCTTGGCTGCAGGGCCAAGGACAGGTTTGTTGCCAGTGATCCCGAAGCCCTTACCAAGTACCAGACCTTCAGTTTTGTGCTCATGAGCCTTAATTGTCAATGGCTCTGGATCAAATCTAAATCTGATTAAGCTAAATCTAAGATTTAGTGAAATTATTTTTTATGTCAAAAATCAGATGTTTGGGCAAGTTCCCAGAACACAATTCTTCTGGGAACCACTACTTTGACAGAAGATTGTCTAAATATTTAAGTTTGTGCAGATAAACTTGGATGAATGCTTTAGAACTGAGTTTTGATAGGTGTGTGTGTGTGTGTGTGTGTGTAACAAATAAGTGTATCGGTTTTGTATTGTGCCAAGTTAGTCCAGTGCCAATGAAGAGAAAAACTTCCCCCTTTCTCTAAAAGGTCGCTTTGTGACATGCAGGAGTGACCAGGCCAACTGTAATGGGTAGCCCCTCAGGCCTGCCTGGGCGAGTGTGACAAACTGCCGGGATTTTAAAAGTGTTTTCTTGAATTCAAACTAATACAATATTAAAAATAATAACTCCCCCCTAACAGAAAGCCACATGGGATTTACCTCTGAATTAGCTTGGTCAAAATATATCTAAAACTGGTCATTTTTGAAGTGTTAATTGTAACCACTCATCAAATAGAGTGAACTCAAAAGGAAAAGGGATAATATGCTCTCATAAAAAATATATATACACAGCCGGGCAGTGGTGACACATGTCTTTAATCCCAGCACTTGGGAGGCAGAAGCAGGCAGATTTCTGAGTTCAAGGCCAGCCTGGTCTACAGAGTAAGCTCCAGGACAGCCAGGGCTACACAGAGAAACCCAGTCTCGAAAAACAAAAACAAACAAACAAACAAACAAAATATATATATACATATACACACACATATATGTATATATACATGCATATATATGTATATATATTCATATATGTGTATATATACATATAATATGACACACACATATATACACACACATATACACATATGTGTATATGTTATATTACCTTGCTTACATTATCTCTTGTGTATATTTAACAGAAGTTGGGAATACAAGTGTTTGTATGCACATATATACCAGGGTGTGGGGGTGGGTATACACTAATATGTGTCTAATGTATGGGCTGATAGAAAAATGCCTGGATGCCACATTTGCTCTCCATAATTAGCAGTGAACATTAGCAAACAGAGCCCTTGAGAACATTACTATTTCCCCCTCCCTAGTTGCAAACTTTTTTTTACAGTAGCCTCAGGCATAGATACAGTTTTGTTTTTCTTTCCTGAGGAAAATGTATTGACATAATTATGAAATGAGGTTTTAGATTGGTTAACTGAACGCCAACAGACTCCTGTGGACTTAAGAGCTTGTGTGGTATCAATATGTGCCTGTACCTTTAGACCTTGACAAAGATGCCTTCCCAGGAAGCCTCTGACCCTTGGGTCTCTGTGTTGACGGTACAGGGGGCTAGTATTTCTCACAATCTCGTTAAATGAGTTCAAGCTACTTTGTCTGAGATCAAAATCAAAAACATCAAAGTGATGTTGAGTTGAAAGCCACACCTTTCCACATCTCAATGCAGAAAGACATTCTCTTTGAAAACAAGTTAAGGGACAGAAAACAAAGGTTGGACAATACACTCCTTAGGTCACAAGTGTCATGTGGGAGGGAAACAAAGACACACAACCCACACAGGCACACAGTGTTGGCAAATTCTCCCATATACTCTCAGCCCTGGAATCACACAATTTTAGAATGTAAAATGGTCTGGACCGATGTTGTTTCACAGAGCCAGCACTGAAGTCCTGAGCCTACAGTGGGCCTAAGGCCACCAAGCCTGCTGACGACCTTTCTTATGATCTTCTACCCAGCCTTATGCTAAAAGAATAATGTATCTGTAGAGTTTGGCAGCAACACATCAGTGTTAGGAGCGGACTGTGTTAAATCACACTGGACCTGTGCGGAGCTCTGGGACAAGCTGCAGCCACTTTCCTTCCCAGCAGAAGCCCCTTAGGTCTACTGTTAGCCTGTGGTCACGTCTCAACTCAAGTACTACATCCAGTTTAGGAAATGCCCCCTGCCACTCCCCCCCCCGCAACACACACTATGGGTCCTATGGGTCGTCTTATACAATCCTCACAATATCCTTGTAGCAATAGTCTGCTCACACTTTCTCATGGATGTGCAGAGTGAGACGAAAAGTTTGCCCCATATCACATAGCTGGTGCTGGAGTTCACCTGGCTCCGTTTGAATTCAAAGTTTTCTCCAGGACCACTGTCTTTGTTAGAGTTTTACTACTGAGAACAGACGCGGTGACCAAGGCAACTCTTACAAGGACAACATGTAATTGAGGCCGGCTTACAGGTTCAGAGGTTCAGTCCATTAACATCAAGGTGGGAGCATGGCAGAGTCCAGGCAGACATGGTGCAGGAGGAGCTGAAAGCTCTACATCTTTGTCTGAAGGCTGCTAGAAGACTGGGTTCCAGGCAGCTAGGGTGAAGGTATTAAAGCCCACGCCCACAATGACACACCTGCTGCAACAGGGCCACACCTACTAATAGTGCCACTCTCTAGGCCAAGCATATACAAACCATCACAAACACACAGTCTCTTATATGGCAAACACGTGTGCATGTGCCCTGAGGATATTGGAGTCTTTTGAAGATATTTCAGACTGGGTAGAGTAAAGTTGGGGAGACACTGACGGTGTAGGGCCAGCTTAACAGTGATAAGGAGACTGCATGCCCTTGCAAGACATAGGATTCAATCGACAGTCTACAGACCTCTACCTTGGATGCAGAAGGATGGGAGCAGGAGGTTTGCAGAATTTGAAGAAAAGAAAAAACCAACAACAACATTAGGAAGTCTCTCTAAAACTTTTGATAAAATCATAAGAGTGACATTAGGAGAAACTAAGAGACACCATCATTGTAGGGTAAGATGAGTGTCTCCACCCATTTTGAATGCTATAATAAAATGTCTTAGATTTGGTGATTTATTTTATAAAACCAGAGATGTGTTGCTTAAAGTTCTGGAGGCTTGGAATTGGGGGCGAGGACTTCAGTAGATCTAGGATCTGGAGGACCCATTCCTTGTAGATGGTGGTTTATGTTATGTGTCCTCATGTGGTAGAGGGAGCTAAAGGGGGACAGTCCTCAACCCTTTCTATTAGGATCCTAATCATGTTTTTATGACCCGGTCAGCTCCCAGGGGCCCTACTTCTTCGTAATATTACTCAAGTCTTTAGGTCTTAACATGTGAATTTTATACAAACAGCTATTTCAACCATAGCGGTAAGAGATAAGATTGGCAGGTAAAGCTGTCTTTATTGAGCATCTATTGTGTATCAGGATCTTTTAAAATATGTTTGCCTTTTCCATGCCATCCTTACTGAATACAGATATATTAGGACAGAGGTCATGTCCATTCTGTATAATGATGTATCCTTGATGTCCATCACACAGTTATGGTAGGTGGTCAATAAGTTATTTCTGACTATTTGAATACATTAATGAACAAAACTCTCATCAGTTCCCAATAAAGTCCTATCTTTGTGAGAAAACCGGGATGCTGTAACTCAAAATTACTTACTCAGAATCACAAGGTTTACATGAGTCAACTGACTCTAAACCTATGAACTCATGGGCACACTAGCATGGAAAGGTATGATGCAGTTAAGCAGACTTGAATATCAACTTGCATTGACTCTTGCCTCCTAGCAAGAGCTGGAGAATAGAAGGGAGAAATGCTATTCCTGACAAGTTTTTCTCTGAGGAGACTAAGATTGCTTACAATATGTCATGAAGTATTATGAGATCTGCGCATCTTATGTGGCTTCCACCCACTTGGTCACAAGGCAGCCTCTGCTGTCACTGACCTGCATTCTCATGGCCACTGGACAGGAGTAGGATTTTCCTGTACTGTGAAGCATCTGATGATTTCTCATGGGGAATCCATACTATATCTTGGAGCTCTCCTACGACCTGATGCCCATAACGATACCGTCACCAACACCACTGGTTGCCAGCACCGTGTTCTCTACCTCTCCTTCTCACATTGGGTCACCTCTCTTCCTTTGAGAAATTATCTCTTAACATACACACTTCTGAGATTATGATACACAGAACCCTAGCTTAAGCTTGGAAAGCATGCACCCAGGCCTGCTCTGCCCGCACCATTTATCCCCCTGGCCACACTGAGTAGCCCAGCATAGAGCAGGTGTCTTGCTTGGCCGTCTGAGACTTCATGCCTGGATACCTCTTACCCATAAATCACATTTTCCTACACCACCACATCTATACTCACTGGCTTATCAGGGAAAAGAAGTAGTAATAGGTAGAAACGAATACGGCCACTGTATATGGAATGGCCAATGATTATATATATATATATATATATATATATATATATATATATATATTATATTTCATTGATAATATAACAAATACCTAGCATGTTTCCTAATAGCAAATAGGAATTTTAACCATGGTTTGGGGGAAAATAAGCAAAAAATTGCCTTGTCATCATGCTGTGAATAATTGCCCTGAGGACAGGAGATCCTAAGTATCCATCAGTGGTGGTTTGAGGAAGCCATACCACCTGAAGTTCCAACTCCAGCTGGGTTTCATTCCTACTCTTCCTGGTAGGATTTCCTATAGTGGGACTGGAGAACCTGTCATCGGTATAAATGATGACACAGAGGTTTTATTGTTTTGTTTTGTTTTTGTTTTTAATATTTTAAAATGTAGGCCTTTTAGATAGGGCAGTCTCCCAGTCAGCTATCTAGCCTAACCTGACTACATGGCTAGATGTATCTCTGCTTCACTCTGGTCTGTCCATTCACCTGTGTCTGCTGGCGAATCTCTTCCTGAATTTCTCTTCTCTTAACCCACCTCTTCTCTCTGTGTCTGTCTCTGTCTCTGTCTCTCTGTCTCTCTCTGTCTCTCTGTCTCTGTCTCTGTGTCTCTCTGTGTCTCTCTGTCTCTCTGTTTCTGTCTCTGTGTCTCTGTCTCTGTGTCTCTGTCTCTGTCTCTCTCTTTCTCTCTGTCTCTGTCTCTGTCTCTCTCTCTCTCTCTCTCTCTCTCTCTCTCTCTCTCTCTCTCTCTTTCTCTCTGAATTTCCACCCCTCCTCCTGCCCAGCTCCTGGCAGTCGGGTCTTTATTACAGCCAATCAGCAGCGAGACGATCTCTGATACATTCTCGATTGCCTTCAGCAGGCAAGGAAGAATGAGTATTTACAAAATAGAAAACCTGGTGATGAGACATAGAAATGGCAATACTAGAATCCTGGCAGCATTCGGCTCTCTGCTGGTACAGAACTAACAACTGAATATACCGAGACACGCCTTCTCACAATGTGAAGAAAAGGTTACCCCAACATGTTCCACCTCACTTTTCTCTGGTCATTCACATCTATCCAGGGTCTGTGCAGTCTCCAGCGCATGCACGCACCTTGGCTGATGAGCCAGACATACACACCTTCATTTTTCTGTCTGCTCTGCCAAAACATCCCAGCATGGCAGACAAGGTGATTGGAAATCTTTACTGGCTCCACTTGAGAGGGAGGTATGGGGTTAAGAATGGGGCCATGTCCCAGACTACGTGACATCCACACAGGAAGTAACCCAGAAAGGACACTAGCCATGAGACCTTAGGCAAGTAACTCCCGTAACTGGAGAGTCGGTCTCTGCTCAATCTGAATGGTGGCCACCATTTTGTAGTCACAGCAGGGAAGAGAGACATCTGCAGATCATACAGAATACTCCTTGACATGGTGAAGCTGATTTTTAAAATGTGGCAGTTCTAACAACCCCTCCTTAGATAGGTGAGGGGTCTCGTGACTACTGGGGAGATAAGTTGCTGGGAATAGCTTTGGAGAAGTAAGCTAAGTGACACAACAAAAACTGTTGTTCGTTTTGTGTTTCTGCCACATCTTCATTTTGTCCCTCTGGTTTTTGTGGCTGTTACTCTGTAACCACACTTTGAGGTGTTCCCAGACAGCCAGGGTTTCCCTGACCCCAAGAGTATGCCTCTGGATTTTCCAGGCTTTGCTGGATGCTCCTATCCCAACCAATCCGTAGCCCTTGTTCAGCTGGTCCAGTTATTATTTCGTGAGGACTCTGGTGGCCAGTCTTCCTAACATCGTCACATCTTCTGCCAGCTGTTCCCAACCTTTCTGCCACTCTACCAGCTTTCTATTACTCTCTTCTGGGCATGCTCTATTTTAAATGTCTATCTTCCTCCCAGGAGTATAGTTTATTTAGCAAGCTAACTCCCATTTCTTCCTTTATAGGAATGGTTGCAACAGGACCAAGCTCAACATGTCACTGTTGACCTCACTACACTGAGATCACCTTGGCCTGTCTGTGATTCTGAGCCTGTTGGAATACTACAGGCAGTCCCAGAAGCTGAATCACAGATACCTTGGGGGGGGGGTGCTTTCCCAGGCCAGAGCCCCAAAAATCTGTCACTTCAGAACCCAGATCTGGGAGAGCTATAGTCTCCGATCCCTTCCCAGCTTCTTTCTTGGGAGCTCTTCAGTGACCTTTGCCCTTTCTAGTCTTCTCTACACTGGTGCTGCCTTTTCCCTACCTTCATCAGGCCCCAAGAAATACCAAGAATCACACAGCGAGGAGCACACCATTAATCATGCAGCATGGAGTTTTAATTGTTCCACGTGCCTTAGTTCTGCCAAGTATTCCTAAGTGAACTAGATTTGGCCAGGCAGTTGCTAATTCTAACTGTTCTCTGCTTCCCATAGAGTTGGTGGGAGAATGCTTTGATTTTTCTGATTCCCCATCACTACTAAACTACATACCTTGCTGCACTCCAAGAAGGCCCTGTAATGGAAGAGGAGCGGCCTCTTTCTAGAATACTGTTTCTCCAGTAAATCAGTCTGGGGCAGTCTTGTTCTTGCCAAAGCCACCACCACAGGCTGTAGAATAAACATGGATTCCTTCAGGAAAGGATTGCTTTGATTGCTAGCTCCAGCTAACAGTGAGCTAGATACCTTCACCTCTTCTCAACCTGCAACGGGTTGGCTTACTGTCCACAGCTCTACATTTTTCTGCTTAGCTCCATTTTAAAGGGGACAGCACCAATTGTTTGAGTAGTTCCTTTGCTGCACTCTTAGCCACCCCATTTCCCTTGGGGGGGTGTCTCCTGGCTATCTAGCTGGTACATGGGAGCTAAGAGGCTTTGGGGGTGAAGAAATGCAGGTCCCCATAGGTAAAGTGCTTGCTGCATAAGCATGAGGACCTAAAGTCAGGGGCTTCAGCATCCAGGTAAAAAGTCAAACATAAACAACCTGTGTCTAGCACTGGGGAGCCAGAGACTGGAGGATTCCTGGTGCTGACATTGTGAACCTATATTCAATGAGGGGCACTGGCTCAAAAAAGTAAGGAAGAAAGCAATTGAAGAAGACACTCAATGTCAACCTCTGGCTCCCAAGTGCATTTACACATATGAGTGTAGACACACATACAAACACACACACACACACACACACACAAGTAAAACGTAAATAAATTAAATAGTTGATGAAAGAGGCTCTGCCGTGCACATACCCCATCATGATAGAGAAGATAGGAGGGTGGCAAACAGCTCCTAAGGGCCGCTTTGACCACCTGCTGCCTCGGGCTATCTTGGATCTCACCTATTGTACAAGCTGGATTCTCTGTTCCCACACCAATTCTATGAGTTCCTGACTTCTGACTTCCAATATGTCTCTTGTTGTATGCAACGGTCTCAGTTGGTTTCTGATGGCTGCAGCCATCAGACAGATAGATTCTGGTATGAACTTCAAGGTAAACGAATCCGTGGCCAAACAGATAGAATGGTGTCTGTTATTGGCAGTTCTTCTATCTGCGTTTCAGGCCATGCTTTTAAACTGTTCATTGCTCATATAGCAACAACAACAACAAGAACAAAAAACAACAACAAAAGCTTTACACTCTCATACAGTGACTTAGAATAAGATGCTAGACAAAGATGAGGCAGTGCTGGATCAGGGAACAAGCAACTCTAAATGGGGCTTGTTATGAAACCTACTTCTTAACATCGCATCTAAACCCCATAACCACAGTGTTTGGGGACAGCTGAGATGAACGGTTTTGCAGAAAATATTTGTTGTTTAATTACAGGATCATATGGGTCTTTTGGCAACCAACAGATGCCCAAGCAGACTTGAAGCACCATCTTGAGAAACACATGATTTGTTTAGTGTGCTTTTAATTTCAAGCATATGGTTTCGCATTGGATGGCAGTGTCCAAAATGAAGACATTAACAGTGAGTCACTCTCCTGGAGAAAGCACAGCACACCCCAGCCAGGTCTCTTGGTCTATGTTCTCAAATGGTTCTGTTTAGAGATGTAAACACAAAGCAGCTCTCCCTGTCATGGCCGGGGGTTCCTGGGAGGCATGTGACATCAAAGGGCCTCGAAAAATCCCCCTGCTAAGGATGGCGCTTGGCGTCATGGCCTGTTCCATCTGAATAAACAGCAGACTTTGGCCCCTGGAACACAGGATTAGAGCAAGCAGAGGGCAGAGGAGACTGTAATTTTGTGACAGCTCTTCCTTTTAAGTCTCCTGGCTTTCCAGCTCAGCCTGATGCTCCGTGGCCATCACAGAACATGAGTGTCCTTCCTGGGAATTCAGAGTGGCAGGCTTTCAAATAAGAGCCACACTTGAAGCTGCAAGCCGCAAAGCCAAGCCCACCGAGGCCACTTGTGGCCACTTGCTTGACAAGGGATGAGTGTGGGGGAGGGGCAGTGGGGGGGGCAGACAGGGAATAGTAGTGAGAAAGTGGGCCCTGGAGTTAAATGGCCCAAATCTGAACCAGCACCACTTCTGAATTATGACAACTGGGGCAGAGTAGTCCGTCTGTGGGAATGGTAATACAACCCTCCAGCATGGCTATGGGAAATGAGCAAAATCACCTCCATTCAGAGCTAGGATGCTGGTAGGCTATGCTCCAATCATTTACTTCTGTTGTAAATTCTATTAAAGACAGGACCTGCCTCACCTCCATCTCTTTACCTCACAGCTTGCCATGCCTCAAGCTAAATTCAATCGCATTCACTAAAGTGTTGTCACACCCCAGGCAGGACCTTGGGGTCACATGTATTTACAGAGCAGAGTGCTACATGCCTGGAACACTAGCTTTTGATGTCTCTATCCACTCTCTCCAGCGTTTGCATCCACCTGCATTTCTACTCTCTGAGATATCCCCTCTCAGCTGTTTGTCACATCCTGAGCACTGATCACATCCTCACCACTCTGTCCTCTCAGCAAGCAGGAGAAAAGACCAGTCCAGCTGGAGCACGTGATTCTGGTAGGACTGGAAGCACCTGCTTGGCCACACTGCACATCAAGATGTGGCCAAGGCCAAGTGGTCCAGGAGAGAGAACTCATGGTAAACTCTCCTCTCTCAAACACTTGCACACCCTCTGCATATTCCTGCTTGCTTTTCCATTTTGTTCAAGTTCCTTTTTCTTGTTTGCTTGCTTCTATTTACTACTAAGTGGGTACAAGGTTCTGTTTTTCATTTTAATACAGTCAGCTCAGTATTTTAAATTGCCTGTCTATGGTCTCTTAAGGAGATCTTTTCCACCAATCTTCTTGTTTGATTATTTGTTTGTTTGTTTGTTTGAGACAGGGTTTCTCTGTGTATCCATAACTGTCCTAGAACTTACTCTGTAGACCAAGCTGGCCTCGAACTCACAGAGATCCACCTGCCTCTACCTGTCCAAGTGCTGGGATTAAAAGTGTATGCCACCAATGCCCAGCCATCTCTTTTATTTAAGTCACTTTTAAACTGCCTTTAATGATTAGGCTTAAGTATTTTTGGAAGGTTTACCATAAAGTGATGTAGAGCTTACCTGGCACAATATTGTAAGTCAGTCATCATGTCTTGTCATTATCCCACTTGGTGTCTTATCTTATGAGTGGCGGCTCCCAAGAGGAAGCAATGAAAAAATGCAGAAGTGTCTCTTGTACATGAGGACTAGGGAGCTCTGAAGACAGCCACTTCCTTGCTTATATACAGGTTAATAATGTGTTGCAGTGGCTTGGCCTATTAACTTGGGTTTTCCTCTGCATGTTTGAACTCAGAGTGAATCACTACTGTGTGATGGATTTGCCTGGTCTTCCTTTTCAGGTCCTAGGGCTCGTCTCCTGAGCTCTTCACACTTCTGTTCCTGCTGGTCTCCCTCTGGCCAAGATTGTCTATCTTGTCTCAAGTTAGACCCACAATGCCCTGAATGGATAGCCCACTCCAATATCCTCTTCTAAATCATTGAGGATGTACTCCTAGGGTCTGAGTTCCTGTTTCTCTCCAGAAGCCACAGTGACTCCCTGGGGCATGTGGGATGCTGAAAGACAACATTTGTAAAAGTCACAGCCAAACCCTGGCAATCATATTTGCCCAGTGTCACCACAAGTCTCCACCTCCCCACCCCTGAACCACACCTCCTAATTAGCACCAACACTCAAGAGAAGCCTGTGGCATTTTAACTGTCTCCAGAATACTTTACTTGTTTTGTATGAAATCGAAAATATTGTCTATCTTCTATATACTATAAAAGAAAGTATCTTTAGGAAATTGTATTTTTTAAGAAACCCAATTGTTATATTATCCAAGAAAAAATTCTATTCTTGCTATATATTCATTTGTTAACTTAGTAATTTTTCCCAAAAAGATTATTTTTCTAAATACCTTTAAATACCCATGATACTTTTCTCACTATTCTGTGGTAGAAGACTAATTGGGGCATCCACCATCTTTCCTTACTACAGATTTTTAGAAAACCAGTTAGCCCCAATTCAAACATCTTAGGGATTTGGATTGACAATTGTTTAGTTAATAGCGCATGATAGTTTTGTGTGTCATATGCAACCATGCAAGAGCCTTTGGTTTGTGGTTTTAAAATCCTACCTGTTCACTGCAAAACCTACCTGTTCAGTGATAGAAAGGTTGTTAAATAATGGTATGCCCATAAAATGAAGTAACATAAAATCATGAAAGAGAATGGGCTAAAGCTATACATATCCTCTGGGACAGACTCCATGATGTATTGAAATGTTAAAAAAGAAAAGCATCTTCACATTGGAAGGGTTTATTTGTTTTGTTTTGTTTTACAATCAAGAAATGGTCCTAGAAATGCATATAAAATAGTTCACATGAGACAGAGATTTCTACTGCAACAAGACTAAGAACTCGGCAGAGCTTGTCCCCTGAATGACCCTTTGTGCTATTTTCTCTTTCTTTTCTTTTCTTTTTTCTTTTTTTTTCTTTTTTTGCCATACCTAAAATATGTGAAATTTTTAATTAAAATATTAAATATCCATGACTAAAATTTGAATGACAATCTAATGTTACTTAACATTAGCTGAGAGGAGGATAGAAACCAATCCTATCAGCATTTAGCAGTTGTATAGCCTAATGAACCCTCCTTACATGGAACACTCATCCGTGAGTGTATCTCATGCAGAACTCAAGAAACAAGGGAATAGTCGCTTAATTAGAGATGCTCAGGGAGCCCACTAGAGACAGCAAGAATGGGAGAAGATGATCTTTCAGGACAAGGACACATACACCTCCAGGATTTTTTTTTTACACTCCTTCTTTAACAAGCTCTGGCTCCTTCCTCATCCTTTCCTTACCTCTTCTTAGTCACATTTTTTTTTTTACATTTATTTATTTATTTATTTATTTATTTATTTTTTAGATATTCTCTTTATTTACATGTAAATTTCTCCATTCCCAGTTTCCCCTCCAAAAAACAAAG
>NW_022196897.1:57180678-57195043 GCF_008632895.1 Mastomys coucha
TGCAAAGCTTCTGTAAGGCAAAAGACACTGTGAATAGGACAAAACGGCAACCAACAAATTGGGGAAAGTTCTTCTTAGTCACATTTTAAGGCGTTTTTGACAGCACCTGTTGTCTGGATTTTACTGTACAGGAGCTCCTTAGGTTGCCACTCCCCCGCAACACACTGCTAGGAAACCTAAGACCTCACTCACGATCTGGAGGAACTTCTCTGCCCTAGTCAGTTTCCACCTGCCTGCTATAAGTGTGTGATCTTCTTAAGTATGTTTGCCTTGATCCTTAACCTCATGGCTTGGCCCCATTTCCTAGGCAGCCACCTCCCCACCACCGCCCAGTATAAGCATCCTCCACATAGCAGAGGCCCTTTCCTCCTGAAATCCTGTGGCTAAACTCCTGACTCCACAGTGCAAGCGTGCAGCCAGCTCTGTCTGCACTCCATTCCAGATGCACACAGAGCTTCTCATCCGACAATTCAACACAATGTTTCACAGCAGGCACATGATCCAGAGATGAACTCTTAACCTCACTATCCCAGAATACTCACTGACCACCTTGGTCTTCTCTGTCTCATAAAATGGTATTCACAGACACCCAAGATAAGGTAGAAGAAGTCTGGGAGCTATTTTTTTAAAGTAATCATTTAATTATTTTATGTGTATATAGGCTTAGGGGGCAAACACATGCATTTGGAGGTCAGAAGATACTTTGTGGTAGCTTCATCTCTCTGTGCACTGCACAGATTCTGGGGATCAAACTCAGGTCATCAGGCTTGGCAGCAAACCCTTTTACCCACTAAACGTCACCTTACTGACCCTTGGAAGCCATTCTTGACCATTTACTCTGAATTCATCAAGTTCTGTTTTCGACCTTTGACCTCCTTACACAAACCTTCTTCTCCCACTTTGTGTTTCTTTTGTTTTGTTTTTGCCTTTGATAGAGGGTTTCATTCTCTTGCCCAGTTTAACCTGGAACTTCACACTAGCCTCAAATTCATGATGATCCTCCTGTCTCAGTCTCTCAAGTTCTAGCTTAAGAGCACAAGCCAGCATGCATGGAATCACTCCTAGTCTTCGTCCCTGCATGCTTGCAACTATTATCAGAGAAGACTGTGCTAGAGAAAACTGCCTCATGATGGGTTTCTTCCCATTCCCTCTCAGTGACTTCCCATTGGCTTAAAGGAATAAACCCTCCACCTGTAGGTCACAACCCATTTGGGGTCAAACAATCCTTTGACAGGGTCAAACATCAGCTATTACATCACAATAAGAGTAGCAAAACTACACCTATGAAGTAGCAACAAAATAATGTTATGGTTGGGGGTTAGCACATCATGAAGAACTGTGTTAAAGGGTTGCATGTTAGGAAGATTGAGAAGCACTGGCCTAAGGCCTACTTGTCAAAACCTGCTCTCACTACAGTTCAGTTACACTGGCCAGGGCTTATTGTCTCAAGGACAGAGATGTGGCCTTTGTATCTGCTGTTCGCTCAGGCTGGAATGCTCCCCACACCCATTCCCCTCTATCTTCTTAGGCTGGATCTCATAATTCTTTGGGTCTCAGTTTAACTGTCACCTCACAGAGAAGCCATCTGCTTTCCATTTCTCTGTAATTCTGATGTACACTGAACTCTTTGTTCCTTTCTGTGCATTCATCATAATTTGTAATAATTGCAGTATTTACAGTTGAATTCTGCCATGGAGGGAAGGAGTTCTCCAAGGGGGTATGGGCTATGTCTGACCTGCTCATCAATACCTCCTTAGAAACGGACACATGGGAAGCTTGCAGCTGACAATGAGTATTGCTTAGGGTGTGTGTGTGTGTGAATAACCAATTTTCTAGCTTTGCCATAATCTCCTCTATAAAAATAAAGTGATACAAATGTTATTTCCTTTTCTTTCTTCCTTTTTTCTTTTGCTTGTTTTGTTTTTGGAGACAGGGTTCCTCTGTGTAGCCCTGGCTGTCCTGGAATTCACTCTGTAAACCAGGCTGGCCTCGAACTCAGAAATCCACCTGCCTCTGCCTCTCAAGTGCTGGGATTAAAGGCATGCGCCACCACTGCCCGGCTTCAAATACTATTTTCTTAATAAGCAATCATAGCTTGGAAGGGAAGCATCCATAAGCACAAACATTTATTTTCCTATTTTTCTCAGTTATACTTAATTATATGAGATTGTTGCTGTTACATAGTTTGTTACTATCAGATGATAATATTTGTAAGGCACAGTAAAAGTGCACCTGGTTACTTTCCACTACTAAGTCGATTGGGACAGATTAGGTTATGACATGGAAACAAACAGGTCCCAACAGCTCAGTGCACACAGCCACATACAGGTCTCCCATCCTCCTATGCTTCTTAGGCAGGGTGTGGCACCTCTCACAGGACCCAGACTTACAGGGTAGCTTCCACCTGATCCACACTGGCAGCTCTGGAAGACTTGGGAAAGGGCCATTCTAGTGTCTACCTAGAAACACACACGCACGCACATATTACAAACCCCTAAGCAACATTCATTTACAACCAAGTATTTTCCATGTATCGGTTCCTAGGGGGGCGTTGATGAGCAAGACTACATGTCACTGGACAAAGGAGTGGCTGCTCCCAGGTTCAGCCCAGGGCAGATTGAGATTTGAGATAGATCCAAATACATCATGTAAAAGGAATATAGTTTGCAAGTCCACTAGCGACTGTTGTCACCTGATGGTAGCTGAGAGCATTTCAGGTTGGTGGCCCAGGAATAAGGAAGATAAGGCCAAAGCCCCTCTTTAGCCCATTCATGAATACAACATTTCATAGTAACAGTACCCACATTATGCTCTGCCCTGTGTTCTAAGTACCACATAGACTTGTTTTATACTCTACAAGCCTAGGTAAAGGAATGCATCTCACTGATGCCAGGAATTCTAAACTGACAGAACTCTCTCTACTTTGCTTGCTGATATGCTCATATGTTTGTTTTTTGAAAATTAAGCATCTTCACAGGGCACTGGCTAGTGTTGTCCTGTGTCAAACCTCTGTACTTTTAAAGCTGATTACGGTAAAAACCCAAGGATGTCCCAAGGTTGCCTGAAATGTGGAGCAGGTACATTTCGCAAGGTTCTCTGATTCACTGAATTAATTCCCTGAGGTAATGAGCAGTCACAAGAGTTAGGGTCCTTCTGGAATCTTGGCTCAGACCTCTCAGCATAGCTACCGGCTACAACAGAACAGACGCTCTGTTAACAGACATGAAAACACTGACAGTTTGTGAGCTTTTGGCTTCTCGGTGGGACGGTGTGAGAAGGAAAGAGACAAAGGCCACCAGAAGCTTCCATCAACAGTAAGCAGGGTTTCCCACTGACACTCCTCTTCTTCTGTAGAGTTAGGGGACGCTATCTTACTGCTTCTAGCATAGATGCTTCCCCCTGCCTACTGCCCTTTAGGTAGAAACTCCTGGAAAGCCATAACCCAAGGAGGAAAAGAAAATAGATAAGAAAAAAGCATTGAAATTTTCTCTTGGCCACAGTCTACACAAGCTGACTTGTTCAGGCCCCAAATGTGTGGTGGGGTGTGTGTGTGTGTGTGTGTGTGTGTGTGTGTGTGTGTGTGATGTGTCTATGTGTCTATGTGTCTGTATCTCTGTGTATATGCCTATGTGTCTGGGTGTGTCTGTGTGTGTGTCTATGTCTGTGTATGTCTGTATCTATATGTCTGTGTTTCTGTGTGTATGTCTATATGTCTCTGTGTGTGTGTGTGTCTATGTGTCTATGTGTGTGTCTGTGTCTGTGTATCTGTGTGTCTGTCTGTACTTATGTGTCTGTGTGTATGTCTATGTGTCTGTGTGTATCTGTCTATGAGTCTATGTGTCTGTGTGTGTGTGTCTGTGTGTCTGTGTGTATGTGTATATGTCTATGTGTCTGTGTGTCTGTGTATCTGTGTGTTTGTCTGTATCTATGTCTGAGTCTATGTGTATGTCTGTGTGTCTGTGTGCCTGTCTGTGTCTGTGTATGTGTGTGTCTGTGTGTCTGTCTGTGTCTGTGTCTATGTGTATGTCTGCGTATCTGTGTGTCTGTCTGTGTGTCTGTGTCTATGCTCCCAGCATTCCTTGCCTTTCATGAAATTAGCCATTGATCAAAAAGCCAGAGATGCAAATCCAGAGGAAGCTGGAAGCATGCCAGAGCCCACAATACAAACTTAATTACCTAAGGAAAACTACAAGAAAGACTTTTGTTTTCCATCGAAATCTCCTCCCCGGGCTGTTAGCTATGTCGTACATAGGCCCAATCGATATATTAGCGCTTGAGAACCAAAGTCCCTTGGAATAAATTAATCTGTCAGGGAAAGCAATAAACAAAGAACAAATTAACATGTTTTAAGACATTGCTTAAATTTTCATAAATATAGATCTTGAGATGGAATGATGAGCTCCCAGGGGCCAGAGCTAATATTTGGTTGTAATTAAGAACTGCTCTTTCATGTTTCTTCTGATGTAGGTGGGAAATCAGCCCTGTGCTTACTGAGTTCTGAATTCTGCCTTGTGCTTCCTCACAAATGCCACTGTTTACTTCATTAGTAAGAAGTGCGTGCCTCAAAAGCCATGCTGGCACACTTGGTATGTTTCACCTCTAGCTGGTATTAAATTATTGAAGTGCATAAACACACACATACACACACTCACAAAGGTACAAGCAGAGAGTCCTTTAGGGACCTGCATGTGTTAGCATACTTGACATTTAAATAGACACATCACATAATACACCATAGACCAGGCCATCTAAGAGGCTTAGGCACAGCTGACAAAGTCCCTGCTGTGTCCCACACTGTCTACAGATGTGGAGTGACTTTGCTGGTGAGTGACAAGGACATTACCTATGTAAGTGTACTCCTTTATATGGACTCATTTAAACACAAGAACCAGAAACCTAACCTCAAACTAGCTTAGGCCAGAACAAAGTTTGCCTCCGGAGTTACACTGATATCTTTAAGTCACTCTCTCTCCACGTGGCTCCATGCTGGCAGAGTAGCCACGGCCAACCCTGAGCCCCAGTTACCAAGAAGTATGCCTCAGGACAGGAGCTGTCCTTGCAGTGTCTATATCTCAACATTCCTAGCAGGCTCTGGTCCACTTGGGTTCTGTGCCCACCCTTCAGATAACAACTAAAGGCAGAAAAGAGGCCCTACTGGGTTGGGCCAACTTGTCTAACTTAATTTGAGGGGGCCAAAAGGAGGAATTATCCACATCTGTCTAGATTCTTGGATTGTGTCTATTAAAACAGAAGAGCAGTGATGTTAGACTGACCACAATGACCAGTCTCTACCCAGGAGCTTTTGTTTCTAGTGTAGTTGTCATGCTTAATTACTGAATGTAGCTAATTCATAGAAAAGGAGGCCAACACGTGATTTCTGCTTATAGGGAAACTCTGAGGCTCTATAAACAAAACTGGTGCAGTAGAGAACCAAAGATGTCCTACCAAGGTCTAGACCAGACAATACCTTGCTCTCAGTAGCAGACAGGATAGAGCAAGGTTAGGGGTGTGGTTCAGTCAGTAGCTTACTAGCCTAGTATGTGTGAAGCCCGGGGTTCCATCCCAGTACTGGTGGGGAATACCTGTTATCTGGGTAAAAACAGATGAATCTGAGGTTTAAGATCATCCTTGGTTACACAGAAAGTTCCAAGGCAGCCTATAGTGCATGAGAATTTAGTCTCAGGACAGACCACAAATAAAATAAAATAAAATACAATAAAATAAAATAAGGGAGCAATGCAAAATGTGGTAGTATTCTCAAATAACTCAAATAACTGCTACCCAGATACACTCTAATCTGTAAATGTATTTGTGATAAATGACTTATGGCTTGCTACTACTAAAGCATAGCTAGAAAATAAACCATACACAGGGCTTATTATCAGTTAAGATATCCTAAATGCTAATTCTGCTGAGCAGCTTCATAACTCCACACTCTGAGGGGTTGTGGATAAAGTCTGAGTTATACATTCTGATGTGAGATGCTTTTCTAGTTAATGAGTATTAGAAATGCACACTTCAGAGCTGCAACAGAACAGAAAAGAGACTGAAGTCTCTGAGCCGAGTAGTCTACAACTCCTGGCGGTGAGGGAAGCGGCAGGTATAAGGGACAAATAAGTATCAAATACACAAGCCCGTGGGAACCATTTCCACCCAACCTTCCACACCAGCCTTTAGCATAGACCCAGAGAATGGCTCGAACCTCTGCAGTGGAGGAAGAGTTCACTGTAGAGATGATTTTAAATTGCAGTTCAGGATAAAAGTCATCACAAATGTGGAGAACAGCTCTCCAGGAGGTGCCCCATAGGTCTGTTTTACATATCAAACTAGGCACTAAAAGCACAGTTCATGTGTAGGAGACAGACTTAGCACGCTTGAACGCCATTTGAATGCCAGCTCTACATAAAGTAAACATCGTGGACCAAAATGCATGTACATGCTTTTTAAATAAACAAAAAGTTCAAGCTACCCAAGAAAGCATAGTAAAAACTTTATTTTCCTCATAAGCCTTGTTCCAAGTTCCTGCTAACAGTCTCAGATGGTATAATATGCAAAAACACACATATGTGGCCATACATTTATGTAAGTTGCACTAATCACCCCTTCCCCAGACACTATGTGTGTGTTTGTGTGTGTCATCTTTTTAAAAAGATTTATTTATTTATTATATATGTAAGTACACTGTAGCTGTTCTCAGACACATCAGAAGAGGGTGTTAGCATTCTGTATGAACGCCACTCCCACAGATACCTGGCAGCAGCCAGGTATGCTCCTCCCCATGGTTACCTGGCAACGGCCAGGTAGGCCTGACCCTATAAAAGGGGCTGCTTGCCCCCTCCTCTCTCTCTTACTCCTGCTTCTCTCCCTTGCCTCTTGCCCCTTTGCTCCCCCCCTCTCCCCATCCCATTCCCCCTCTCTCCACGTGGTCATGGCCAGTCCCTACTTCTCTACTCTCTCCTTCTCTCTGCCTTTCTCTGCCTCTGCTACCTTCTTATCTCCCCTCCCCATGGCCTAAATAAACCCTATTCTATACTCTGTGTGTCTGGTCCCTCAGGGGGAAGGGATGCCTCCCCATGGGCCCGCCAAGGCACCCTCCCCCACACCCTGCCAGAATATATTTTTATAGCTCTTTCTCTTTTTATGATCATAACACAGGGAGTCAGATCTCATTACGGGTGGTTGTGAGCCACCATGTGGTTGCTGGAATTTGAACTCAGGACCTTCGGAAGAGCAGTCAGTTCTCCTAATCTCTGAGCCACCTCTTCAGCCTGTGTGTATCATTTTATTTACACAAAAATCTCAAAAATTGCTGAAAGTTTCATAAAGGCAATCTTGGAAATATCAGAAAAGTGTTTTCCTACCCCAAAACAAACACAGCCCTGGGTCTTTTTCCTTATAATGGTTGCTTTGATATCAGAATGAAAATTAGGCTGAAGACTAACATTAAAACCACCGGAGAATGAACTGGTGTACAAACTCTCCATGAATTCACCTATAATATCAACAATTCTCACAATGAGATCAGGAGTTTGTCTAAATTAGTATTTTAATACATCTTAAGGACTACATTATAGGGCATCCCTGTGTTCTAACCACATATGATCAAAAGAAACTTGTATTTTAAAGCATTTTTCCTTCTTACATATTACAAATAAAGGAGTAAGATGGGAGATTCAGAAGTCTAAGATTAAAAAGAAGAGGAAGGAAGGGGAAAGAAAGGAAAGGGAAGGGAAAAAGGAAGAGGAGGAGAAGAAGAAGACAATGGAAAGCAAGCCTGGGTACACAGACTGCCATCTCTCTGTGTCTCTCTTTCTGTCTCTCTCTTTCTCTCTCTCTTTCTCTTGTTCCTTCCTTCCCACCCTCCCTTAATTGAGTTTCTTGACCACTTGATCCTGGGCTGGTTTCAAACCAGTCATCAATAACTGACCAATGAGGGGAGAAGGAGTTGATCTAGGATATAGCTAGCCAGGCCAGCTCCTCTCAAAAGCAGAGTACTTCGAAAATAATATGACTTTCAATGGAGGGCTTGTGTTATAGAAAACTCAAGTGCTAGCATTTGTATCTCCAAAACGCAAGCCTAAAAGGGTTTCTTTGGCGTGAGTGTGTGTGTGTGTGTGTGTGTGTGTGTGTGTGTGTGTGTGTAAGAGAGAGAAAGAGAGAGAGAGAGAGAGAGAGAGAGAGAGAGAGATTCCAGCTTGCACAGCCTCTATCCTTCCAGATGGTGCCTGAGCCAAGCTTGTCACCGACCCTTAGTCTCCTGCTGACTTTTAATGCTGGTTCTTGATTGCCAATGACCCCAGGCTGGACTGGCTCCTCCACACATTTAACCCCTCTCTGCTGGGTCCCTGTCTCATACAAGAGGAGAGGCTGGTGAGAGATTGAAATGAGAAAGTGCCAAGTGAGCCAGGGCTTTCCACCCTTCCGGAGCTGGTGGCCTGTTTCCCAGCATCATCAGGGATGGCCAAGATCACTGCACCATAGAGCTGCTGATAAAACGATTGGTAATCCAAGTAAATGCTAGTTTCTGATTGCTAATGTTTTATTTGACTATGCCCAGACAATCAAGCCCCTGAATGTTTCCTACAGAGGTCAAGGCCTGAGTACCATTGAATGTAATCCCTGGAAACAGATGCAATTGGTAACTTAAAATTGAATCACACTAGAATTTTCAGCCCTAGACTCAGCGGCCAAGACGACTTATGTTTGTCAGCACACTGAGTCAGAGCAAAGAAACTTGAGGAAGAAAATGATTAATTTCCCTGTTGAGACCTAAATCACTTGTGTGACACTGAGACACCAGTTCTCAGAGAAGTTGGCTACAGCAGCCAGTATTTCCTTCAGTTAAGCTTGGCTTGGCTTCTGTGATATGGTAAAGACAGTCAGTAATGCGGTTGGTGAGAATCCCCACTCCAGCAGAGAGACTCGCAGGCAGGGATGGAAGTCCGGCTCTTGGTATTGTTTCTGTGTTGGGTTTTATTAGCCTCACATCAAACTGTAACAAGGCAAAGACATTTAGTGGTTCAGAGCTACTCTGAAGAAATAGGATCTGATTTTATTTAAGAGAGACTATTGTATTTATTATTATTATCATTATCATTATTATTATTATTATTATTATTATTATTATTATTATTATTATTATTATTATTACTTTGGTATACTTATATGGTACACATGTGGCCCATAGCTCTTGTGGATGTCAGAGAATAACTTGTAGCAATCAATTCTCTTCTTCTACCACTGGATCCTAGAAATTGAACTCGGGTCACTGGGTTACATTGAAAATGTCTTTGAACCATCCTGTTAATCAAAACTCTAAATTTTGGTTGGTTCGTTGGTTGGTTTGGATTTTTCAAGACAGGGTTTCTCTGTGTAGCCCTGGCTACCTGGAACTCACTCTGTAGACCAGGCTGGCCTTGAACTCAGACCTGCCTCTGCCTACTGATTGCTGGCATTAAACACATGCGCCACCACTGCCCACTTAAATCTGTTTTTTTTTTTTTTAAATTATTATTTTTACTTTATGTGTTGGGCATTTTGTCTGAGTGTCTGGTGCCTGAAGAGACCAGAAGACAACAAAAGATCCCCTGAGACTAGAGTTACAGATGGTTGTGAGCCACCATGTGGCTTCATGGAACTGAACCCTGCTCCACTGGCCAGCGAGTATCCTAACCACTGAGCCCTCTCTTCAGTCCACAAAACCCTGAGTTCTTGATTGGAACAGAAAGCTGAGAGATTTGTGCCCCACTCTTTGCATGTCTCTTTAAATCTTTATAAGAAAGTTAGACAGGACTGTATTTTGTAACATACAAAGGAAAATCCCTCCCTGACCCACCCCAATATTCAAAACAAAGTAGGAAAAGAACCTCAACAATAAAATGTTCTTGGCTTTTTCAGAAAGTACACCTGAAGTAACAGCAATGGTGACATTTTTCATCACCATGATTTCATTGGCTTTTCCTTCACATTGTTTATGCAAAAGGAAGCCACACCTATGATTTTGGTCCCCTGTTCACAGTTGTTACCTACTTCTGATCAGTCACCTGAGACCGACCGTCCAGCCATTTGTATGTGTCGCCTTCCTAAGCCTCTTTATTCCTCTAACAGCGGCCGGGCCCGAGTATAAAATAGTTTGGGACTTAATAGACTTAGGTTGGTGTTTGCGCAGCCGTGCTGTGTTAACTGGACATTAGCCACAGCTGGGCAAAGACCGACCAGGTGAGATTATGATGAGATCTTTTAGTCCATCTGTAACCTAGTGATCAGGCAAGGGGCTCAGAGCAGCCCACATCCCAGTACAGGCTTGCTCTGTGAACAGACAACCTGTATTAAGGTGAGATCAAGGTGTATTCATCTGGGAACTTCCCTGTCTGAAGACTGAGTATATTTTCCATGGTCCCCTTCAAAGTCCAACAAGCTAAGAATGAAAAAGTCATTGTGTCTGTGTCACAGCTGAGGCCCTGGAACTGGCTGCAGCTCTGCAGCTCTGCAGCTGCAACAGCAAAATAGACTCGGACTTCAGACAAAAGAGTTCCCTGATGAATACACCTTGGTCTCACCTTAACACAGGTCGTCTGTTCACAGAGCAAGCCTGCACAGAGATGTGGTAGGAGTTAGAGAGCTTTGGGGTGGTAGCTTTCCCCTTAACCTGTCTTCACACTGCTCACACCCTGGGGAGGAGTGTGACCCCTCAGGGCTCACACCCTGGGGAGGAGTGTGGCTCCAAGGAGAGCTCAGGATGTGCAGGAGAGAATGTACAGCCTTTGACATGCCAACACTCCCAGGAAAATTCCATGTGCAGTTTCAGCCTCCCCTTGTTCTGTTGTGTTTTGCAGCTGTAGGGGTTGAAGCTGGGGCCTCACGGACACGAGGCAAATGCTCTACCGTTCACACACACACACCCTTTGGTTACTTGTTTGATTACTTTTGAGGCTGGGCTTGAACTCATTTATAGTCCAGATAGGCTTTGAACTTGGAATCCTGCTGCCTCCGCATATAGACTAGCTGGGACTACAATGCAGGCCTAACAAGAAAGGTTCTTATTTATTTTATTTTTTTGCTTGTTTCTTTTTAAAAGAGAGGGGTTAATGTAGATTTAAACAGGGAAGAGAGAGGGGACGGAAAGGAGTAGGGGGCAGGAAGAGAGAGTGGAAGAGAGGAGCAAAGAAAAGGGAGAATTAAGAAAAGGATGTGGGCCAGAACTTGCCTCTGAACAGTTCTGTTGTCTCTCGCTGGCTGCCATGAGATTTCACCAGGCATTGCACACCAGCAGAAGAAGCCAGAACCCAGGAAGGGTACAGAGCTCGAGACAAGGGCTCCAACATCTCCTACCCTGGGATCCCAAAGATCCAGTTATAACTGGCCTAGTCAAACCAACACCATGGTATCCGACATGCTTGTACATGTAGAATGCTGTTTCTCTCTTCAGAGAAATCCACTCTTTTTTATCTACTTTTATATGGTCCAGCACTGGACACTGTCTCCCTGCACTGGGCACTGCCTCCCTGCACTGGACAACACTGTCTCCCTGCACTGGGCAACAATGTCTCTCTGCCTCCAAAAATGACACTTCCAAGACTCCTGACTGATACTACTGGTTTCAATGTTTTCATGTTGATATTTTTAAAAGATGAGTTAGTGCCATTTTCCTATTGGGTACAGTTTGGTGACCAATTTACCTTAATCCCAGCTCACACCAGGCAGAAGTTAGGGCACAGCTATTTCAAAGAAGGTCCCAATAAGGTTATCCAACACCCTGTGAAAAGGAACACGGTCACACCTATGAACCATTTAAAAGCTAAAGCCCGAAAGACATGAATGACATGAGGCAGACAGTCAGTATTATACCAGAAGTTATATAACAACCACACTTAATCACTGGTTAAATGTAACCAATCCATTTGCCTTTTCACTGGCCCCGCTCTCTAACAACCCTGCAGGTTTTTCTTGGGTCTTCTTTACATTCTTTTTTTGCTTTAAGAATGCTCCTGGGGTCAGAATGGCTTTGAGTCTTTGTTACTTATTTGTGACCTCAAACCTCAGAAGAATACCATCATCAGTCTGGAAATCAGAGATACTATTTCTATGGTCAGCAAATGGTTTCTTGCAATAAGAACAATGACTCTGCCCCTGTCCTGGGAGGTCAAGGAGTCCTGGTATCTGCTTTGGGCTCCAGCCATTTAATGCAGCTTCCTGTTCAGGCAAATGCCTGACAGTGCCCAGAACCCTATGGGGACACATCCCTTTCCCAGAATCCCTTTTCTCCCAGTTAAAACTTCTCTGAGCTTATGCTAGCTTTTCCAGGTGGCACTCAGCTAATCTGCAAACCCTGACCTGCGCTAGGAGAAAGGGTCAAACCTCTGCCTTTCCCAGCCCTAGCTACAAATTAAAACCTCCTGGGAGAAAAGTCTTAAGCAATCACAACGCTGGAACTCCTTCGACTGACCGATTGAATTAGGAGCTCCTAAGTGGGAGTAGAACACTTGTATTCTTCCTAAACCTTTCTGTGATTCTGATGTACAGTGAGGAGGTGGGAGTGGGTGGGAGGGTAACGCTACAGTTCTACCAGAATAAGACAACCATCACACTTTGCAGCACCTGTGAGCTCCGCACTTGTCATGTGTCCTCCTTCCACATCTTTCTGCCTCTTGTCAATGCTACAAAGAAAGGTCTTATCATTAAGACCAAGCAGTATCTACAACTTTGTACTCAATTCATGCTTGAGGTCTTCAAACTCCAAGACTTGTTGTCTCCTCCCACCCCCAAAAGTACACACACATACACACACACACACACACACACACACACACACACACACTGTTCCTCAAATGTGGGCCAGGGGTGTCATGACCTCCAAGATGACTTTATGGGGTGTATGGATATGACAAGAAGTGACACTGAACTTAAGAAAGTTACTCCTTTTTCTTATTTTGATTGTTTTGTTTTTCAAGACAGAGTTTCTCTGTGCAGCTCTGTAGACCAGGCTGTCATCGAACTCAGAGATCTACCTGCCTCTTGAGTGCTGGGATTAAAGGCATACACCGAAACACAGCCTCACCGTCTGTGTTTTACGGTTTCACTGGTGTTTGCAATCCCATCACTGATTATATAAAAACAGACGAAATAATTTCTATTGCCCTGAAGATGAAATTCTGTATATTAACCATATTTCACCTACAAAAATAAAATTATGCAGTCACTAGAACTAACAAAGTTTAGACTATCACTGGATAGGAAGAGACCTGTCCCATCAGTCACTACTAATAAAAGAAGATTAAAGAGTTGAGACAATTGGGCTATTACCTCTAACTTTTTTGACCATAGCACTTATTTAATACTGTAAGACAATGTATGTTAAAGAGATACATGATTTTCAGAATGGGCTAATGAAATGAAAAATAGTTGTGATTCTATTGTTAAAGTGAAAGGGAAAACTATAATAGAAAAAAGATGAATGAGTAAAATGTTTTTAGTTTAAGAAAAATAAATGCAGGTGCCCCAATATACGTGGAATTTAAAGTTTGTTAATGTCATTTTCATGTGTATGAGTACTTTAGCGCACACATGTCTGTGCATGCAGTGGCCACGGTAACCAGGGTGTTGGATCTCCTGACATTAGTTACAAATAGAGTGAGTTGCCATATGGGTGCTAGGAACTGAACCCTCCCCAGCCCCTGAATAAACTTTTTGAAAATAGCAATAAACTTACCTTGAAAGGTTGATTTTTATCTCCCTTCTTGAGAGATTCTAAATTCCCATGATAGAGAAAACAATTTTCTTATTAGAATCAGCAACAAGCTGATTGACAGAACCAGAGAACAGACCATGTAGAGGAGAAATGTAAGCAAGAGTGAAGAGTGGTGAATTGCTTCACCTAATTCACATACAGTGTGTATGTGAGTGTGTTTGTGTATGTGTGTGTGTGCATGTGTGTGTATGTGTGCATGTGTATATGTGTGCATGTGTGTATGCACGTGTGTGCATGAGTATGTATGTATGTGTGCGTGGGTGTGGGTGTGTACATGAGTGTGTGTGCACATGCATAAGTACTCACTCGCACAGTCCAGTCCCTGAATTATGAAATGGTTTTCAGGAAAAATTTTTTTGCCATATCTCTAACTAGTTTAATATTCCACATAGACAATTTACAACTCTAGCATCTTCCACAGGCACTAATTTAACTCAGGGATGTTTTCTTTGTAGCAAATTTGTGATTTTGAAGGAAATTATTCATGACATAACATGGCAACTGGGAAAATTTGTATCTTTCCTTTCATCTTAGAGAGCAAGATCTGAATTACACATATAGCCCAGGAGAAAAATCTCATTCTCTCTCTCTCTCATTCTCTCTCTCTCTCTCTCTCTC
>NW_022196897.1:57195053-57222349 GCF_008632895.1 Mastomys coucha
TCTCTCTCTCTCTCTCTTTCTCTCTCTCGTGTGTGTTTCAGAAGTCCACTAAGCTCCTTAGTTTTTCTTGTATTTAGACTTGGTCAGGTGAAAGCTTCTGAGAAAGTTCCAGTCTAAAACACACACACACACACACACACACACACACAAACACTTTCACACCCTATGACAACTCACCCACAACATACCAGAAACCATGACCTAGACCCTGGGGGCGCGGGGGTTCTTTGTTTGTTCATTTGTTTGTTTGCTGTGTTTGAGTCAGGGTCTGTCTCACTATATAGCTCTGGATGCCCTGGAATTCCCTTTGTAGATCAGACTGGCCTTGAACTCACAGAGATCTGCCTGCCTTTGCCTTCCAGGTACTGGGATTAAAGGCATGCTCTCCCTTGTCCAACACCATCTTGGTACTTTAAGTCAAAAATCCTGTCAAAAATCTGACAGTAGATCAGGTGTGTTAGAGAGCCTCAATTGTCAACTCATCACAACCTGGAATCACCTATGAGTAGAGAGAGCCTCCATGAAGAATTTTCTAGATTAGGTTCTTTTGTGGAGACTGTCTGGCATACACGAAGGCAGAAAGACCCACCCTGACTCTGAGCTTCACTATGTCATGGCTATGTTATTCATCCTGGACTGGATAAGACTGAAGAGAGTGAGCTGAACACAGCATGCATGCATGCTCTCTGCTCTTGACTGTGAATGTGACTAGCTACTTCAATCCCTTCCTAGACTCCCCTGCCACAATAAACTGTAACTTGGAATCAGGACCTAAAATAAACTCCCTGTCCCCAAAGGTGCCCTTTGTCAGGCTTATTTTATCACAGCAATGGAAATCAAACTAGGATACCAGGAGAGGAGACCTATGCCCAGCCATCCTTAAATCCTTCCAATATAAAAGCAAGGGATCAAATCAGAGTTACCTTGCAAGTTCATGATTTCAATGTGAAAATATGAACTCCCAAGGTATATTTCTCCCTTCCTCATTCCTGTTATGGCTCTGAGCACCTCTCAGGGTACAACAGGGACAAGTGCTTTCTTACCCTTTGGGACGATTCTTCTGTAGATGGCCCTGGTAAGGACCTGCACACCGTTCCCAGCTTTCCACCCATGTTGATTCTTACTGGATGGGAAAGGCTCTCTCGCCAGGAACCATCTTTCTCAACACTGGCCACACATTAAAGGCAGCTAAAGAGGTTTTATGTTTTCATATTTATGTCCAGGCCTTGATCCTGGCATTGACATTTTAAAAATTGAACAGCTGGTGTAGTTTGAAGGAACTAGCCCCAGTGAGCCTAGAAACCCTGAGTGTGTGATTGCAGAAGTGCTGCCTTTTAACCAGCTATGTGCTCTCCATTCCTTATGCCAAGCTTGGATCTTTAGGTTAGTTTGTCCTTCCCAAAATAAGATGAAGTAAGGAAAAAGATATTTTTAGTTGAAACAAGGTTCATAAGACAAAAGTGAAATGGGAGAAGCCCAGAGCCAGAAAAGGCAGGTCATGCTCTTGGAAGCTACTTCCTGGAAGTATTGACACAAGAACTCTGATGTAGAGTCATCAGCCTCATTGGAGAGAGATGTCCAGCTCACAGCTGGGTTACTGTCACCTCTAAATGCCCCAAGAACATCAGTCGAAGACTGACGCACCCCCTTTCTGCATGGAGTTGGCAGGGCTCAGTGCATGAATTGTGTAACTCTGGTGCTATTGAAACACCGGAGGGGGTATAGCTTGTAATCCCATATGGGCTTTGCCATCTGTAAATCTAGAACAGTGAATGCTCTGTTTGCTTCAAGAGGATGTTTTCCTTGGCAAGTGATGCTGGGAATGCATCACCCATAAAATGGCAATCAGATCAGCACTGACTGCTCAGAAACCTGCCACACCTGCTAGGAATCATGCGAGGGAGCCAGTACCAGTGACTGCTCCAGCATCCTCTCCTGTTGTCCCAGGACTTCTGTTTCTTGGTCTGCCCATCCCTCAGGGACCAAGAACCCATCCTGTTCCCCAGGCTGGAGAATATTGGCTGCACTCCCTTGTGGCCTTCGCTGCCCAAAATCCTACAAAGGAATTTTGGAGAGCAAGGGCATCAGTTGCAGGTGGCAAAGGTGAGACATGAAGTTATAGAGAACTGTGTTGGAGGGAGCTCTCGTAGCTGACATCCTCAACTCAGCAGGTCAAACAAAGGAGAGGAAGCCATTCCCTTCCTCATCTTTGGGATCCTAGGGGAGGACTGCAGAGGCTTACATTGTGCAGGAGTAAACGCTACCAGATTTAACAATTAAAAATACCGTCAACTGGGGGACTGGTCTGATGTTCGACAGGAGAGAGTGCTTGCCTCTTCCAGAGGACCCAGGTTCTGTTCCCAGTACCTACATAGTGGATCACAGCCTTCCATAACTCCAGTTCCATCCAGAGGACAAAATATCCTATTCTGGCCTCTGTGGACACCAGCATGCAAACACTGCACATCCATACATGCAGTGCACATCCATACATGCAGTGCTCATCCATACATGCAGTGCACATCCATGCATGCAGTGCTCATCCATACATGCAGTGCACATCCATGCATGCAGTGCTCATCCATGCATGAAGGTAAAACATTCATACATATGAAAGACAGCAAATAAATTCACTTTTTTAAATACAGTATACCACTGGGTGTGGTGGCGCATGCCTTTTAATCTCATCATTCAGGCAGCAGAGGCAGGCAGATCACTGAGTTCAAGGCCAGTCTGATTTCTACAAAATAAGTTCCGTGACAGCCAGGGCTACACAGAGAAACCCTCTCTTGCAACAAAGAGAACAATAACCAAACAACAACAACAAAAATACAGTATTCAGATAAGTTTGATTCTCAGGAAAGCAACCAGAAATTTTTCACTTTTTATAACTTTATTACAAAAAAAAACATTTTGAGAAAAAAAAATACACTGAGGTTAATCAGACACAAAAACTATATACTACTCAATAAATTTCTATACAATTAAAATGGAAGCCATGATGCTTGACGATGGATTTTATTCTCTCACTATCGAATGCATTTATGTGTGTTTGTCCTTGACTAAAAAGTGAAAAATTCACAACAGAGTTAAAACGAGATAGTTCTATATCCTCTTTCATATTTCCCGTTCACTGCCTGCACTCAGACCCTCTTAATATTTAGCTTTTCTTGTCTTTTCTTCTACATGTTATACTGTACCCACAAGCTCATTTCCATACATACATGCACACATACATACATACATACATACATATACACATATATTATTGGCTAGGTTCTGCAATAGGGAGAACATAATATTAACTTTCTAATTGTATTCACTAAGCAAAGATTTCCCTCAATTATTTACTTGGTTAATTACTGCTAATAATGGTGCCCACATTTTTTTTTCCACTGACAAAGCACTACAATGTGGCTCCACTCTTTGCAGAACATTATGGCACAGAGACATATTAAGTTTAGGAAAAACTCTAATCCCATGCTAAACTAGATGACTGGATTATAACAGATTCTAGTAGAGTACAGATACCACAAACTTAAACACAATGTTCTTTAAATTTATGGGAGAAATGTTAAACTTGGTGAAATGCTAGCCATAACTTCATTGCATCTGACACTTTGAAGAATAACCACCCACAAAACAGTAAGTTCCTTAAGAGCATACATTGAGCATCACATCTTTGCGGAAGCTTTGTCAGCAGAGAGAAGGACAAACACAGGCTCTGCTCAAGTGTAAACATTATACAAAGTCCTGCTGAAATGAGCTGAACTCCAGCTGAACCCATAGCTACTTCAGATCAGACTTTTGAGTTTCCATGGGTAGAATTCCTGTAACATTCTAACTTCTGCGGAAGAGCAGATGGCAGCCTTGTACAATCATGTTCACAAAGCCCTGAGCTCTCGAGGTGCCTGCTCACTAATCTTAGAAATCAGGAAGGAAAAGAACACACGAAGGCCTCTGCACCTCAACACCTTGCGCACTGCCCTGTAGCAGAATATGGACTTTGGAAGCAAATAGGAAATGGGTGTATTGGAACCATCAGGAGTCTGCCTTAGTTCTGGCAAAACCAGTGCAGTGGGCCTGTGTGTCAAACAGTTTTCCAGACGCTGGAAAGCCAAGGGAGGCTGTTGGGGCCTTCAGCAGGCGATACCATCTTGTAGGCTGGTTAGTATGCTTTTCTTCAGCTTCTATTCAGCGTGAAAGTTTTTGTTGTTGTTGTTGTTGTTGTTGTTGTTTTTGTCGTCCTAGCACTCAGGAAGCATAGGCAAGACATCTCTGTAAATTCAAGGCCAGCCTGGCTACATAGTAAGACTCTATCTCAAAAAACAAGACCAACAAAAGAAACAAAAACCCCACAAACAAACAGAAGGCATTTTGGTTAAGACAATACCCTGTAGTACAGATGCATGTGTGCCAGAGGTAAGAGACACAGGGTTGAGCCTCTTAATCTGCCTCAGATTTGGGATGTTATTCAAAATGTATCTGTTCCAGTCTCTCTTGGTGGGTCAGGGTAGGGGCATCCAGAGCGGACAGCTTCATGTGTCTGCAGAGTTAGTGTTTTTCTATGCATAGCTCTGTCAAAATTGAAGAAAAAAAATCAAGCTTTAAAGTTCATATTTAAAAAACATAATTTGGGGGGCTGGCAAGATGGCTCAATAGGTAAAAGCACTGACTGCTCTTCCAAAGGTCCAGAGTTCGGATCCCAGCAACCACATGGTGGCTCACAACCACCCGTAATGAGATTGGACGCCCTCTTCTGGTGCGTCTGAAGACAGCTGCAATGAATTTCGCCAGAGTGAGTCGGGGCGGGAGTGAGTGAGGCCGGCAGAGGTCCTGAGTTCAACAGCAGCCACACACATGATGGTCCACAGCCGTCTGTACAGCTACAGTGTACTCATACACATAAAATAAATAAAAAATAAATCATCAAAAAAAAATAATTTGCTGTTCCTAATAGTCGTTGCTGAGCCACTCTATCTTAAAAATTTCTCCAAACATAGGATAAATGCTTTAGGACATTAGCCCAGGCAACAAAAGTAAAACTAATCAAACAAGTTTACATCAAGATAAAAAACTTATTCAACAAAGGAAATAATCGACAGAATAAAAAGACAGAAACTTAGAAGAGAAGAAACTATTTGCAAGCTGCATATTTTAACGAGGGGTTAATATCCAGAGTATATGGAACTCAAAATGCTGATTAGCAAAAATAAAAAGATTATTTAAATTATCACACATACACAAAGTAAAGAAGTAAATTTAAAATATAAAGATTTTTTAAATTAGCCCCATGGTAGTAGTATACATCTTTAATCCCAGCACTCAGGAGGCAGAGGCAGACATACATCTTATGAATTTGAGGACATTCTGGTCTATGGAATGAGTTCCAGGACAGCCTGGGCTACACAGAGAAACCCTGTCTTGAGAAACAAAAACAAAACATAATTAATTGTGTGTGTGTGTGTGTGTGTACATACATACATGAATGTGGGTGTCCACAGAGGCCAGAAGTATAAAATTCCATACAGCTGGAGTTACAAGTGGTTATGGACCATCTAGAAAAGCAATATAGACTCTTAACCACTGAGCCATCTCTCCAGATCCCTTCCCTCCAACCCCATTTTTTAAAGAGCCAGTAAGATGGCTCAGCAAGTAAAGGTTTAGTTCGGGTTTCTATTGCTGAGATAAACAGCAGGACCAAAAGCAACCTGGGGAGGAAAGGGATTATTTCGGCTTAGAGTTCCACATGCCACTCTATTAATAAAGGAAGTCGGACAGTCAGGAACTAAAGTGGGGCAGGAACTTGGAGCTAGAAACTGATGCAGAAGTCATGGAAGAGCGAGGCTTGCTGGCTTGCTTCCCGCAGTATGTTCAACCTTCTTCCCTTGGTTTTTATTTTATTTATTTTTTATTTTTTGATTTGTGGTTTAGTAGTTTTGGGTTGGTGGTTTGGTTTTGGTTTTGGAAGACAGGCTTTGGTTTTGGTTTTGGTTTTTCAAGACTGGCTTCTCTGCATAACCCTGGTTGTCCTGAAAATTGCTTTGAAAACCAGGTTGGCCTTGAACAACTCCCAGATAGGTTGTGCTGGGACTAAAAGGGTATGCCACTATACCCTGCAAGCCTTCTTTCTTACGGCACCTACGACTACCAGCCCAAGGATGGCACTGCCCACTGTGGCCTCCCACATCAGTCTCATGGAGGCATTTTCTCAAATGACTTTAGCTTTTGTTGACATAAAAATGAGGAGGACAGGTGCTTACCACCACATCTGAAAATTTCAGTTTGGTCCCCAGAACCTATATGGTGGGAAAAAAAGAGAACCATTATCTTCTGACACACATAACAAATCACAAGCATGTATGTGCATATATATACATTCATACATGCATGCATATATACCTACATAAATGTAAAATAATAGTAATAAACCTAAATAGATAGTTACCAAAAGAATCTACAGAAAAGGGCTGGCATGATGGCTCAGTGGTTAAGAGCACTTGTTGTTCCTCTGAGGGACCTGGTTTTGGTTCCTAGCACCCACATAGCAGCTCAGAACTATCTGTAATTCCAGTTTCAGGGAATCCACAGCCTTCTTCTGGCCTCCTCAGTGGCTACCTGGCACACGCACAGTGGATAGACATGCAGGCAAAACACCCATATACATACTAACAACTACATTTTAAATAAAAAAAATACTACATGATATAGTAATTATTCTATAGGTTATCTACCCAAAGGAAATGTTGTCACTATGTCAATCCTACATCCTTTAAAACACTATTCACAATTACCAAGAAATGAAAACAACATAAGTGTCCATCAGGTGATGCTGAAAAGAACATGGTCCATATGCACACTAGAATTCTACTCAGCTATAGCAAAGAGTGAAGCACTAAAGTTTAAACAAGATAGATAGAACTGGGTGTGATTATTCGAAGTAAAAAAGGCAAGGACCACATCTGCCATTGGTGCATGGGGTAAATAGAAGTTTATCACACAGAGCGGAACGTTGGCTAGCCAAGTCCAGAAGACATGGAAGGAGGAAGAGAGGGAGAGAGCATTAATCAGTGAATACAGTTCAAATAGGAGTATGAAAGTCTCCATGCCACAGCAATCCACTGTGCACTTCAAAGTCAGGAGAGGGGAGTATGAACGTTTTCCCCCTTATGGAAATAATGGTAGTGTCTGAGATAGTAGATATGCTTGACCTAACTTAAATATTCCCTGGCATATGCACAGAACCATCATATGGCAACCTAATAATGTGTACATTTGAATGGTTTTATATACCAGTTAGCTCTTGGATTTTAGAAAACAGCATACAAAAATGTATAAGAAAAATTTTCTCTATAATTTCCACCCAAAGTAGAAATTTCTATTGAGGTTAAAGTATGATTTTAAACACAAACCTCCAATTCATTTTGAAAGATGTATTTGTTTTTATTATGTGTGTATGTGTACTTTGCCTGCATGTACGTGTCTATGCACCTTGTGCATATTGCCATCAGAGGTCAGAAGAGGGTGTCAGAGCCTCTGGAACAGAGTCATAGATGGAGGTGAGCCGCTGTGTGGATGCTGGGAATTGAACCTGGGTCTTCTTTGAGAGTAGCCAGTGAGTACTTTTAACCACTGAGCCCTCTCTCCACACCCCCCAACTCTTCTTGTAAATAATTAGTTTATCATAAACATTCCGTCCAAGAAATACCCTCTTTGCTATCCTATGAGAGTCTAGGATAAAATCCTTTGCTAGGTGTGCGTGTTGACAAGTAGTTAAAATTACTGAGCCTTTTTACTTTTTAAGATTTAAAAAAATTAAGTGTGTGTGTGTGTGTGTGTGTGTGTGTGTGTGTGTAAGTGTGAGTGCCCAAGATCAGAGCATCCAGTTGTCCTGAAGCTACAGGTGGTTGTGGGCTTCCTAACATAAAATCTGGGAACTAATCAGGTCCTCTGTAGAGTAACAAGTACTCTTAATCATTGAGCCATCTCTCTAGGCTGAACCACTGAACCTTCACTCAGATATCCAACCAAAGGGCTAGCAGAATCCACAAAAATCATCTGCTTAGAAGGGAAACAAACCACGGCTTCTCTGCCATGTGGTTTCTTAATCTCCAGGGCATTCTAGGTCCAGGATTTGAAATCAAGGCTAACCGGGAGAGTCTGCTCCATGAAATCAAGCAGTCATCCCTCTCCTCCTCCCTTATGTCACCTCCAGAGACCACATGGATCAGTGGCATGGTTCAAAGCACTTCAGTAAATGCTAGATCAAGCCGTGTCCCCCTAAAGTGCATCCCACTGAAAGATGTGCTCTCCCCGGGAGTATGTGTGCTCCAGATGTCTTTGAACTCTCACCAGAAGATGTGGCCTGAGCAGTGCCAAATTGCTTTGTTGTTCCTAATGGGCTTTCTTACTCCAGGTACTCTCTAGGCAGAGGCTGGCCACCAACCAGCTCCTGCCTCAGCAGTAAGGACAAACCAATTTGCTCTCTGTCACCCTGGCCAGATGATTTGGGTTGGAAATATGCCACAAAGTTATGGATGCCAGTCCCCTGCTTATGATTATTGATTCCTGTCTGTCTGTCTGTCCGTCTGTCCGTCCCCCCTCTGTGTGTGTGTGTGTGTGTGTGTGTGTGTGTGTGTGTGTGTGTGTGTTGGGAGATTGGGATGACATTGTTTCTACAAGTAGCAAAGCTTTATTAAAACAGGACATGGCTTCTACCAAGTACATTTACAAGAAGACCCGTTTCCCAGTTCCTTCTCCCGGCTCCCGGCAGGGCTTGCAGTGAAGTTTCCTTGTCTACAGGTTCAGAAGAAGGTCTCTCACAGAAGCAGCGAGCACCTCGCAGACGGTGTCAGCAGCCCAAAATGTTGAGTAGCCCCGAGGACACCATGTACTATAACCAGTTAAATGTGAGTTCAAAGTGGCCGTAAAGCCGTTTTACCGGCTTTGTTTCCAGTTAATAATTCTGTTATTAATACCTGTTCCAGCCCCTCCAGCCCCACCCCCACTCTCTTCTGCTCTCCTCGTGAACATGTGCTTAGGCTCTTTATCTGTTGCTTTCATGTCAGGATGTCTGCCTTCACGGTGAATAATTGATGTGGTTTATCAAAGACGAGCAAGATGCATGCTTCATCAGGCTCACTTGAGCCCTTTGATCAAAAAAATTATGCTGTGACTTCTGATATTATCAGCATCTGCTTGCATTCAACACAAAATCACTTTGAATTAAAAATTAACGACTTGGTGCTTTTCTTTGACTGTGTGTTCTTGGCCCTATCCACAGGGAACTCTAGAATATCAAGGGAGCCAGAGGAAGCCAAGAAAACTTGGGTAAATATCTGTCTTCTTAGTTTTCAGCAACTGTAAACAGACGAGGTCCTTTGCGATATCACAGAAAAGGCAAAACTTTCCAGAGAGGCGTCTAAAAATACCCCACCCGCATTGCCACCGGATTGCCACTAGTGATTCTTTTCCACAGTAGCAGATACATGCAAAACTTGAATCCATTCTGTCCAAAAGGGCTGAAATTGTCACCCAGTAACACATGTTATTCTCCTGACCATTCCGAGGAATTGTACTCATAACTGAAGATCAGCAGAAAGTTGTATAAGACTTTCCTTCTACAAGTATGAGCGCGTTTCTGAGTGTACGCAGGCACTCCTACCATGCCTAACACTTCCCCAGGCTTAACACTTGCAAGGAGGAGTACCTGGTCCATCCGTTTGTCAGCCTCACAATGGAGGCCAGAAGTGCCAGCAATAGTTCGCATCATTCTGAACTGAGGCAGGTAAGGGGCAGGCCTGTCACTTGAGGACACCAGATGGAGACAGACTACCTTACTACATAAAAATCAAGTCACAATATGACCACAACATTTAGGCACTACTTACCAAGGCCCAGAAAGGTGAAAAGCTTCGTTATCAGACCCAAGATACTTCCCTAGAGGTAGGGGCATTCAGAGCTGGTCAGGATGTAGCCCGGTCCACCCAACCATACAACTTTAGGTGCACCAGGGATAGTTGTGATATTTGTGTGATTTTTCCTGTTGAAAATTCTCTTTTCTTTGTTGCAGACAAATCAAAGTACTGGATGGGGAAGACCAATATTACAAATGCCTGTCCCCTGGGGCCTGTGCCCCTGAGGAAGGCCACTCCGTCCACCCTTTCTTCTTTTCCTCATCACCCGGAGAAGGTTCCTTTGCTCAACACTGAGTTGCCCCAGTGTGTCCCAGGTAAAAGCAACCGTGGTAACTGATCATCTGAGAAGAAGGCACTGTGCCAGGGTTAACTTCTTTGGACACAATCTGGGCCCTAAACCTTGCTGAACAACTCAACAGATTACTGAAGATTCTGTCTCTTCCTCCCCTTCACCTGCCCTAGAGCCCGAGTCACAGAGCCTATGTTCTCTTCATCCCTTGAGAACACCTCTGCCAAGGTAATTCAGTCCTTTAGGCTCCCGACAGCTAAGGAGAGTGCAGACAGACCCACCACAGGCCAGTCATGAAATCTGATAAGTTGTCTATGTTTCCCACCAAGTGGAGCCCACCAATCTCCTTTCTGTCCTTCTCTACCCCTCCCCCCAACCCCTCCATTTGCAAGGGCTTTTGACATCTACTTCCTCCTGGGTCGGGGCTTCCTAGCTGAGGATGCTGCTTCCAGGAAGAGTGACCCATGATTGATGCTTAGACACAAAAGTCAACATCTTTCAGATGCTTCCTACACGGCAAAAATGAATGCCTCTGTTGCGCGTTGTCATGTTGAGGAAGACTTCGCTGGATTATTCTAGCTTGCCAAGAGAACCCAGTCACTCCAGCAATGAAAAGCAGGAGAACTGGGGTCTAAGTGCAGGCCACCTGATTTTGTATCTGCATTTCCTGGCCAGCTGTCTTCACAAGTTATGAGAGGTAGCAGAAGGGACATCCCATCTTGTCCATCTCTTGTGTTACTCAGACCTAGCTCAGGGCCTAGGAGGTGGACACCTGGGGCATAAAAAAAGAATGGAGAGATTGCATTTATCTACAGCAGTATGGCTGGCAGGCAGTTTCTTTCAGTTATATGTGATACATGAGTAACCACTTTTCTCACAGATAAGTTCTGATGTTTTGTCCAAGGTTGAGCTATTCCTGTTTAATGATATTATATGATGTTATAATGCAATTCAGTATAAGCAGCTTTCTTGAGCACATACCTGTAAGAACAATTTGGGAGGTTGCTATGTGCTATAAAAGCGAACCTGCATGAAGACTCCTCTAGAGCAAACAGTCTTAATATTTTTTCTCTAAAATACTTTGTTGATTTCAGAAAAATACTTTAAAATATAGAAAAAAATACTATTGTCAAGGTTTTTTTTTTCTTTAAGAGGACACAAGTAAATATACTCTGAACAGAAACAATGGAGGTGGGTGTGCTAACTTTTCCCACAGAGGTGTGGCCCAACCTCTTTCCCCACCAAATAAGACTACTGTGACAGACAGAAGAAAAAAATCCACTCAAGTCTAGCCTGCTGAAGCAGTGGGTTTAACCAGGCTTCCTGATGCTGGAAGGATGGGACAGGGGCTCAGAACACTTGTTCTTGCAGAAGACCTGGGTTCAGTTCCCAGCACCCACATGTCAACTCTCAAAGATCTGTAACTCCAGTTCCAGGGGAACTGATACACTCTTCTGAACAAGGCACACATGTAGTGCACTTAAGGCACATGTGTGGTGCACATACATACGTACATACATACACACACACATACAAGCAAGGTACTCATACATATATAATAAAATAAATAAATCTTAAATGAAAATAACTTGAGTTACAGACAGAAGCATGGCTGTAGGGTTGCTTATAGAGGCATGCATGGGCAGCTATACCACCAGAGAATAGCTATCCCCATAGCAACAGCTGACTCTCAGGGAGAGGCAGAGTCTTATACACAGCCTTGTACACCTTTCCTGCTTCCACAAGAGAAATGTTAGTGAGCCCAGTCTTGCTCTGACTTCAAAAGGACAATGGCTACATCATGCCCGGAGGACAAAGTTCCACAGCAGAGACATTTAAAGAGCTAAGAAATTATAATATTATTTAAAAAAAAACGGTTATAGGCAATTTTAGTAGATAAAGTGTGCTTTTTTTAAAAAAAAAGATAAGTCTTGGGTTTTTCCAGCACTTTGTTGAAAAGGTAATGTTTCTATGCTGTGAGAATAGAGCAGAAGAACAGACAAAACAAATCAACTTAGCTGCTTAAGAAAGAATGCTTAGGGTAATTCTGTGATCGAGTACTTGCATGTGCAGGGTTTAATTCCCAGAACAAGAAAGATGAAGAGATGAGAGGGAGAGAAAAAGCCTAGAATGTACAGATTTTCTCTGAGTGCCTTCGGAAATTCCACTTTTATCACTGATTAATCTACTTTGATGAAACTTTTTCAAACTGTTGATAAAAATATTCGTAACTTCCTGTATGTCCACAAACAATGTAACTATAAATCTGCCTTGTTTCTTTCTCACTAAAATGGGTCTATGAATAAAGGTTAAAAGAAAAAGAAATAAAGAAAGGATCCCTAAATCCTAACTCTGAGGCTCGGTAATAATTAATGGTACAGCTGTCACTCCAGGCAGTAGTTTTGAAACTGGTTGGTGTCAAAGGCAGCGTGAGTAAAGTAGACTGCAGACTTTTCTCTTAGACTGTTCAGAGTGCCATGCATTCAGCAGGATTCTTACCTTGTTGATGATAATATATTATAACCTGGGGCTTCATTTTTAACAAAACAATAACCACCTGGCTAAAAAATAATAATCAAAAAGCAATAATCCAGAAACATAGATGGTATAGTCTATATCTGTATAAGAGATCTCAGACCTCTCCCATAAGAAGCAATCATTTAAAATATCATGTCTGAGTCTAGCCAGGCATGGTGTTACAGCCTATAATCTCAGCACCTTGAGAGGCTGTGCCGTGAGGATGTCATGTTAAGACCAGCTTGGACTCCAGAACTGTAGTCCAAAGAAGCAAACATTACTTCCAGCTCTTCTAACGATTCCCACCGCTCTCTAAGCACAGTCATCACAGAAAGATGTGATGGTCAGCAGTGGACTAGCTGCACAACTCACATCTCCTACAGAGTGGGATGTAAATATAGTTTGTGTGTCTTTGTGAGCGTGTAGCAAAACATAAGCTATACAGTACAGCCTAGGTGTGCAGTAGACTATACCATCTACGTTTGTATTAGTCCCCTCTATCATATTTCCACAACAAAATCTATCTTTACTCATCATTTAGATAATATTTATGCTCTCCCTTATGATCTATTCCCTCTTCTCCTTCCTCTGCCTTTTCCAGTGCTATTTTATTACATTGACCTCAACTACTTTTTAGACCTTACCATATATAATTAAGCAATACTCTTTTGATCTATCCACCTTCAGTAGCATCCATATGAATATCTCTAATATAAATAAAAGAAGCAGGCTGCAAGTTAATATCCAAAGAACCAGAAATGATTCTGGGTGTAGAAACTTTTGTAAAATATGCACTGCAGACCCAGCTGTATGTGCACAGACTAGAAGACTGAATGAAGTATTTCAGTGCAACTACCATACAAGGTCTAGAATAGAATGTTCTCTAGAATAATCCAGTAACACTAGGATGCCCCCTCCTCTCCCTAGGCCCTGCACTTCCCCAGATACACACAAACTCATTCATGACCTTAACCAGAAAGACTTTCTTGACTGATTAGAGCTTGCATGTGTCCCTAAGCTCTGTAGTTAGGCTTTGTCTCCTGTGATTAAATCTTGGGGACTTTGATAGCTTTGTTTTCTGAGACTGTTTCTCTCTAAGCATCCTAGACTGGCCTCAGACATAGGATCATCCTCACTCAAAGCTGTCTGAGTGCTAAGAGTGCAGGTGTGTGCCACTACCCTGGATGGCTTTGGGGAGTTACATATAAATGGAATCACATAATAAGAAATCCTTCAGATCTTATTTCTTTCATCTAATGTTCCATTGATGCTGCACGCCTCTACCATAGGACATAAATATGACTTGGGTGTTTTCATGAGTGTGTAGTGTTCTAGTGTGTGAAAACTAACAATGCTATTCCTTTAATGGGAAGATGTAAGTTGTTTCCAAATTGGGGCTATTTTGGAAATTGCTGCTATGAGCATCACTGCGTGTATGTCTACTGGTATCTACTCACATGCTTTTCTGTCAGCCATGATCCTAGGATTAGAACTGAAATGCAGTAAAGCATGTGCTTCTTTACTTGGCTAGCCACTGCCAACTGTTCTCTAGAGCGGCTGGACCAATCTATAATGCCACTAGTGACTTAACAGTGTCCCCGGTTGTCCTGCGTTCATGCCAACTCGTACTATTAGAGACTTTTTCATCTAGGAATTCTGATTCATCTCTATTAGAATCTCACTGTGACTATAGCTTACATGTCCTTCATTAATAGTGATGCTGAAAAATTCCATGTGCTTTGTAGCCGTCTTAGATAAATTCCTTTGTGATAGACCCACCCATTTTAATTGGATTAGCTTTATGTAATTTAAGGAAAACACATGAGCACGCACACGCACACACACATACACACACATTTGGTGATGCATTGCAAATACTTTTTCCTTGAGGTGGCTTGCTTTTCGGTCTCTTAAGATGCCTTTGATGGAAAATGGTAAATGTGTAATTTTAATAGCACACTTTGTTAGTCTTTTTCCATTTGAGTTAGAAGTACCACAGGTATTTGCCTTCAGAAGGTCCTCATAGTGATGGTCTCCTCTCTCCCTTCCATTCCACTCAACCAGAACACTTATGCATTTGACACAGACAGTGACTGCTTTGGCCCTGTTTGGTGAGAAGGCCTTTCCTAGCGCTCTAAAACACTAACATTACATGAATCAAGTGCCTCTAAGTCTGTTTCTAGATTCTAAATTCTATCCACTTTTCTAATATCTACCTTCCTCTTAAGTAATATGCATTTACTATACACTCTAGCATAGGAAAGAGCAAATTCTCTACACTCCTTTTCTCTCAAAGGATACTTCATTAGTCTGGCCTTTTTTTGTTTTGTAGTCAATGGCTGGGTAGAAAAACAAATGAGATGACTTTGGAATTATCTGGAATCTGCAAACTGGAAGGAATGGACATCTTCACTGAAGGGATCTTTTGGTTTTGCTTTCTTGGGTTGTTTGTTTATCATCTTGTTTGGTTTGGCTTGGCTTAGTTTGGTTTTTTTAAGACAGGGTCTCTGCATAGCTCTGGTTGTCCTAGAACTCACTATATAAACCAAGTTGGCTTTACCAAGGAGTTCTACCTGCCTCTGTCTTAAAGGCATGTGCCGCTACACCTGGCCCACTATAGGAATCTTTTCAATCCACAAATGTGGTTGTAACCTTTTGTTTTTTGTTGTTTGTTTGTTTTGTTTTGTTTTGTTTTTTGAACCAGTCACCTTTTATTGTACACTAGTTCTCAGTCAGGGTATGACGGTTCAGCCAGTTGAATTCTTCCTAGGTCGGAGTGGGGCAGGCAGTTATGCTTGGCCATGCGGTGCCCTCCAGCGACCCCTCTTTCAGTGGTACTTGCGTCACCGCTCATGTTTGAGTTCCTCGTAAGAAATGCAGTAGCTGAAAACCACATAGGCTGCCAGTACCATGTTAATCCCCGAGAGGCCACCTTTCCAAACGTTGATGTATTTGTTGTAATACCAGTCATTCCCTCTCCAAAAGGCTCCTGCAATGCCACTGGGGGTGAAATCCCGCATCAAGATCCAGCTTGGCAGCTCTCCAAGTTTAACCTCCATGAGCTTCTTCTCCTTCAATGGCACAAGCGACGCCATCTTGAAGTTCTTGTAACCTTTTGTTTTATCCAAATGTTTCTTCTCTCTGTAATGATTTTAAAAAATCATACAGGAAAAATGTTTTAGCAATTTCATTAGTTTTATTTCTGTGCACCTTGTATAATTTACTGTTATTTAAAATACTGTTTTAAATCTCTATCATTTATGTATGTTTTGCCTTCATATATGTCCGATACTATGAGTATGCATGATGCCCACTGAGACCAGAAAAAGATTTATCAGATTCCCTGGAACGGAGTTCCATATGGTTGTAAGCTACCACTTGGGAGTTGGGAAGCCAACTGAATCCTGGGCAAGGGCAATGAGTGCTCTGGACCATTGACTCATCCTTAAGCCCTCTAAAATATTTTGGGATTTTTTAAAAAGAAAAAAAAATTCTATTTGTTACTTGTTTTTAAGGAAATGTTTTTGTTTTTTTGCTAAGTGGACCCACTCATTTTAATCATGTCTATAGAAACTGCTGGGTTTTCTATACACACAAGTGTATTTTAGGCAAGCACTCATCTGTAATCATCAATTTTCGTTCTTGCCTGATAGTCTTGAGTTACTGCCTGTATCATTTGGCTGTTACTTTACAGTCTACCTCCAAACAAGCACATATTTCTCACAAGTCTCTGGGGTATCTGAATATCGCTATTGATTTTAGCTAGTCATGTGTCTATCTGCAATTAGCTGCAGAACAGCTAAGCAGCCTGGCCAATCTGGGGAGTTCTCACACTGGGCTACAGCAGAGAGAGCCGGGTCAGCTTAGTGGGTACACGTGGTCAGGCAGTGGCAGAATATAAGAGATCTGGGAAAGGAGGGAGGAGGCAAGGAGGGGTGGTGGGGCTGTCTCAGAGCTGGCACAGTGTCAATTCTACCATATTCCTGTAAACAAAGCAAATCACAAGTATGGCCCAGATTCAGTGAGTGACTGGAGAACATGCAAAGTTAGTGACATTGGTCAGGGCAGATACAGGTAGAGGCTAGGAATCTGGACCCTTTTAAAGGATCTGACTGCTATATTAAATGAGTGAGCTTTCCAGTTAAGTATTAAACTAAACAAGTACTAAAGTAGGAAGGTTGATGGGTGGTACTCTTGTCTCTTTCCTAATCCCAAAGAGAAATCCTCAGTGTTTTCCTATTATACGGCATTTATTGTTCATTCCCAATCTTAAGAAGGGCTTTTCTGCTGGGCAGTGGTGCAGTATGCCTTTAATCCCAGCACTTGAGAGGCAGAAGCAGGCGGGTTTCTGAGTTCAAGGTCAGCCTGGTCTACAGAGTGAGTTCCAGGACAGACAGGGCTACACAGAGAAACCGTGTCTCAACAAAAAACAAAAAGAAAAACAAAACAAAAAAAAAGAAGAAAGAAAAGAAAGAAAGAAAGAAAGAAAGAAAGAAAGAAAGAAAGAAAGAAAGAAAGAGAGAAAGAAAGGGCTCTTCTTATAAAGTGACAGAGTTTTATGAAATACCTATCCACTGTATAATCAAATAATCCTGTGATTTTTATCATTTATTTTGTTAGGATAGTTACACTCATTTTCTCTCTTTAATTTTATTTTTTTTTACTACAAGGAATTGAGCCCAGAACCTCATGTATTTTAGGCAAGCACTCTATCACTGATCTACCCAAATCACATTACTTTTCTCATGTTAAACCAATCTTGTATTTTTGCATTAAATAACTTTCTTATATGATGGTATCATTTTACATTGTGTTCAAATTGTTTTCTAAATGTCAATGCTCACACTGGTTAACATATGAATGTATTCTCATAATGTCCCAATTTGTCTTTCTTTGGATTAAGATAATCTATGATGTCTGCTCTGCTCTTATTAATTTTCCCTGAATAACCTTCCTACTGGTAAGAATGGGGTACTGATGTCACCTACTATCACAGTGCTGGAGTTCATCTATGGCTTTAACTCTAGTAGTATTACTTGAGTTATGATCTTGAGGGCACCTGTAGTTGTGCATATATGTTTAGATATGTTATGTCTTGAAGGATCGTCCCTGTATTAATTACTTTTCTGATAAAGTACCATGACCATGAAAGACTCTGTCGAGCCTTAGCTTACTGGGGACCCCCTAAATGAACCATGTGGAGCCTGGATCAATGCAAAAAGGAAGAGGAGAATGGAGACTGAGACTAACTTAGACTAACATGAGACTATGGAAAATATGTCTCATTCAAACTGGGGCAGTTCCCTTAAATAACACAAAATGACCTTTATCTCTTTCTACTGGTGTTGACTTTAAGATATCAGAATAGTGACTCTTGCTTGTTTCTTGGTCCCCTATACTTGGAATACCTTTCACAATCCTTTCATTAAGGTGATGTCAGTCTTTGGTGTGGCATGATTCTCTGGGCATCAAAAAGGAGCAAGATTCTGTTTTCTAGTCTATATTGCTAGTATATGTGTTTTGATTGATAAGTTGAATTGGTTGAGATTCAGAGGTGTATTGAAAGGTGTGTATTAAGGCCCATCATTTTGTTGATTTTGTAGTGTTTGCTATTTTCCTAGTGTTCATTTGCTTAAAATCTTCTTTTTTTTGTAGCTTCTTGGATGTGTTTATAATTCTATTCCATTTGTGGTACTACCTCCAGTATTCTCTGTAAGTGGCTTAGTAACATAAATTGCTTTAGTCGGCTTTTACCTTGGAAATTTTCTCTTTCTCCAATATGACAGTTTTGCTGGGTATAGTAGTCTGGATTAGCATCTATGATCTTCAAGACTTAAAGTACGTTGTTCCAAGCTCTTCTGGCTTTTACAGTTTCCATTGAGAAATTGGCTATTATACTGTTAGGCCTGCATTGAGCCTTATTCTTTTCACCCTTCAATACCCTTTTTGTTGGTGGTGTTTTGGATATTTGATGTTTTACCTATTATATGGCATGGGGTATTTCTTCTCTGGTCCTCACTATTTGGAGTTCTGTTTATATTTTGTACCTGGATGAGCATTTCTTTCCCAAGAGTAGGAGTTTTTCTTTACTTTGGCTTTATTAAAACTACTATCTATGGGGGCTGGACAGATGGCTCAGTGGTTAAGAGCACTGACTGCTTTTCCAGAGGTCCTGAGTTCAATTCCCAGCAACCACATTGTGGCTCACAACCATCCATAGTAGGGTTCGATGCCCTTTTCTAGTGTGTCTGAAGACATCAACAGTGTACTTATATTCATAAGATAAGTAAAAAATTAATATTTTTAAAAAGAAAAGAAGGAAGAAGAGAAGGAAGAAAGAAGAAAATATTATGCCTTTGCATGTGGTTCTCCTTTCATGCTCATAACTCATAATTTTTGGTCTTTTTCTAGTGTTTCACAGAATAGTATGTTCTATTCATACATATTCTTTAATTTCTCTTTGGCTTTAACTGAATAACCTAATTCCTTTAGGTTAGTCTCACACCTTGATATCCAGGCCTCCACATGACCCATTCTATTGGTGAGTCTTTAATTTGGTTTATTGAGTTTTCCATTGCCAGTATCATTTCAGTTTGTTCTCCAATATTTTTATTTTTTTGTTGAATTCTCTTTTCACATTCTGATTTGATTTTCTTATTGTGTTCAGCTGTTTGTGTTTTCTTGGAATTCATTCAGGAGATTATTCATACCCCCTTTGAATTCCTTCATGTGTTTGTTAATGTCCTTTTTGGAATCCTTGAACATATTTATAATCATTCCTTTGAATTCTTTGCCTAGAATGTCATCTAAGTCACGGTCATTGGAAGCCATTACCATGGAATTGGTCATTTTCCATTGTGGCTTTTTATAATCCTAGTGTGTTGATGCTGGGATTTGCTTGTCTAACATGTGATTATTGAGACTTCCTAGCACTCTTGAGTTAGGTTTGTTTGGTGCTTGGTAGTTCTGCTTCATGAGTCTTGGCTAGATTTGGTTGCTTAAGGTTCAGCTGTGAAGAGACTTGGTGTTGATTCATGAAAGGTATTGATGAAGGTGGCCATGGCTTTGTGGAGGGAAGGGTTACAATAAGACCTCTGATCTTTTAAACCAGTATCAGTGCAGTAGGGTATGGGAGTTTTCCAGAAGTGGTTCCACATGTTCTCTGATAATTAGAATCATGTTTTATACATGGAAGCTGGGGACTCCACAACCTCTAACTCCATAAGCTAGATGTGTAAGAAGCATTGTTTGTGTATGCCAGGTGTGGGTGGCACATTTCCCTGGTTATAGAGTATGCCCGATGGCCAAGGTATGTAAAGGGGATTAGAGAGGGTATTGTCTTATGGGTTGTCTTATGAGGTGCCCTGAGGGGAGCTATACCTCTACTGGGAGTTCCAGATCTCTCTGCTTGCCTGGTAGTTGAGTGGGCAGAGTGATGAATACGTGTCCTGAAGGCAGGAGACCAGGGACCTTGGGCAGATGAGGATGAGAACCTCACCTTTCCTAGTCAGTGCTGGCTAGGGGCAGGAAGAGTATGCCCCAGAAACAGAGGGTCTGGAAACCCTTTTTCTGTCCACAGTGTTTAGGAATGATGTTGTTGAGCTCTTCCAATAGTTTATGGCACTGAAGAAAAGTAAGACAAGCACAGATATCTACAGTAAGAATTGGAAAACAAGAACAGGAGTGGGCCAGAAGCAAGTATGTTGTGAAGGACACATTTAACCCAAATTTTGAATTGTCAGTAGAGAAGAAATGGGCAATGGCCATCCCATCAGGGGTGTCCCTGGACTGCCGTGGAGTCTTTGGTGTGGTTTAGAGAAAGTACCCGTCTATTGCACACACATTCAAGATAGCCCTATGCAAACAGTTCAAAATGTCAAGGCAGAACCAAACAAATGAGGCAGCTAGAAAATTCACTTCCTGATGTAGATTGGCAGAAACATAGACCTTAAACAAAAGGTAAAACTGAAGAAGCAACATGGAGGATTCCAGAGACTGTGCTGAGGAGTTTGGATCCAACTAGGATATAAGAAAACGAAAAAGATTTTGTTCAGGAGAACTGAACAGAGCTGAACATGGACAGAGCTGAGAACTTATTGTCAATGATATACAGAGGAAAAGAGAAAGGCAAGATCACCTAGAGGACTCATCAGGTGGTGTAGCAAAATACCAGGAAAAGAACACAAAGCTGAACAAATAAAAGTTGAGTGGAAAGAAGTGTGAAGCCCTCATGTCTGAAGAACTGTCCTTCACACATTACAGGTTGGAGATCTAGGGAAGTGTGGTGGTTTAAATAGGTATGACTCAAATAGATGCATGTGTTTGAATGCTTGGCCCATTGGGAGTTGGCACAGTTAGAAAGTATGGCCTTGTTGGAGTGTAGAGAGCTCTTGGGGCCACTTCTAGAAATTTGGCAAGAATTTCACATTGGGCCAGGACAGGGAAGTAGGCTCAGGCAAATCTTTGACACTGGGCTAGGACAAAGAAGTAGGCTCAAGATTTTGACCATCTTGATAAGTCCCTAAATACCACAGGACTTTGTTTATTGTCTTGTCTGTTCCTTCACTGTTTTTGTTTATTGCCTTGTTTATTCCTTGACCTAGAACTAACCTTATTCTTTGCTTGTTCTTAGAATGGTATAAAAGCAGACTGGAAAAAATAAACTTGCTTCAACTTCAGAATTATCTGGGGTCGTGTTACAATATTGTCTAATTGTCTTTTTTCTTTTCTTTCTTTCTTTTTTTTTTTTTTTTTTTTTTTTTTTTTTTTTTTTTTTTTTGTCTTTTCGAGACAGGGTTTCTCTGTGTAGCCTTGGCTGTCCTGGAACTCACTCTGTAGACCAGGCTGGCCTTGAACTTAGAAATTCACCTGCCTCTGCCTCCCAAGTGCTGGAGATTAAAGGCATGCACCACCTTTTTCTTTTCAATCCTTGCTTCCTCCCTGGAGAACCCATTGACTGACTGAGCTGGCTTGGTCATTGGAGGAAGCATGTCATTGTGGGATGGGCTTTGAGGTCTCCTGTGCTCAAGCTCTGCCCAGTATGGAATCCTGGCTCCTTCAACTGCCTTTGGATAATGGTATAGAATTCTTGCTCATCTAGCACCATGTGTGCCTACATGCTGCCATGTTTACCATGATGATGGTAATGGACTATTAAACCTCTGAAACTATAAGCCAGCCTCAATTAAAGGTTTTTCTTATAAGAGTTGCCTTGGTCATGGGGTCTCTTTGCAGGATTGAAACCCAAACTAAGACAGGAAGGGTACATTAAAAATGGCTTCATGAAAAAGAAATGAGTTGGAATCTTCTTATGCAGTATATTGACTGGGTGCCTGGACCAAGCATTTCAGGTTCCAGCAGCAAGAGATTATTCCATTCAGAAACTTGGGGATATAAGAAAGAAAAGCAATCCAAGGCAGTTTCATGACTGTCCAAATTTTTAGAATGGAAACCATCAGAAATCAAAAAGAAAGTTCATGATTGAGATTTAGAGCAGAGATGGGAGGGATGATATTTTTCGGTGTTTAAGAAAGAGATGACATGGCAAACTGAAAAGTCAGGCTTCAGGCTCTTTTTAATAATTAGTTACTGAAAAGTGACTTGCTCAGGGCAGTATATGGTAATATACGACCTTCAATAGAAAGAGGTTTACATATCACCTACACCATTTTATAGACATTTCAAAGCTCGGAGACTGTCCCTAAAGTAAATGTTTAGGGATTCCATTATTTTTTAATGCGCAGGATATAATAGTCAGATTTGTGGGAAATGAAGACTTTTCAAGAGATGTCGAAAATATTTTCTCCTGTGTTCTTTCATGTTTGTATAATGACTTGCTCACAGCACCAAATCAAATCACACTCAGAGGAATAAGTCTCTGGATGCATTGAAGACAGCTCAATAATGTCAACACCTGATTATTGATCAACCTAATTGGTTAAGTAACTGGATAGATAAACATTTCACACTGTGTCGATGTTTTAAGACCTGTTTGACTATTTTCACTTTAGGGGTTTGAATGAGAATGTCCTCCAGACACTGGGCTCAGATGTTTGAACTCTTAGTCCCTGGTCAGTTATGTTCGGGGGGAGGTGGGGAGGGAGGAATATGGCTTTGCTAGAGGCCAGGTTGGAGTGTTTAAAGCCTTGTGTCAGTTCTGGCTCACTCTCTTTGCTTGTTGCCATGCCTACCTGTCATGATGAACTTTTTATCCCTCTGGAACCATGAACTCTTCTTTCTGCCAGCTGCTTCTAGTCATGGAGTTTTAGCCCAGCAACAGAAAGGTAATTAATATATTTTTGAAGGGCCCAGCTAATTTCATTTTTAATACACTTCTCAAAAATATAACTGGGTGTATGCATCTACATGTGACCTGCTTGACACAGAAGAGACAAGTTGTGACTAAAGGGTGGTTGGGATGAACCCCTAACTTGGTTAATTTCTCAGCTAAGTGACCCTCGGGAATATACTGTGCCCCTTTGGTCAACAGATGCAAAGAATGTCAGTATTTTTCACACATGCTTGAACTGATATTTTAGTTCCCTCAGATTTGAAGATGTGTGAATTCATCCCTGAGGATTGACAGCAGGTGGTCTCATATCTTGTGCAAGGGTATGTGTGGAATCTGGGTTTTTTTTTTTTCAATAAAAATAATGGACCAATACTCTGACACCTGGGCTCTGGGTGGGCCAGGGGCCAGATGCTTCTGTGTACCAAGGGGCACTTGGAGAAATACTGGCATAATAGTCATTAGTCTGACCTCTTGTAAGCTGGGTTTAGAGTCCAAGAACCTCTTCTCATCTGACACCTCTCTCTGAAGAAGGGAGCTTCTACCAGATGCCCACTCTCACTTCTGCAGGTTAGAGGGGCAGGTGTGTTTCTGTGCGCTGGTCTCTTTTTTGTCTTTTTATTGCTTCTATACCTAGGCCGAGGTGAAAAAAAAATGCTCATGTCCAGCTATAAATCAGATAGCAATGTGAGCATTGAGACTAAAGGATTGGTATTAGGGACAGTTTGATCCTGGAACCAAACCATCAGGAGAAATCAGTTCATGTCTGCATCATCCATAGAGGAAGTGATTCTTCTCAAAGCAATAGACTTGTATGTATTAGGAGAACTCTTCAGCTTGGACAGCACTGCTTATTTGAACAAGAAGACAGGAAAAGGAATGGATACACAAAATGGTTACATGAAGCACATCCAGTTTTGTCTCTTCTCTTTCCTGGCTCTTCCTTCACCCCATCTGAAGATTGAAGCTACCATGTTGACTCAGAAGCGAAGGTATTCTTAGGGATAAAAGGCTGGTGACAAGGTCATGGTGACAGAAGCAGATCTACCTGGCCAGCACATTGTGAGCTTCAGTTGATCCAGCTATGTCATGGCCAGTTGGGTGTGCAACCTGTTTCTGTGGGGAAACTAGTCCTACAGTGGCAAGGTATTCTGTGTTAGATCTGTCCATGTCTCCACAATGCTGTAGAGTTGATGACCACTCATGGATCCAGCTGGCACTGTTCTTTGGTCATTCCTTACGATGAGGAAGACATATGGATAAAGACTCCAAAAGGTCCAGAAGCCTGCCTGTCTCCTGCATTACTGCCCTCTCGTTCCTTCTATTCATTATCTGGCTTTTTCCAAATAATACAGGCATGTTCCCTAAGTCTCAGGAGGCTAGAGGATCCAGGCTGAAGCTGACAACCTTGTGGTTAGGGTTTGTAGACAAAGGAGAAAAGCCTTCAACAAATAGGAAAATCCTTGTTGAATTAGAATTCTCTTATTAGACAGTTTTTAGTGTCTTGCACTTCGCTGACCAGCCGCATTGACGACAGAACACTGAGGCTCCTTCTCACGCGGTTTACTCAGGAATTCCTTTTCGTTACAGCTCTTTTAGGTTTCTTGGCGTTACAGCTCTTTCAGGTTTCTTGCTTCTGTGGAATGGCCCCGGCTGCCCAGCGAACGCTGCTTATATACCCGAGCCCGAGCTCTCTTGGCCCTCCTGGATTGGTCCTCCGGCAATCGCCTCATTAGCATGCACCCGGCTCGGGAGGGGTTTTGAGTATGCGCAGTGGAACTGTCTATCGCCATGGTGCATCAGAAACCAGCGCCACCATCCAAGCAGTTGCCTACATTTTAGGTTCTAGGTGGCTTACATAAAATTCTCTCTTAATTGTCACAATCTTATGCCATGTTGTAGAATAGCTTAGTGCCAAAGTGCTTGCCTGGGTTTAGTCCCCAATAATGAAAAGTAATACATACACACAAGCACACAAATACACACATACACACACATAGAGATAGATGCATGTATGTATAATAAACATGAAAAGTGATTAACTTTCTTAGCTTTTCTGAATTAAAGTTGAAAGAGCTGCCTTCAGACTCTGAGCCTAGAAACATTTTCATATAGAAGAAAGGAAATGTTAATTTGTTTATAATGTAATTGTACCACTAACCATGACTTTTTCTTTTGCAACTTAATTTTTTAGTAGTATCTATTTTGCATCTATTAAATAGTACTCTTTTCTTTTTAAAATCATCTTATTAGGACTTTACATAACATCAGAGACTGTCCATAGACTCAGTCTGTGTGTGTGTGTATGTATGTGTATGGATATATGTATATGTATGCTTATGTGTGTATGTATGTATGTGTGTATATGCATACATATGTGTATTTATGTGTGTATATGTGTGCTTATGTGTGTGTGTGTGTGGATATGTGGATATGTGTGTATATGTATGTATATGTGTTTATGTGTGTATATGTGTATATGTATGTGTGTGTATATGTGTGACTATGTGTGTATATTTGTATATGTGTGCTTATGTGTGTGTATATGTGTATGTGTGTGTGTCCTTCTCAAATATTGCTACCTTACCATCATTGTACAGAACAACTTAAAACAATCAATTGTTCTCACGTATTTTCATTCAAGGTTCTGTTCAAGTAAAAATGAGGGAGGGTTGGATTTTAAATAGGCATCTATCTTTAATTCCTAACAGTGAATGCCTTTCTTTGAGAACCTGCCATGATACTATACATAAGGAGAGAAACCATGGTGAAAATCACCAGGAAGAGGAGCAAGGGAGGTTGACATGAAAGCCAGCTTGCCACCCACCAGCCAGACGGGAAAACCTTGACCATTCATCAAATTGATGATGATCTGAATTGCCCAGGATTTTTTTTTAACAGAGACATAAGGTATACTTAGAAGATAAATTGCCTGAATGTCTGATTCACAAAATCTCCAGCCCCATCTAATGCTATTTTTAAAAATGGATGAATACATACATCTCTATTTCTTCTTTCTAGTCTGAGCAAGAGAAAGCTACTGCAACATTATGATCCAGGCCTCATTACCTTGTTAATTAGCTAGCATTTGTAAAGTGCTTTGAAGATGAAAAGCATCCTATAAATGCTAAGTATTATTAAATAATGTGAGAGGAAAATCATGAAATAGATACATTGTTAACATTAATTTGTATTTTATCTTTGCTTATCACTGTTTCCCTTGCAGCTGACATTTGGGGTCCAACTGTAGATAAACTCTTGGGGAGCCCTTGTCTGGTTCAGCTGTGACTCAGTATTGCAATAGGCTCCAAATGAATACTTTCTCCAAAATAAGCTTTCACACAGAAAAAAAAAAGCTATCCAGAGAGAGTCACAATTCAATTACTGGAGTCTTAACTAGTTAGACAAGTCACCTTTAGTCAATAGTTAAAAGAAAAGATGGTTCATGCTGGGTAGTAGCACACACCTTTAATCCCAGCACTCAGGAGACAAAGACAAGCAGATAGCTGAGTTCAAGGCCAGCCTGATCTACAGATCAAGTTCCAGGACAGTCAGGGCTATACAAAGAAACCCTGTCCTGAAAAGACAAAGCAAGAGAGAGAGAGAGAGAGAGACAGTGAGACAGAGACAGAGAGACAGAGACACAGACAGGGAGGGAGAGAAGGAGAGAGAGACAGAGAGAGAGAGAGAGAGAGAGAGAGAGAGAATGAAGATGTGTTATCTCAGAAGCAGTGAATAGAATCTCTGAAACCCAGTATGGTGTGGTTCTAGCCAGTAATCCCGCTACTTGGGAGGCAGAGACAAGAGCAATTTCTTGGGGTTCAAGACCAGCCAGTTCTACATACTGAGTTCTAGGCTAGCCCGCACTATATGATAAAGCCCTGCCTCAAGAAACAAAATAATTAGTAAAACAAGGTTTGTGCTTTGTTAAAGGCAGCAAAAAGAATACCAGCAAATAGATCAGCTGGAGTATATTGGGTGTAAAACATGTGAGTCTACTTTGCCCTGCTGCAGGGTCCTCTGTCCTGTTGCTGAGTCTCTCCGGCCGGCCAGCACATTATGGAGTGTTGACTGCTCTCTACATTCCCCTGTCATCAAAACAAGTTAAAGCGACTCTTCTGAAGCTGCAGACTGACTCCCTGTCATCTCGCCTCCTTCTCCTGGTGTGAAGTGGGCAGGAGGCAAAGCAGCTTTCAGAAGCCTTTGGCAGCCTGCCAAGAGCTGACACTCAGAAGAAAAAGCTAGAGGAGGGGAAAATCTTAAAATATGTCCACCATGAAGACTT